>NC_053147.1:56670653-57037787 GCF_016808335.1 Panicum virgatum
AGTAACGGAAGAAAAGAACTGGTGGATTATGAGGCATCCCGGAGCGCAACAATTTGGAGATCAACGTTGCATATGTCTTCGGATTATCTCATAATTCCTGAAGAGGAAGTGGCTCATCTTCAATTTGGGCCTCGTGATGCTGTGTTCCAGAAGCCCAAGGAATCGGATAACCACTTGAAAGCTCTCTACATGAGGGGACTCTAATGGAAAGCCGATTCTCGCATGTTAGTGGATGGTGGGGCTATTGTAAATCTATGCCCTACTCATTGTATAAGAAGCTTGGCGGGAAGGATGAGGAGCTGATCAAGACCACATGACGGTTAGTGGTGTAGGTGGAGGTGATCCATTGTTGCCAGGGAGTTGCATCCATGGAGTTGACCGTTGGAAGTAAGACGCTTGTTCATAGCCTTCTTCATCTCGGAAGTGCAAGGTAACTTCAGTTTAATACTTGGGCGTGATTGGATTCATGCCAATCAATGTGTTCCGTCTACCTTGCATCAATTTTCTTATTCAGTGGATCGATGATGAGGTTGAGATAGTGCCTGGTGACACTTCTCCTTCATAGCTACCGCCGATTCCAATTTCATTGGTGCCAGACAACGTCAAGTGCTTATCGTGTTTGGATCTGTCTGATTATGAGCTTATCAGTTGCACCAAGGAGGGTTTTCGTTCTTGCAACTCTAAAGCCGATGGAAAATCGAATCACTTAATGCTGTAAAGATGAGTCCAGCAGGCGACTCAGGTGCAACCCCAGACCGGGTCCCACGACCGGTCAGACCGGTCCTCTTCGGATCGGCCATCAGAGCCGACCGGTCAGACCGGTGGGTCAGACCGGACCAACGCAGAGTGGCTCCAGCAACGCATTGAGCACTATCGGGCGCGTACGAACGATATGTGCAAAACTATTAAAGAATCAGAAGACATGGACAAGCTGGGCCAAGGTTTTACGTCGGTTGATCCTTTAGAAAAGGTAGATTTAGGTGATGGTACTATTCCTAGGCCGACTTTTGTAAACAAGAATTTATCGGTTGTGTTTAAAGCCGATTTGATAAAGTTATTAAAGAATATATCGATTGTTTTGCTTGGGAGTATTCTGAAATGTCGGGATTGAGTCGTGATCTTGTTGAACATCGCTTACCAATCAAGCTGGTTTTAAACCTTATAAACAACCGGCTAGACGTTTCAATCCTAGTATTTATGACCGAATTAAAGAGGAGATTAAATAAATTATTAGATGCTGGTTTTATTCGGTCTTGTCGTTATGCGGATTGGATCTCTAATATTGTGCCCGTTGAAAAGAAAGATTCGGGCAAGATTCGTGTTTGCATTGATTTTAGAGATCTCAATGAAGCTACAACCAAGGATGAATATCCTATGCCTATATCCGATATGCTAATTAATGAAGCATCGGGACATCGTGTTATTAGTTTTCTTGATGGCAACGCCGGTTATAATCAAATATTCATGGCCGAGGAAGATACATCTAAAACGGCCTTTGTGTGTCCCGGATTTGTTGGTTGTTGAGTGGGTGGTTATGACTTTTGGCTTAAAGAACGCCGGTGCAACTTATCAGAGGGCTATGAATTTAATCTTCCATGATTTGCTTAGTGTTATCATGGAAGTGTACATTGATGATATTGTTATTAAATCGGCCAGTTTGGATTCTAATTTAGCCGATTTAAGACTTGCTCTTGAAAGGATGCGTTGGTATGGTTTGAAGATGAATCCACTCAAATGTGCTTTTGGAGCATCGGCGGGAAAATTTCTTGATTTCATCATTCATGAGAAGGGCATAGAGATTGATCCTAAAAGAATTGAAGCTATGAGGAAAGTTGAGGCTCCTACTTGCAAGAAAGACTTGCAAAAGTTTCTGGGCAAGGTAAATTATTTGAGAAGATTATTTCCTAATTTGTCTGGAAAGATTGATGCTTTTACTCCTATTCTTCGGTAAGAATGAAGCCGAATTTACTTGGGGGGCAAAATAGCAAGAGGCATTGAGAAAATTAAATACTATTTGTCTTCGTCGCCGGTTCTTAAAACACCGAGGAGCGGTGTTCCTTTTAACTTTATATAGCGGCCGAAGATAAAGTTATTGGAGCTGTTTTGACTCAAAAGACCGAAGGAAGGAGATGTATGTTGTTACTTATATTAGGCTGACGCCTTATTGATACAGAAACAAGTATACTTTTATTGAAAACTTGTGCTTGTCTTATATCATGCTGGTACTAAATTGCGACACTATTCTACTATCTAGTACATGCATAGTAGTATGTCAAACTGATGTGATAAAACATATGTTGCCAAAAGCCGATTTTGAGTGGTAGAATCGGCAAGTGGGCATATGCTTGATAGAATATGATTTGGCTTTTGAACTTTGAAATCTATGAAAGGAAAAATTGTAGCGAATTTCATTATTGAGCATCGGATTTAATGATGAGCATGATTTAGAAATCGGCCATATTTTTTTGCACACCATGGAAGATTTATTTTGAATGGATCGGTTTGTGATGATGGGAGAGGGATTGGTGCTGTTCTTATATCTCCAAGTGGTGTTGCTTTTGAGTTCTCAAACCGATTAGAAGAATATTGCACAAATAACCAAGTTGAGTATGAGCATTATTATTTGGCTTGGAAATTTTACAATCCATGGGCGTGAAGCATGCTGAAGTTTTTGGTGATTTCACTTCTCGTTGTGCAGCAAGTATCCAAGGTATGCCAATGTATAATGGTTCATAAATGCATATCTTGATATAGGCCTCGAAATTATTCTCTTCTTTGATGAATTCGTTATAAGACATTTGCCGAGAGAAGAAAATAGACAGGCTAACGCTCTGGCTCAGCAAGCATCTGGTTATAATGTTAGGAAAGGAAAATTTAACATTAGAAAACGAGGCAGATGATAGCCGAGTCTGTAGTTTCTGGACGAACCGGTCAAACCGGTTGACGCGATCGGTCTAACCGCCCAGACTGGTTAGACGGTCCGCTGATTAGGCTAGAAAAAAGCCGAAGATCAGGATTGGAGAGTTCCTATAATCTCCTATCTTAAAGATCCTGGTCGTGGTGCAGAGAGAAATATTCGGCGTGCAATGTTCAAGTATATTTTAATTAATGATGAGCTTTATCATTGAACCACCGAAGATTTGCTTCTCAAGTGTTTGGACTCGGATCAGTGCCAAGGTTGCTATGGGAGAAGTTAATGAAGGCATCTGTGGTACTCATCAATCGGCTCCCTAAAATGAGTGTGGTTGCTTAGGAGAGCGGTTTCTTTGGCCTTCCATGATTTCAGATTGTTTCAATTATTATAAGGGATGTGAGAATGTCAACGGTTTGGAGATTTGCACTGGTACCTGCTGCATCATTGCATCCTATCATTAAACCATGGCCATTCCGAGAATGGGGGGTGGATTTATTGGACAAATTAATCCTACATCTTCAAAGGGGCACTCGCTTCGTGTTGGTGCTACGGATTATTTTACTAAGTGGACCGAAACGGTTTCTTTAAGAATATGACACATAGAGAGGTGATTGAGTTTATAACTGAGCATATTATTCATAGATTCGGTATTCCTCAAACTTTGACTATGGATCAAGGCTCTTCATTTATATCAAAGGGGGTACGCGCATTTATCGAATCTTACACGATTAAATTGCTCAATTCATCTCCATATTATGCTCAGGCCAATGGACAGGCCGAGTCAAATAACAAAATTTTGATCAAGCTTATTAAGAAGAAAATAGAAGAAAATCCTAAGAGGTGGCATGAAGTGTTATCCGAAACATTATGTGCTCATCGTATATCTCATCATGGTGCTACCAAGGTTACTCCTTTTGAGCTTGTGTATGGTCAAGAGGCCGTTTTACCCGCTGAGGTAAATCTGGACGCTTATAGATTGGCTAAGCAAAATGATCTTTTTGCTGTTGATTATTATAATTCAATGATGGATAATATTGATGAGGTGACTGATAAGCATATGAAGGCTTTAAAGGAGATTGAAAAGGACAAGCTTCGGGTTATTCGGGTTGCTAGAGCTTACAACAAGAGGGTAAAAGATAAATCTTTTCAGGTTGGGGATTTAGTTTGGAAGACAATATTACCTCTTGGGATGAAATGCAATAAGTTTGGTAAGTGGTCGCCAAGTTGGGAAGGTCCATATAGAGTTGTTAAAGTTATCTTCGGGAATTCCTACATGGTAGAGACGTTGCAAGGAGATCGACTGCCTAGAGCTATTAATGGGAAGTACTTGAAGAAATTCTACCCAAGCGTGTGGCAAGATGCATGAAGAAAGATGGTCGGTTTATGAGAATCGTCCTTAGCAGTATTTTTTAGGCCCTAGTATTGTATAGAATACTTCTGTTTTGCTTTTTAGCTTGTAAACTCGCTAAAAAGCAGGGGGGCATATGTTGACAGCCAAATTTGGCACCTGCCGAGGCCGAACGGTTAGACCGGTCTGGTCTGTACAGTCCGAGTAGAATTAGGTTTTTTTTGTAAAGAGTTCTCATATAATCCTACTCGTGAAGGGGTACGTCTTCCCCGGCCTATAAATATAAAGGCAAAGGCCGATTGAGGTATTACCAATCGAATCAATACAAAAATCGCATTACTTTTTATCTCTCAAACCCTAGCCTTCCAACCCTAGATTGCTTTCTTTCCTTCGTCTCGACGGCGTTTGAAGACGTTCTGAGTGGCCTGCCGACCTCATAGCAACCCTACGTTCACGAGCTCCGACAGGGTCCCTCCCGAGCTCGTTGTTCTAGGTTTCCGGCGACGCCCTGCTTGCACCGGTCAGACCGGTCGGCGGCACCGGTCAGACCAGCCTGCCCAAGGTTTCGCGGGTGTTGATCGTTTTGACAATTGTCCGCACGTTCTAGCGCATTCGAGTGTGTTGGCGCGATTCTACGTCAACACTTACGTAATAGCTTAGTATAGACATTCATGTAATGCCATATGAGCAAGTTTGTATAACAGATTCAAACAATTAAGCCTAAGCTGCTAGACTATTATCACAATCTAGCTTCTTCTCTGGAACTTGGCAGCCAGCCTGAAAGATCACCGGGGCCAGCTCACTAAATGACTGGCCAAGTCTACTAGGATTAACTATGAACAATGATTTAGTTAAGGAATTACGGAATTTTGTTGTGTCAACTGACCCCGGTAACAAGGTTTAGATCCGCTAATCTCCTCTATGGTGGACTGAGTGTTGCTGTCTTGCTGATGCTTCCCATACCTATCTGTATCCTTCATTCCTTCTTGTACAAATGTGTGCATAATAGTTTGCAAGCAGGCATACAATACAAGGTCAGACGATTAAATAGCTTATGAAGAATGTACCTCTTGTTTTTTTTGTGCAAAGTTACAGATGGTTACTAAGTGGGTGAATGGAATAGATGAACCGAGCAGTAGGGCAGTGCTGCTGTTGAGGACGAAGAACTATATATATGGAACCTGCGAAAGAAAGTAAAATAATAATGTGGGTAATGTCATAGCAATGCCCACTGCAGGAAAAAACTTCATTTGTACCGGGCTGTTGCCCCCGTTAGTACCGGTTGGAGCAGCCGGTACTAAATGAGCGGTCCATGGTTGGAGCAGTCGGTACTAAATGAGCGGTCCATTTAGTACCGGTCGCAGCGTCCGGTACTAAATGTGCTATGCCTTAGAAAAAATACATCCGAATAAATACATGTGCGCCGGGGTTCGAACTCATGACCTGTGGTCTCGCGCGTAGTCTCTTCTACCGTCCCACCCACACAGCACATGTGAGTGCATTGAAGATGCCATCCTTTTAAAGTAAATGAAACGGACCAAATACATCCGAATAAATGCGTGTCCGCCGGGGTTCGAACTCGTGACCTGTGGTCTCGCACGTAGTCTCTTCTACCAATCCACCCACACAGCACATGTGAGTGCATTGAAGATGCCATCCTTTTAAAGTAACTGAAACGGACCATTTAGTACTGGACCATAACCATTTAGTACCGGGCCATAATACCACCCGGTACTAAATGGTGACATTTAGTATCGGGTGGTGCTTTGGCTCGGTACTAAATGGCTAGGGGCCCAGAAGTTATTTAGTACCGGGTCATAACACCAACCGGTACTAAATGATAATATTTAGTACTGGGTGGTGTTAAAAACTGGTACTAAATTGCTCCAAAAGGCATTGTGCTGTAGAACCGGTACTAAATTGGTATTAGCACCAGGTTTAATGCAACTGGTACTAATCGGAGCTGGACGAATGCCTCTTTTTCTAGTATTGGTCATCTTCCATAAACTTTAATTCAGGGGTTGCAATTATAATCAATATATGTGTGTGCCACCAAACTATCACTTGATTTGCCAGTATTGATGGTTTAGTCGAGCATCTGTCCATTATTGCAAGTAAAATTAATGTCGAGCATAATAACCAGTTCTCTTTCATCCAAAGGTTGGCATGTTGATTTTTGATTCTAACTATAAACTATTGGATTAGTGGTTCACAAAACACACTCGAATATCTAGTTATGCCCATTTTTACATGGCACGTTGCCTATACTGGAAGGTTATAACGATACTCCCCAAACCATATTTGTAGTAATTAGAGAACATCCACCACTATCATCTAGCTAGGATTCTGTCACACCCGGTTTTTAGAAGAAAATCGACTGCATAACTATATGTATGCCAGGATCAAGTTTCATACATATAGTGACGTCATAATGGCAAAATGAGCAACAATGTCACGTAAAAGAGACTTACAACAATTAAAAGGTCTATCAGAGATACACAGCTTCATCTTGGAAATGGCGGCTCCATAATTCACAGGCAATTGACTGGAAGCACACTCGCCTAGAACTCGTCGAAATCTCCAGAGAAATCCTCAAATCTCTCGTCTGAGCAGCAGTCCAGGTAGTGTAGATGCAAATAAATAAACACAAGCATGAGCACATGTCGTACTCAGCAAGGAGAGAATAGTATAATGAACATGCAAAGCTTTATGAGTGGAAAGGCTGATGGGTTTAAGCAGTTAGCATTTTAGTTGGTCAAATTTTATTAAGCAACTTAATTACTAGCAAGTATAAGTGTATACCATCCCACAATTAATGTAAAGCATCCCCAACATAATTAAATGCACAATTTAAATCCATCTTCTATAGTTTACTCATGTGAGGGTCCAGAAAGCTCATGACCGTGAGTATGGCTAACCGGTTAGTTTTATACTCTGCAGAGGTGGCACATCTTTACCCTTAAGTCGTGTCTCCCATGTCGCCCGAGGTAGCCAGCCGCTTAAACACTTCTTTTGGTGAGTGGCTAGAGATTCACTACGAGGTCTTTACAAAGATTCCCTAGTGCGGATTGCTCGCTAGGTTACACGAACAGCGCAGCGTATAAAGTTCTCTTAAGGGTAACGTGTCTTAGCCAAGCCCACAACCCAAACGAGCAGGTCTATACACCAACTACCGACACCCCCAGCCCTTTTCAGGTAAAGCATATCGCACACTAAGATTTCTAATTAATTGACCAAGTCAGAGCAATATAGCCTTGTGGTTGCACTGTTGTCCTGGGTGGTCGCTCCATATTCCGATTAATATTTATGGTCTTGTAATTAAATCATCACAGTTGAACATAGAGCATAAATAAGTATTCATGTTGTTTAATAACATCCCAGTTAAACAAACTAAGCAGCATCTACCATCAAAATTAATTAAGTAACCCGGTTATAAGGTAAGGGTAAAAGAATCTAGTCATCCTTGGTAGGAACCCATCAAAATTAATGCAAGCAATAAATAAATAATGTAATTAAAATGCATGTTGTATAGGTAAATCGGGTATGCATCAAGGACACTTGCCTTCCACAGGATCCGGAGCTCCTCAGAGTCTTCAACACTTGCCCTTGCAACTCTTCATCTTCATAGCTCTTGAATTGCGTTCCTTTCTAATCGCGACAAGCATCGGCACAAGCATACAAGAAATAAGTAAAACAAGCACAACTAAGAACATAGCACTAAACAGATGAAAGCACAAAGAAACGCACTAAAGGAGAGGGCTCGAAACTACGGTCGCAAGCACGCGAGAAACGCTGAAAATGAAGCTACGGTTAAAGAGATACAACTATCGAAAGATTTATATTATAACATAAAAAAATTATAAGCTGGATTTATTTTAATTATGAAAACACATGTAAATGATATTTGAAAGAAATATCAAGATTAACTAAATCATATTGATTTGTATTTTAAAGACGAGATAAACTTAGTTAAGCTTTATTTATCAAGTTTCAGTATAAATTAAACCAGTTAACTATTTATCTAGCAAAATAAAAGACATGTGAGAGCAACTAGCGTAGAATTTTTTGTATTGTGATTTGAACTAAACACTACAAGAAATGTAGTGATCTATGACGAAAATTTTATGACATTTTAAACAAGCATCACAATTGCACACAATCCACGACATTTTTTAGATTTTCATCATGAATTTGAAGGTATGGGCTTTAGGCTCAAAACTTAGTGACGTTTTATTGAATTCATCATAATTGAGCCCACAAAACATGATGTTTTAACATTAATGTCATAGAAATCATCATAGTTATTTTAACTATATGTTTTGACATTCATCATTTTTATTTAAGTTTTTTCTTCTCTTATTTGATGCTTACGTGGCAGCCTAGTCAGTGCACATGTGGTCTATCGAGTGGGGCCCACTTGCGAGGCTGGTCAGCAGCCTAGTTAGCGCAGCACGTAGGGTGCTGAGTGGGGCCCATTTGCGAGCCAGGTCTGCATTATTTTTTGATTGTGGTTGAGACAAACAAGCAGAAAAATATGTTATTGTTAACATTTGAATATTTTCATATGGTTTCCAGATATAATATGTAATTGCACGTATCCTTAAATAATAAGTAGAGGGACTTCATGTCGCACTAGAGTAGAGTGATAGAATAGGCAATCCCGCAATTTACAAAACTAAATGGAAACAAAGATTGAAACAATTGATCCAATAGTTGTTTAACTGTAGCACGAGAGTGATAGATTATAAACCAAAGTATTGCTGCCCTGCTCAGAACCTGATAGCTGGCAGGACCTGCGCCTGTGCATGCACGAGCCCACCAGCTGCTGGAGCTGGGCTGCTCCCGCAGCGCTGCACGCCGTGCACGCCGGATGTTGGGCTGAGCCGAGCCGAGCCGCTGGGCCACGTCGCGCACACGTGCTCCTGCCCATTTTAAAAAAAACATTGGTGTTAATGAGAAAAAATATGTTGCCTTTGTTTTGTTTGCGTGTGATGGAAGAAAAAATCCTCCTGCAGCCTCCGCATAGTATGCTGCGATTGGGAGGAAAAAATAAATTACGAAAAAAAAGAAAAAAAAAGCATACACAGCGTTTGAAACTTGGTCTCTGAGAGTAGACTAGGCCACAATACCACTATGCTGCACCTCGATTCGTTAATGGGTTTGGCATATAGCGTACATGTATTAATTTGGAAAAATAAAAAAAATTATGTAGATGCTAACGAGAATCGAAACCAGGTCTTCAAAATAAAACAAGCAAACAGGTCTTCAAAATAAAACAAGCAAACACCTTACCACTGCACTGCAATGCACCTTCGTTTTTGATGAATCCAGGTATTAATTTTTTATAGACAAAGTATCTGCTGTTTTAATTCGGAGATAAAAAAAACTAAGGAGAGTAAACTGGGCTCCGAACCCAAGTTACGGAGATGAAGACCCAGCGCCCAACCACTACGCTCGGAGTTCACTAGTGACGTTGTTAAGTATTGAATATTATATAACGTATTTTGTAACATAGCCCTGTAGTGAAGAACATACGTGTAAGTTATATTTTTCTTTTTAATCCATAATTAAATTTTGTAATAGGTATTTCTCCCTCATAAGAACTCCAAATTTGATGGTTCTTGTCTCTATTTTTTTCTAAAATTATGATCTTTTATTTAGTGGCTTTTGTTTGTATGTTAGTTGCTATATTTTGCAAGCTACTTTCATGGGGTGCTTAATTAGTTATTTAAAAAATAGAAAACTAAACTTTTTGCACAACAAATTGGCAATTTTAATTCACTAATGTTACTCGGAGAGTAAATGTAAATCTACATCCAATCCTGAGGTGTATATGAGCAAGGGAAGATTTTATGGTGTACAAACTTCAAAGTTTGACTTGACCTATATGAAACTATGTGAGAGATGTATCCATCTGTGAATAATGTATAGTTTCACTTTACAAAAATCATTTGAAATTTTTATGACAAGCTTATGAACCCTTATTATGTTGTCATGTAAATTTTTAAAATTTTCTAACCAAATGTAGATATTATTATAATTAATATGTTGTAATTGGAAGATAGAAGCTAGAATTGTCCCTATAAGATAACTAAAAATTTCATTTATCTCAAACATATTGGTTATAATGTAACACTATGAGTCTAAATATATTTTTTGTAAAGTTTTTAAATATTATTAGAGGTACCCATAGTTCAACATGAAATTATTTTCTATAAGCCCGCAGAAATTCATTTAAATGATAGAAAATACCAAATATAATCAATTTTTTTTGAAACTCCTACATGACAACTTCAACGTTGTCTAGTACATTTTAAAAGTGTATTGGATATTTATGATATTTTTTTGAAAGCTACTTCACAAAAGTGCTTTAAATAGAAAAAATAAAAAGAAAAAGAAAAACACTAAGCTAAGATAAATGGGTTGTGTTTGGGTCACTCTACAAGGCCCAATTATTCCAGACCATCGATCTCTAATCCGACGGTCATCATTGTGCTCCCATAGTATAAAAGGAGCTGAAACCCTAGCTCCTCGTCTCCCACTCGTCGTGCTCCTCAGAATCCTGGCTCCCCGCGCCTCCTCTCCTCCGCACTCTGCTCCTCCATCTCCTTGCATCCTGCTCCTCCGCCTGCCCGTTCCTGAGCTGCCCGCACCCATGCCCTCCTCCTTTGACTCTCAGCGGACCCAGATTCGGCGTAGCAGTGAAGGATCAAGAGCAGGCGACACTTCTTCCTCTCCGGTTCGGCGCGGATCGAGACTGCGGGCTTCTTCCCCGGCGGCTCAAGCTGTCGAGCTTGGCTTCCAGCGGCGCGATCCAGGAGGCCTAGCTGCTCGCAAGCTCTCCAGACGGCGGCACAGACTTCTCTTCCCTGAGCAGCAAGTCGGCTCGATGAACCTCTCCTTCCGTGTGGTGGTTTCTCCCTCCCCGGCGGCACAACCATCTGCAGGAACAACAAGAAGTCAATAATTTGCTACTCGCAACCGTGTGAGGAGCTGGGGTGCCACCCCTCCCAGGCGAGTAGATACTACATCTTTGTTCTAATAATTTGCATGCAAGATATTCGTTGAAACATCTGACTGAATCCATCAGACATGCAAATCAAAATCCAACTTCTCTTCTATGCACTATAGATCTGCAATGTGCTTGTGCATTCGTGTAGGAGGATCCAGCACAAATCTAAATCCTTGTTGCTGCTTTTGCTGCTAGTGTAAGTGAACAAAACATTTACTTGTATTTGACCTTGTTTCTTTTGGAATGCTTCCGTACTTAATTGGCTAATTCCATGCGCATGCATGCTGAGGTTGCTGTGGCTGCACGAAAATGTTGAATAAATGGAATCTTATGTGACTTGGAAAATCTGTCAATTATTCATACGAGATAAAACATATGGTCAATTTTTAATCTGATTCGGAGAAAAGATGAACAACTTGCAGATTTCACATGTTTTAATTTACTGTCCCATGTTATTTTCATGCAGCTATGTCTCTTGCTAATCAAATAACCTGCTTCGGCATTCCTAAATGTGCAAGAGTAACTAGGTTGCCATGTGCAAAAATGATATATGGAGATAGCTCAATGCAATTCTGGCTTTTATGAGGTCTAGTAACATAGCTTTTATGGAACATAGTTTTATCTTATCCATGCCAATGTGAGACTAAGATGATGACATTTGTACATTAGAACATATAAAAGAACCATTCATATCAGCTTGTTGACGTTTTTATGTTTGAAGCTTATCAACCAGAGCTCCTTATTTGATGTAGTATATTCGAAACTTCAAATAAAAATGTTTGTCTTCAATTTACTTTGAAGAGACATGTATGTTTGTAACTACCATCTTTCTTTTGAGCGGCCAATCTTTTGGATTCCCTGCAATTCTCAAAAGTTAACTATGCATTGACATTAATTTCTGCAGGTGATTTAAAGGGTTAAAGAACTGGCAGTTAGAATAGAAGAGAAGCCTCTCAGAGAAGAAATCATTGGTAGCCAAATGTGCTGCCACAACACTCTCATCAATACTGATAGGTGGTGAAAAGGAATTCTTTGCATCCTTAGTTGCTGCTGGTGGTTACCAATGATTTCTTCTATATGTTCTGGTGTATTTTGTTGTCTTTGATCCTGCAATGCTAGACTGCTAGTTTTGATACATGGAAAAAACTGTATGTGATCCATTATTATGGTGTCATGATGCTGGGATGCTAACACTATTGATATGAGGTTATAATTTGGGTTGTAATTGATTATTGTGACTTCTGGGCTGGAACTTTTGTTTTGGTAAATGGGCTGTCTATAAAGCTGAATCTGGTTAGCTAATATTAAATGTTGGGTTGAAATCAGGCCCACTCTGAATTGGGCCCATTCAAAAATGGGCTGCAAGACTGATGTCACTTGCCATGTCACTTGTCATGTCGATTGCCACATCACCTGCCTTGTCAGCATCACATTCCACGTCATTGCCATGTCAGCAGTCATGTCATTGACTACATCAACTTATATGTCATCATTGTTGTCCATGTCATCGCCAAGTCACCAGCCACGTCATCCTCTATGTCATCAATGTGTGACATGACAATTGAATCTGTGACGAAAATTATACTATTTGTGACGTTTATTTTCGTCATAGAAAACTGGCTTGGGTTGGGCTTCGGGGCCCCGGGGACATTTTATGACGGTTTCAAAACGTCATGGATCAAGCAATCCATGACGAAATTTCAAGGAACGTCATGAGGTGTGATCTGTGATGCTCAATACATGACGAAATTTGAGATCGTCATAGATACTGTTTTATGACGATTTTTTAGTGATCTGTGACGAAATTTAATTGTCATGGATCAACAGATTTTTTGTAGTGAAACAAGCTATTTAAAAGATACATTTAAGTTAAGTTGGTAGTTAATCATATTAGTATGAATTATGAAAACCGATGTAGAACTTTAATTAGCTTTTAATTAGAAAAGCTAGTTACAATAGTCATTAATCAAATTAATTCTAAATTTAATTATGAAACTCGAACTACGAAACAACTACGCTACTAAACTATAGCTCGTGCTGAACAAAGCTAACGGAACAAGAACGGATCTAAAACTAAACTAAATTAGGTTTGCAGGAGTTCTCACCGAGATGCTACCGAGAAAAGCACGAGTCGAAGAAGTGGTCACGATGTAGCGGATTAGCTGCGGCACCACTGTGGGCGGCGGCGTCCGGCGATGAAGGGGCGACGAATACCGGCAAAACGTGTTTGGCTCGATGCAGTGATCGATGTCGTGGCCTTGAATTTGCGATCCATGCTACGGTCGCGGCGAATCGGGTAACTGACGGCCGGCGGTATTGCTTTCTGACGAGCTGCTGCAGCGGTGGCTGACGATGACTTGCTTCTGAGCGACGGCATCACGCAGGAGACACGAGCGGGCACGAGCGGAGGGGCGACGACCAAGGCCTCGACCTTCTTTCTTTTCACGTGAGGCAGGGTGCAGCAGCAGCAAGGTCAAGGCGAGCAGAGATTTCTGTCGGCGGTGGATTGAAGCGCTAGGTCGAGGGTTTGGAGAAGAGGCGACCAATCACGGCAACAAGGGATCAGGGAGGCTAATTGGTCTCGTGGTGCTGGGAGGCCAGGTAAGCCACGATCAGACCTGGGCTCTCCGGAGGGCGCGCGGACGCGCGGTGCATGCAAGGGCCAGGGTCGGATCAATTTCAGATGAGCTTGCTCGAGAGAGAGAAAAAAAGAATTTGCAGCACACGAGAGGAAAGAAGCCGAGAGAGAGAAAAAAAAGATACAAAGGAAAAAGAATACGCTTAGGATAGTAATTTTAATCCAAGAAACTTCAAGGGAAAAATAAATCCTCAAAAATAAATAGGGCACGAGAAGCTCAATTTAAATATTCAGATTTTGAGAAAAGAAATCAAGAATCTTGTTGATATTGAATTTGCTCTAGAAAAGCTAGAATAAAAGCTAAAAAGAACCGGAAAATTCTCAGATGATTTTAGAATTTGGATTAAAATATTCTAAAAGATGTTCACATCCCAAAATTGAAATTTTGGGGTGTGATAGATTCTAGGGGTTGTAAAGGGTCTAAAATTTAGTTTAAAAATTTAAGGATCTGGCTAAAAAAGATTGGGCTCATATTTCATATATTTGAGATAAGGATGATTAAGGGCTGAGTTGGATTGTGAAGGCAACATTAGGAACATAATCCATTACCACTCCTACCTTCATCACCTGCATGATCCATGGAACCTCAAGATCCACGTGTACTTGGATTTGGTTAACCGTAATATGGCCTCCATGATCAAGCTATTGGATTTTAATCTCATAGTAATTCTTTGCATCCTTTTATATTATTGTTCTTGTGGTCCTAGTCCCTGTACCAGACTGGACACCATGGTAGTGAGGGGGAGGGTCTGAGCCCATGACAAAATCAGGTGCTTTGTGGACCTCTACAAGAAGAGCAATGATGGTGATAAGGCTCCAACAGTCACTGGCCAGAACTACCAGAGCTTGCTAGCCATTTTTCCCGGTCTCACATGAAAATTAAGTTGGTATGAGGTGTCCAAGGGACTCTACATGTGTCCTCAGTATAAGTTCCATTGTTACATGTCCCAATGCATTTTTGCATGTGGAATGAAAAGAAAATAATACAGAAAATGCTTGCTCTTTAAGATAGAAAATGATAGTACAAACACACCTTGTACAACTAGCGGTAACTGCTTCAATTAGACACCCACTGTGAAAAAGCAACCAGACAACGGTACCACCATTACCGGTGGGTATGGTGTCTTCTAACACACCACTAGGCACTAGCTAGTAGCGCCACCTCAATATTTGACAATACATAGCTTAACCTATACAACATTGTAAATCTCTGCAGTTCCTTAAAACTAGGTGTAGCTGTAGAGAAAACTACCCTTTTATTCATTTCCTCATCTCTTCTGCCACCACCACTGGCCAGTGGCCACCCTTTGGGAGTGGACCTAGGCTCGAAATTGAGTGGCCGCCCGTTACTTGTGGACCTCTACTGCTACAGAAAAAAGAGGCACAACTCTATAGGAAATGTGAGCTTTGAGTAGCGGTCCGTGCCGCTGATCCCTGCTACCCTTCATTAACAGGGCTCATGCACTCTTTATAACAACTCACTAGAGCTCATTGCAGTTGCCAAACCTAGAGAATAAAGGGAATGGATAGGAACAATTTTTTTTGGATGGATGAGAGTGATGAAATTTGCAGGTGTGGTGTAGAAAAACTATATAAAATACAAATCACTGCAAGGGTGGCTTGCAATGGAGTTTTTTTTTCCTTGCAAGGGTGGCTTGCAATGGACAGATTCCGGCATTTCTCTCTCTTTCTCTGCCCCCCCCCCCTCTTTATCTGTGTGTATGTGGAGTGAGCATCTAACTCTCTCTCTCTCAGATTATTCGGTTCCTTCATTTGCTCCCATAATTATTGGATAGCATGCGCGGCTGTTGTCTATTCGTTCCACACTTCAACAGATGCTATGTAATAATATAACTTTTCCCTAAATGTAGTGGAGAATAATTGTTATGCCCACATGCTGTCTCAGTATGATTCTTTAATTAATATTGGATTTAAATCTTAGTTAACATCTAATATTAGTGCGGTTTGGTTTGGTTTCATAAATAAAACGGTTTGGCTTGGTTTGATAATCGTTGTGGTTGCGCAAGGTAAATCAGCCATCGCAGCGTTGTGTTGGCAGCAGACGAACACTCATAGGCATACAACGTTGTGGTTGCCGATTTATTTAATGGTGTTTTGGGCTTGTACAATAGAAAGCTTGCCACGTGATGCGGTTGGAAACGGTTTTGAATTTGCAGGCGGTTCGGTTTAGTTTGGTTTTGGCACACCATGGGTTGGTTCGAGGTGGTTTGATTGAGTTGATCGATGTGATTAAAAAAAATGGTGCGGTCTGTTACGGACCATTGCCAGCTTGAGATGTGGATCCTCAATATCATCTATTTTTTTCTTTCTGCTTGATCACACCTCCTCCTGCCGACCACCGGAGACAACGACCTTAGGCTCAGACCTCCTTCGATCCTGCCGACCACCGGAGACGATGACACGGTCTCAGCAACCGATACCGGGCCGCGCGGCAGCGTCCAACAGCTGGCCGCCGCCATCGTCGGCCTCGTCGTGATCCATCTGCCGCAGCACGTCGAGGAATGCGTCGACGTCCCAGTCGGGCAGCCCGAGCGCCGAGCGGGCTTTGCGCCACATAGCCATACTCGCGCTCGGCGTTGTCGAGGATGCGCCGGAACATACAACGGGTGGTTGGTGCACTCGGCGCGCACCACGAAGCGCTCCTGCTTGGGGCCACACCGAGAAGCACCCCGCCGGCGACCCGGCCGAGCTGTCGGGGGCTCGGGGCTCAACCTGGACTTGCACCGCTGCAGGGTTCTTGATATCAGGCTCTTCCTCAAGACCGGCGTGGCTTGCTCATCGACTGCCAGCAGATAGTCCCGCTCGTCCATTCACATGGTTAGACGTGTTATTGAACATGCATGATTAGGTGTAAAAATGAATCTATTACATACATGTGGACGCTAATTGGTGTTTAGTCACATTGTAACTTATGTAGTGATGTGTTAAACACCGCACGTGCATCTCACTAGTATATATAAAAGAAGAGTCTAATATTAGTGATATTTTTCAATTGTCACTTAAAAGTACTAATAGCTATCACTGATCATTATACACACAAGAAGTACTTAAAGTAAAGTTCCTCTACTATCAATGTATCAATTTGTATATTCTTTAATAGTTAAACACCTTTGTACCAGTCGATTAATGAAGGAGATTTGGGATTAGGCTAAAGAAAATCGTAGAGTTGATCTATGTGCGTGGGTCAATCGACTATGATGTCGAATCAGGAAGGCGCTAGCATTCTTCACCTACTCTATATATGGAGATTGGGTGGCGGCCTATACTCGTTCATCAATCACTACTATCTCAGTTGACTTTCCTCCTCCCTCCCTTCCTCCACAAGAGGGTAATATATCAACCACGATTTAGTTTTCTTCCAAAACAGCGTGCTTCACGGTCGAAATGCTCGTCATCAAGAACAAATGCGGCGCTATTGCCTTGATGCTGGCGCCCCTGTTCATACTAGGCACCTTTCTTGTCCTCCTGAACCTCCTGGAGCGTAGGCTAGCACACATACTTCGGCTGCTCCATCACTAACCTCTTTGCTGCTGTGGTGATCACCATCGCATTCAGGCAGGCAGGTGATAATAAGGTTGGCATGCCCAACTTGTTCACTCAACTCACCCAGGTTAATGTTGTTGGTTATCTCCAACTTCTTACACTTCTCTTATGAATTGTGATTGGCGTTATGTCACCAAGTTTCCAAATGTTAAAATGGCCATGTGTCCCTAGACTTTACCTTGATGCTTCAAAGTTTGCTTTTTGTTTTCTATATCGATTCAATTTGATGAATCGCGATTGCCAATGTGTCACTACTCCAGCATCCCCTATCACCGCTGGTTCAAAATAGCCAACACCGCCGGTTTTGGCCAGTGTTGGTTTTATGTCAATGGTGATGGGAGGGTCCATCACCACCGTTTCTGGAACCAGCAGTGATGATCCAAACCATCATCACCGGTTCTAGAACTGGCAGTGTTGGCCCTGTCACAAAACACAAAAATAAAAGAGGGAGCGCTCGCATCCCCGTTCTCCACGCCCGCCCCTTCGCTCTCGCCTGCACCGGCGCCACACTGTGTGCCTGCGCCACGCTGCCCATGCTGTCCGCCGCTCGCACCTAGGCCGATCTCACCGCACCCACGCATCACGCCTGCACTTCGCTGCCTGTGCCCAGGATGCACTCGCAGTGTAGCAGCTCGGCCGCGACCACCCCCGTGGTGAGCATTAGCATGGCTGCGCTCTCCATGCCCTCCCACGCCACCAGAGCCCTCTCCCGCGACTAGAAGCAGAGCCGGCCACAAAGAGGTGGGGGCGGGGGGTTAAGGTCAGTGACACCGGACGTGGATGGCCAATTCCAGCCAAGCGGCCCACAAATTTAGCAAGGAGGAGGCTGGATCCTGCCTCAGCGACCGGCGGCGGAGCATCCGCGGCTAGGTATGAAGGTCGGGGGATGGGAGGCGGAGGGTGAGGGAAGGGAGGGGAGAGGATGCTAGCTGAGCTAGCTGCGGCCATGGACGCGGAGGGGTGGCACAGGGAGGGGAGGAGCAGCAGTGAGTGGCGGCTAGAGACTGGAGGAGGGGAGGGGAGGGGGAAGGGGAGAAGCAGAGAGGCATCAGGGATGGTAGGTGCAGAGGGAGAGATGGGGGAGATGGTGGTGCAGGGGGATGGAGAATAATAAAAGAGAGATGAAAATATAATTTGGTGGGGAGCAATTGGTCATCCCCGTTAGGTCGTATTGCAAACCGGCGGTGATGCCCGTTGTAGCTTTTACTGTCGGATCGTATTACAAACCGCCAGTTCGGTTCGAACCGGCGATGATGTGGAATTTGGGATATGCTATTCTGTAGTAGTGTGTGGTGGCAGATACAAGGATATTTGGCCCTTAGTCCTCATATATATCAATGGCTAGTGGAGTCACCCTCGGCCTTGGAAACCTAATCGCTCAGTATGCATGGGCTTTTGCCAGCCTGTCAGTGACGATGATGATGTGCTTGTGCATGGCTGATGTTCTAGGTACATACATGTAATATGTATGATTGACCCCTGAAGTCCCGAACATTGCTGTTGTGGGTATTGAATCCATGAACATTACAGGAACAACCATGAATTATTTTCTCGATGGGCGTACAAATCAAGCTGATTGAGATCCTTTTCCCTGGTGTCACCTGTTTCCAGATCGCTGTCTTCATTCCTTGACACAGATGTCCATTCTTCAAATGCTAGGGATATTGAGAATAAACTAAAATTATCAGGAAACTGCCACTCATGTCTTCAGCCATTAGTACTATTACTAGGTCTATAACCGTGCGTTGCTACAGGTAAAAATAAATTCCATACATGAGCATTAATCTCATTGTATAAAAATAGTTATAACATATTTCAATAGAAGCATACACTTTGCCTAAAACAGAAGTACAAATTATAGTTCATACACGTCTTAGAGCCTAAGCGAGAGTCAACATTTGTCACAGGGATGGGAACAATGCACCTGCAACATTTGTCACAAAAGAATTTATCCTCATTATTCAAAATCTCTGTGGAGCTGAAGTTCCTCTGATTATTGAACTATTCCGTTCAATGTCCAGGCTCAGGTCAAAATAACTTGTCATCTTTATGCCTCACAGTTACACATCTCAGACAACTTGCTTCAATAGTTAATATTCCCTGCAGAAAAAATAAAAGAATAATAGGATTATCTCCAAGACCGTAAGAAAAGCATAACTATTCATGCACATACCATTATTGGCACGCACGCAAAAGCTTGTTGGCATTTGGCACAAAGATATTAAATCTCACCTAGAAGCATTTATTGGCCGACAGAGCAGCTTTTTTGTGTGAATTCTTTTGCATCGAAAGATTTTGAAGATACTATATTGCAACATTATGTCCCTTCTCTAGACTGTCAATGAGCTCATTCAGTTAAAAATTCAGAAACTTGTGGACATCATGTACAGCACAGTAGTGTTTAGTTCAGTACATACAAAAAGGTTAGATAACCATTATTAATAAACATATAAATGGTATGACTTTGGAAGTGAACTAAATCATTTATATTTGAAACAATAAAACTACATATATTATACATGCTTTTTTTAAAAAAAGAAGAGAGCATATTTTTATAGGTAAGTGATCTACAAATTGTTTTATTTGACAGCTAGCAAAAGAAGAGCTAGCTTTTACCAATGCGGAACCGCTTCTAAGGTATTTTAAAATAAACTGCCATACATAAAACCTAGCAGGAACTCTCTATATGCTATCAAGCAATCTATATGGGACAAAAGGTATGTCCAGGAACAGGAAGGTAAGATACAAATAGGTTGGATCATTGAAGTGGCAAGCCCCCATTTATTATATTGCAAGGAGTTGAATATAGAAACTTTGAACTTAGTGTGGCATAATGTCACATGCAAACTTCTGAAAAAAGACACCTTGTCAAAATTACAACAGCAATTCATGCAGAAACCACATGTATGTTTAATAGCCTATATCAGGGCCATTGCACCATTCTTCTTATGATTACTGATCTGTAAGAGTAAGTGAAGGAATAATTATGCTGTTGCAATAGATCATCAATTCCTTCTTCAGTTTATCCCAAAATGTCACTTGTATCAAATCATAGTAGCTCATATTAACAAAAAAAAAGCTTCCAGATAAAAGGAATCGCCGAGATCTTAGACTTGCAGATAGTGGAAAACAACAATGCAATTGAGGAGCATTGTGTTCCTTCTCTAAAATGAGTTGGAAAACATGATATCCCTGAAACCATCATGAGCATATGCCCTTCAACGCAACTGCAATCTATTTTGCACAGACGGCATGAGAGAGAAACACATAGCATGGTTGTAATGGCTATGCATATTCAGGCACTGAAAAGAAAATGTTGAGACCATGGTCTAAAGCTGGTAACCTAATCAGTTATAGGGATCTGTAACAAAGCACTATGATCTAATTCTTAAAAATAATTTCTTTCATAGTAACATACATTTCTCCATGCATTCACAAAGAAAATAAATAATGGTTCTAGATTGTGGATGTACGTACCTGAAGTGATTTTCCCTCTAAATTCTTGTCTCTACCTGTGCAGAAAAATAAATGTGGTAAAAGAATTATTGATGCAAGCATAATAATATAGCAAAGGTACAGCCAATTTACATTAATGCACCCACTTGAGTTTTTTTTGTGGTACAGTATGGAAATGTGTGGAAATGTACAGAAAAGACCCCTTCTGTCCCAATTAAATAAACAAATCAACACCCAAGCATAGCTCAGTTTCCCTTCTCGTTTTTTATGCTAAACAATTCAGTGTGTTCCTGTAATGCTCCAGGGAGTTTTTGTGCTGTTGCTCTGCTTCGCCCATTAAAAAGTAAACAGAAGCCTGTGACAACAAATTTGAACATTAAAATAGGATATGAATAAATATCAAATACATCAATAATGATGATATACTATAACTCCTATACACCGTGGGAAGAGACCCCTGGGAGCGCTCCGTTGCTCAGGGAGCGACGCGTGTCGCCGGAGAGAACAGCCCGACGCGAGCCGTCCGATCCGTCGCTGGGGGACGATCCGCGCCGTTCCTTGGCCTTTTTGCAAAAAGACCCTTCAAGTTCTTTTATTCAAACCCGCCGTCCATATATTTTTGCAAAACCCCCCCTCCGCACCACCCCCTCTACGGCCTCTCACCCCCAGCGCACCCTCCCCCCGTCCCCCGACCTCCCCCGCCCCTCCCTTAACCCTAGCCCTACACTACAAGAAATACCCTTATGCATGACGGTTTACCCATGACCTTCCAAAAAATCATCATTGAATGTAGTCATCTATGACGGTTCAACCCAAAGGTGATAGATATATGACGTTTAGTTAAATTATGGTCACAAATGGACATCACCAATTACTTCGGCACCTATGTTGTGAATCTATGATGGACTCATGGGGAGGTCACAGATAAATCTTCCAACATGGCGCTGATGTGAGCGTCCACAGCGTTCCTACGTGTAATGCTGACTGCCTGACTGGGAGGCAAGGGGGCTGGCACCTGGTAGGTGGGACCTACCTGACGGTGTCAGGTGAGGAAGCTAAATGTGCAAAAATTAATGGCGCAACCAGGAATCGAACCGCAGCACTCGATGTTGCAGTAGAGGGGACCTAACCACTGCGACACTGCAATATTTTGATATGGTTCCGATCTATTTTTTGTTTAGTACTATCTCAAACAAATTATAGTGCTTTGAGGTTAAGGAACCATTTGACCAGACCACGCTCATCCCTGCCGGCCGCCCCTATCCACGACTGCGAGCCGTCCGTCCCTATCCACGGGGTCATCTGACCTATGGCGTTGGTGGCGACAGGTAGTGCTGCTGGTGGTGTAGGAGCTGCTAGCGGTGGCGTAGGTGGTCCTAGGTAGCGGCAGCGTAGGGGGCGGCGACGGGAGCGCTGCCGGTGTCGTCGGTGGCAGCTGTGCCAACGGTGGAGGGGATACTGAGGGGCAGAGGCTCCATCAGGGGCTCCCCTTGCACGAGATCCATCAGTGAAACCTGCAGATCTTGCCTCAGCTAACTTCGATTGGTATGGATTTGGATGCACAGTTTAATTCAGAGATGTCATTTGTTCGTTGATGTAGTGGTTATAATGAAGATTTTTTTTTATTTTGTACAATTTCTTATGTAGATGGATAGACGTTGGATTCATGGTGCTCTGTTTACGCCTCAGTATATTTTTGGTGTGCGATCTTTCATGAACTTTGTTAGAGAGAGGTTTACTGAGGATGAGCAAATTTTGTGCCCATGTAGTCATTGTATGAACCACCAATCTCTGCATCAAAACGAAGTGGAGAGGCACCTACTGCTCAATGGCATGTCCAGCACATATAGCAAGTGGATAAATCATAGAGAGGCCAGCGATGTTCATGTTTTGGAGGAACCAGCAGTACTTGAGGATGCAAATGTTGATTCTTTTGTTTCTAAGGACACTAATGATTGCGGACTTGAAGTGATGTTAGGGGAACTCGACAGGTCTGAACAACATGGAAATGAGGCTGGACAAGATGAGGGAAACCCATCCAGTGACGCTGCATCACATTTCAAATAGTTGATTGAAGAGGTTAAGTGTGAGCTATATCCTGGTTGCAACAATTTTTCAAGGTTCACATTTGTAATCAAGATGCTCCATGTGAAGTCATGCTATAGGATCACTAACTCAGGATTTTCTGCAATTTTGAAGATCTTGTCAGAAGCTTTCCCAAAGTTCAATACTATTCCAAAATCATATGAAGAAGCAAAGAAAATGCTTGGTGAATTAGGACTTGGTTATGTATCAATTCATGTGTGCCCCAACAACTGTGTGCTATTTAGAGGAAATGAATATGCAGAATTGGATAACTGTCCAGTTTGTAAGGCATCAAGATGGAAAGACCCTGAGAGGAAGAAGGTTCCAGCAAAAGTATTGCGGCATTTTCCATTGATCCCTAGGCTACAAAGGTTGTTTGTTTCCAAGAAAAGATCTGAGGAAGCACAGTGGCATAAGTTGAAGAGGAAATACAATGAGAAGGAAATGACCCATCCCGCAGATGGAAAGGCATGGGGAGATTTTGACAACCGCTAGCCTGATTTTGCTCAAGATGCACGAAACCTAAGACTTGGACTTGCCACAGATGGTTTCAATCCTTTTTAGCAACATGAGTTCATCTTATAGCATGTGGCCTGTTTTTGTGATTCCGTACAACTTACCACCTTGGGCATGCATGGATGAATCTAATTTCATTATGGCTTTGTTGATTCCTGGTCCTCATTCACCGGGGAAGGCCTTTGATGTTTTCTTGCAGCCTCTTGTAGAAGAATTACATGAGCTATGGTCAGGAGTGGATACTTTTGATGCTATGACCGGAAAAGAATTCAAGCTTCGTGCTGCAGTGTTGTGGTGCATTCATGACTATCCAGCACTAAGTACCTTATCAGGGCGTACCACGAGTGGTTACTTTGCTTGTCTCCATTGTGACAAAAATCCGTTGTCATATGCCATAAGGAGCAAGATATGTTATATTGGGCATTGTCGTTTCCTTCCGAGAGGTCATCGTTTGCGCAAGGACAGTGATTTTGTATCACTCCATGATAGCAGTGTGAAGCCAGGTACTTTCACCATAGAAGAGCTGCTAGAAGAATTAGAAAAGGTTAGACGTGTTAGAGTAGGACAGAAAAGGAAGCGTTCAGGGAATCGTGTGCCAATTTGGGGTAGAAGGATTTGTTTGTGGGACTTACCATATTGGCCAACTCTGAAGCTTAGACACAATCTTGATGTCATGCATATTGAAAAAAATGTTTGTGAAAGCCTCCTTGGTACCATTCTGGACATAAAAGGGAAGTCAAAGGACACAGTTAATGCAAGGCTTGATCTGGCTGATTTGAAAATTAGAAAGGAGTTGCAATTACAGCATAGTGGAGATTCATATGGCATACCCAAAGCTCGATATACGTTGTCCAAGTCCAAGAAGACTGAATTTTGTAATTTCTTGAAGGAGGCGAAGTTTCCAGACGGATATGCTTCAAATATACAAAGATGCTTAAATGCTGACTCAATCAAATGGCAAGGCCTGAAACCTCATGACTGCCACATTCTTTTGCAAAGGATTATACCTGCTGGACTGAGAGGGCTGTTGGATGATGACATATATCAAACAATTGCTGAGTTTGGCAAATTTTTTAAGGAATTGTGCAACAAAAAACTGAATAAAGATGTCTTGGCTCGTATGAAGACTGAAATACCTATCATATTGTGCAAGCTTGAGAAAATCTTCTCCCCTGCTTTTTTTGATGTCATGGTTCACCTTGCTGTCCACTTGCCTGATGAGGCCATCCTCCGTGGACCTGTGCAGTTCGGGTGGATGTACCCAGTTGAACGACGCTTGTATACTTTGAAGAGGTCTGTTAGAAACAAGGCACGCCCAGAAGGCTCAATTGCAGAGGCTTATGTGGCAGATGAAGCTCTCACATTTTGCTCGAGATATATGGATGATGTAGAGACAAGGTTTAATCGACTCCCAAGAAATGTTGGATTTTCAGATGAATCAGCCTATATTGTTGATGTTTTTGGGCACGGTGTTAATCTTATTGTTGCATGCGATCTTTCCTACTCTGAGGAACTTGATAAGTTGGCTTGGTAAGTTCTCCATAATTGTGATCAGGCTCAGAAGTACATAAAGTATGTTCTTAAATATCTCTTTTGTATATTACATCTGTTTTTTTTCATGATTTTCAGGCTGAGAACTTACTGTATTTTTTTTTGAGTTACAGAATGTTTGAAGATGAATTAACAGCAACAGGAGTGGCTGGTGCAGATCTTGATAGAAGGACAGAGCATGGATTTGGGAGTTGGTTCAGGAATTATGTTAGTATCTTATTGTTATCCTAAACTTTTTGTTGTGTTGTACATAATTATTTTGGCGTTGAGACATTCCCTTTTGCAGATGTGGAAGTTGAATGCCTCAGAGGAGGTTGATGATGATTTATTTGCCCTAGCTTGTGGCCCTGACCTTAGAGTAAGATCATACTCCACATGTGTTGTCAACGGTGTGCGGTACTGTACCATCGAGCGTGACAAAAACAAGAAGACACAAAACTCTGGGGTGGCTTGTGCAGGCACATATAGAAGTGAGATAATTGATTTTTATTGTACATTGAAAGAGATTATTGAGTTACAGTACAACGCCAAGAATGATGGTACAAAGAGATCTGTTGTTGTTTTTAGATGTGACTGGTACAAATTGGATGGTAAGCATACTGCAGTAAGGGATGATGGATTTTTTAAAAGCATCAATATTGGTAGCTTGTGGTACAAGAAATACTGTTTCATTTTGGCAACTCAAGCTACACAAGTTTTCTATTTGCCAGATAATAAGAATGGACTAAATTGGAGGATTGTGCAGACATTTAAGCATCGTCATTTGTACAATGTGTCTGAAATAGATGGTGTCGTATCCGCTGCTGCACCCTATCAAGAGCAGTCATGTTTTGTGGACATTGGCAGAAGACCTGAAGTATCTAAGATCTTACCTGACATGCCTTTAAATAGGGTTGATGAAGATGGCCTTCTTGTTGATGTTGCTGAGGTTGCACGACTTACAAAGGAAAATCAATCAAAGACTATTACTGAAGATGAAGAGAATGATGAGGTAGACAATGACACATTGATGGAGTACTGTAGTGAAGAAGAAGATGTCCCTGTTGAGGTAGATAGTGACGATGAGTAGTTTCTGTATTAGTGAACTGATCATTAGTCATGTATTATCTTGTAATAATTTCCCTATTTAGTATTGGAAACAGCAAGACATTTCTGTTTGGATCCTGACCATATTATGTAATTTACCTGTTTAGTATTGGAAGCTGCCCCTTTTGGATCATGACTATTTCTGTTTAGGACAGAGATATGCTAAACTAAGGAGTAAATTTTGGTGGAGATCTTGACCAAATTTCATGTATATTTTCGAATTTATGTCCATTTTCAAATTTCATGACCTATTGCTATTTTTAATAGAGGTTCAAAGGTGCCCTCATGGAGCTATTATTGAATTACTAACGAAACTGAATGGCTTAAGCCATTCAGTCGCTAGGAACAGAGGAGGGGCCGGCCACAGGCCAGGAAATTGGGTGCCAAATCCGTGAGCTGTGGTACTCCAATTACAAAAGTATGAATCTAAAGATTGAAGCACTAGGATCCAGCTATCAATTTGTAGAAATGTCCAACTCAAGTGCATTTACTAGAAATTATTGTTTCGCCAATGGTTCGACGCACTTAAGCCGGTTTAAGTAGGGATGGCAACAGGTATATATCTAACGGGTAGTGGCCACCCATACCCGTACCCGCTAGAACTAAATATACTAGGAGGGTTTAATTGGATTTGAGCTTAATTCATAGGTCATATGGGCTCAAATGAGTTAGGCACTTAGGTTTGTTTGTTTTTTCTACGGATATTTCTTACCCGCGGGTAGGCGGGTATGGATAGTATAAATCCGCACTCGTACCCGGCATACCCGACGGGTATAGGATGTTACCCAATAATGTACCCACGGGTAGAAAATCATTCCATACCCGCCTTCTTGTCGGGTACTCGGGTTTCGAATACCCATTGTCATCCCTAGGTTTTAGTCGGGCGGTTCCGCCGCACTCCGCCTCGCCCGACCTCTCCAGGCAGGTTCCGCCTCGCCCGACTTCTGTGAGGACTCTGCCTCTTTTGACCTTTGCCGAACCTTAGAAGAGGGGACATTTCCTACCGATTCCCACCGATTGATCTAGGTAGTAGATAGCTAGAGTTGAACCTCTACGAAAATAGAACACCATCGACCGACTCCTGTCGTTACTGGAGAAGGACAAGACCCACAATTGCCTGCTCCAAAACAGGAAGCACGCAACCCAGCAAAGAGATCCACCCTCGCCGGCATGGAAGCTGCTGAGCTGGAAGCGAATCCCACCAACGGGGAATAAATACCCGTGTAATCTGTATGAACGTGTTTGGAATTTAAAATTTTGGTCTATAGAAATATTGTGGATTTTTAATTATATAGAGATACCAAGCAAGTATATAGAGATACCAAATTTGGTTATTACCGGCAGTATTTTAACATTTTCATAGCTAAGAAAAAGCCCACTTCAAGAAAAAAACACACTGAATGTTTTGGCGGGCATTCTAAAAAGTGTTGGCGCGCGCACCCTAAAATTTTCGCGGCCACCGCCCAGCGGCCTTCCTCACCTAGACTAGGACTTTACCAATCTACCCCGCACACCTAGACAGTACTGCATCCAGCATAGGAAATGATGAGGGTATTTTGGAGATATTGCAGCACTATATAATCGGGCAACGCCGCCCCCAAATTCCCCATTCCTCCAAATCTCGCCGCCAACGGCGCCCTAAACACTAAGCCGCCCCAAATCCTGCATCGCCGCTCCACCATTCTGCAGCCACCGCTTCCTCTTCTTCCGTAGTACCCGCAGAATGCCGATGTCGCCGAAGAAGAGGGGAAGAAAACCAGTGAAGAGGCCACGTATGACACCGATGTTTGCATGTAAAGTGTCTCTCCTGCATCCTTAGTTTCGAGTGATCATGGTCCTTCATCCTTATTTTCCTGCGAAGCCTATCTGAGTTTAAAATGCATGTGTTTCTTGGTTCAAAAAGTCTGATTGCCATGGTAGGTTCAGGGTTGGTGGCGTGCTGCTGTGTTTCTTCACATCTTTGTTCGTGCCGACATCTTTTAGGGCTATTAGTATTCTTGCTGCCTCTTAGTTCATGCTGGGTGTAGTGAACTGTGAAAGAATTAAACTCCTGAGGAAGGTTGCTTTGATTCTTTTTCCTTCCAAAGATATGCTATGTCTGATTGGTATATAGGATGGGCTATATGTTCTGTGTTTCCCTAATTTTCAGTTTGTTCCTTATTAATGTAGATGCTCCGCTTAGTGACTATGAAAAAGAACGCATGAGACAATGTCTCCTCAACGACGCAAAGATGCGAGAACTACGACTTTCTGCATTATCTAGCATTTTTGTGAACTCTAGGATTTACCCAGAAATCCAGCAGCAACAGGACACAGAAAACTCAGGTTCATAGTACAATGGTGAGGATGAGCCTGACAGTGATGGCCATCTAAGTGATGATGCCCTACAACCTGACACAGAGTTGGGGTGTACGCTTGCTAGTTTATCGTATAAGGATAAGGTGCTAGTTATTCCATTTTTTTCTTGCTCATTATTGCATTTAATGTTTATCTCCCCAATTGTACATTTGATTGGTTCTTTGTAGAAAAAGAAGACAAGAAGAAAGGTTACCAAGGGAGGTGTTCAGAAGGCGCAACCTGACATGCAATCTACTAGAGTCACAAGGTCTAGGAAGAATCGTCCAGCTGATGTCAATGTTGCGATTAATGAAGCTGAAATCTCCAATCAGGCTGTAAAGGAAGGTTAGCCCTCACATTCGTGTAACAAATCAAACTCAATTATAAAAAATAGCATTCCATAGGACTACTACTAATTCTATCTTGCATTGTAGCTATTGCAGGCCAGAAAAATGGCTGCCTGACTGGAGATGAGCACGTATAGACTCAGCTGAACCTGGAAGGACACACTCCAAGTGGCGCCACAGTGAATGATGTCACTGAAAATGAACAAACTCAGCGTGACAACGTCTCTGAAGGTGTGTATTTGTAATTCTTGCACAATGTAAACCTTTCCATAACATAGAACAACACTGTACTTAAAGATATCCTTTGTAGATGACCCATTTGATGAGGAGGACAGGATGAGGGGACCTAATATTGGGAGAGAACTTGATCAGATGACTCGCTCGAGGAAAGGGAAACTTCCTTTGGTTATTGAACCAGGGAAGAATAGACCAAACTCAGTGATGATTGCTGCAAAATTTGCAAGTGAATGCAACATTGCAGTAAGGAACCATGTACCGATATTTGCACATTGGAAAGAGTACAGGAAACAACCTAATATAATCAAGGGGTACATATGCAGAGTTGGTGTAAGTGTTCAACTTGACTCTTTCCACTGTTTATTTCCAACAATAACATTGTGTATTCAATAACAATTAGCAATGTTGTTTACTGTTACCAGACAAAGTTTCATACGGATGTAACGGCAGCACCCATTAAAAAAGCATGTGTGGCTATGATGAAGAAAGCTATTCGCCAGCAGCGCTACAAGCTCAAAAAGAGGTATTTTAATGCTTTGCCACTACATATGGTGCCCAAAAAATCTCCTGTGACCTTAATGACTGATGAGCAATGGGATAAACTTGTGGCACACTGGAAAAATGAGCAAAAAATGGTAAGTTCAACCCACAGTTCCAGAACTCATCATGTTGATGTCATATGTGCCTAACAACAGAACTGTGTTGTTGTAGGTGACTTGTGCGACGAACAAAACAAACAGGAGCAAAGTGCAGTACCATCAGACAACTGGTTCTCGCAGCGATGAAATGCAGATTGTAACTTTGGTGAGTACAACTCCACTGGCACTTTCACTACATGCTGTTTGATCAACTCAGTTTAGTTTCTTTATTGCCTTTCATCTGCGTTACAAATATATAGAATCAGCAACAGCTTTTTAAAGTGTCCTTGTTTTAATTCATTTTTAGGCGGACAAGTACAAAAATGAACCACCAAATGCACTGGAACTATTTAAAGAGATGCACTACAGCAAAAAGAAAGGGTTCACTCCTGAAGTTCAATCTCTTATTGTAAGTAAAATCATAATTATTTCACAACCAAATGATACATTAGTTTCATATGTCATGATCATTGAGCTACCTATGTCTCCTCCACTGCCAGGCTGAAATGGAGGAGAAGCTAAATGAACCTGTAGATGATGGTCAGGAACCAAAGGATGTGACTGAAGTGGTCTCTGAAGCTCTTCTTCAGAAAACCAAGAAAAACAATTTTCTTGTAAATGTGGGGGTCAAAAGCGTAGCTACTTGTGTCAGTGCTGAGCGCGACCTACAGGAGGAACTGGTGGTGGAGAAACAAATAACAAGTGATCTTAGGGAGCTTGTCAAGACTCAGCAACAGCAAATGGAAGAGATGATGAAGAAATTTCAGGAATTAGAAACAGCAAGGGCTAAGCAAGAAGAGGAGTCGAAGAAAAGGCAAGCTGACACTGATGCACTAATTAAGGGTTTGATGTCCATGATTCCAGGAAGTCAAGGAACACAGTAAGGTTGTCTTGGGTTACTGGCTGGCGCACCTATGCTGGTCGATGTTTCTTTTGGTGATGGATGCATTTTGGCAAGTTGTCTTCAGGCAATGTTGGTCAGTGAACAGGAGGATGCCTGGTTCTTTTGTTTGAACAGATGCATGGTCTTTTTGTTTGAACTGATGCATGGTCTTTGAACAGATGCATGTTCTTTAAACTGATGCATGTATCTGTGAACTATCGTAAGTCTGATACATGGTCTTCGAATGGATGCATGTATCTATGAACTATTGTAAGTCATGCATTTCGTAGCCTGTGGTGTGCCAAACTTTCAATGTAACTCATTGCTACTATGTTGGCATATTTAGATGTTTCTGTGATGATGGAACATCTATCTATTTATGTGTGATGGCATATTTATATATTTATCTTTGATGATCTGTGACAACCTGAATGGTTTGAATTTAAATATGATTTGCTATCAATTTAAATTTGAATTATGTATCAGTTTCAAATTTTAATGTGGTGCAATTTAAATTTGAATGTTTGCTGATCTGTGATGGTCCACAATAGGCCAATTCTACTGCACAACTGGGCTAGCCCAATAGTACCTGCTGCAATATGCGCCTAATTAAAACAAAAAACTGCACAACACAGCAAATTCAAATCCAACGGACTACAATATGGGCCTCATGAATAATGGGCCACAAAAAGCCTACTGATTACGTGGCAACGTAGCAGCCACGTCAAATCCAGCATCACCAAATGACATGGCAACAGTTGATGTGTACCAGAATTGTGACGGTTCATTCCATCACTATTGCCTTTTGCTATTGTTACCGACCAGTTCATCCATGACGAACAGAAAAGCCAACCTGTGATGATGTATTTTGGTCCAACAAATGTATGACGCGGGATACATGACGTTTTTTGCAATGGTCATCGTGAGTTAACTGTGACACATTTTCACTTGTCTGTGACCAAAGTAAACCGTCATGTATAAGGGTATTTCTTGTAGTGCTAGCGCTCCCCGCCGCCGCCCCACAGCCCTCCGCCCCCGCCGCCGCCTCGCAGCCCTCCGCCCCCGCCGCCGCCTCGCAGCCCTCTGCCCCTCGCCCTCCTCCCCTGCCGCTGTTCGCCTCCCTTGGCCGCGGAACCCTCCCGGGTTCCCCACCCGTCGACCCCCACCATCACCGCTCCATCGTCCATTGTCCGTCGAGGTTCCTGCCCCTCCCCACCCCCGCTCCATCCCGGCGATGCTGGACTTCAAGACCGCCATCACCGCGGACCCGGCCGGGGTGCTCGCGACGTCGGCATCACCTGCAGCCCGGCCTCTGGGGCCGTGCAGCGCCTGCGGATCCACGGCGCGGGCCTCGCCGACGCGCTCGTGCCCTCCCTCGCGCGCCTCCGCGCGCTCGAGTCCATCTCGCTCTTCAGCAACTGCCTCGCCGGCGGCGGCCTGCCCACCTTCCGTGCGCTCGCGCCCGCGCTCCGCAAGCTCAACCTTAGCCGGAACGCGGGGAGGAACGAGAGATTGGCGCGGAGTTCCGCCGCCAGGCCCGCCACTCGCCGGCTCGAGATGTAGGCACGCAGATCCGGGGAGCTCGCCTACCGTAGCCTCCGTCGAGGGTGACGACGATCGCCATGGCGCGCGGCGGAGCTCGACGCGGCCCGCCATGGTGCGCGGCTGAGCTCGGGGTGCCCCGCCATGGCGCGCAGCCGAGCTCGATGTGGCCCGCCATGGCGCGTTGCGGAGCTCGACGCGGCCCGCCATGGCGCGTTGCGGAGCGCGAGGATGCCAGCTATGGTGCGTGCGCGCTCGAGGAGGGAAGGAGGGAGGCGGCGCCGGGTATAGAGGCGGAGGCGGAGGCGGGGCGCCGGGGAAGGAGGAGGCGACCGGCGCTTCTGAGGTGGACGGGGGAGCGCCGGCCATTTTTGGCTTTTATCTTTTTTTTTTCTTTTTTTTCCTTTTCTTTTTCCCCCTCTTTTGTATGCTTTTCCCCTCTTCTTCTTTTTTATCTTTGTGTTTTTTTTTCTTCATGCGGCGGAGCGCGTGATTCTACCTAGTATTTATTATGGTGCCTAGAAAACAAAAAAAAATCAAAGCTTGTTTATCAGCATCTATTATGGTGCTCAGAATACATATTCCAGGCTTGGTTATCACGTTAGATGTTAGGTTATTTAGTAAAGATTGTTTAGAAGCCACCATTAGGAATCTAATCTCCTGTTAATCAGTTTCAATAATCACGGTAGAAACAATGAGGAGGCATGGAATTAAAATAAAATGTTTAATAGTTCTTAAATTGTTAAGAAGTGATGAAACTTTTGTAGAAACACATATCATAATGACACTTCCATTGGCTGAAATTATAACAAACCAAGCCCAAACTATATGTTAATTACCTAAACATGAGAAACAATTTGAAAGTATCCATATTTCACTACGATGAGGACCATTTCGACAAGCTAAAGAAAATCACCTGACCAGGTGGAGCTGGAAAATATTTCCCATCTTCATCCAACGCAATCTCGAATGAGTTGGACGCCATTTGCAACTCACCCTTGGCCACACAAAGTTGACCTGCAGAGTAACATCAATAAATTAAATCAGCATACTGCAAACACCAACCTTGGTAAGAACATCAATAGAGACTATGGAATAATCTGTAATCATCCGAAATAGAGTAGTATGTTGAACAAGGCATTGAAGGTACTTCTAATCATGGTGCTGGGCATACATGCTCAAGGGTGTCTCACCCTCCTCCAGCTCAGGTGCCGCATGTGAATGGGATTGCGAAGATGGCGACGCGTCCGGCTGCTGCCACCGTGTCTCTGTCTGCTCTCCTTGGCTTCACCAGCAGATGGAGCAGGATAATAGGGACAGGGTGCAGACGCGGCGGCCGCGGAGATAGCGGTGCATCTGACCAGCACCTCCATGGATCCATCGTCCTCCACGGAGGCCGCAGAGATAGCGGCACATCCGGCCAACACCTCCATGGATCCGTCGTCATTCGCAGACGCCGCAGATCCAGATGCCTCGAATCCTCCATTTTGCGCAGCGGTGGACATTGGCCGCAGCGGAAGCGACGGCCACGGCCACATACAGGGGCGTGCTATGGGGGAGGCGCCGTCGCCGGCTCGGTGGAGAAGACTGCGACGGATCCGGGAGGGAGAAGGGGAAGGGAACCATGGTATTACGGACGATCTGCCATCGTCCGAGGCAGGACGAAGCGGGAAGCGACGACGGTCGCACGGGGTGACGGACGATGGAAAAAAAACGTCCCGCTTACTGAATTTTTAGTAGTAGAGATAGAGAAGAGATTTTCCTTGATGCCAATACAGCGCAATTTGATTTGTTGGCAGGGTGGAGAATATTGGCAACGAGCTCAGTACCAAAAATGTCACCGGTAGAGGTAGTAGTTTACCTTCTAAAAGATGAACATGTTGCGCGATACCATGAAGAGGTGCTGTGTGTGCATTTCTGATACAACTTGTTGGCTGTTTCAATGTTTTTGTGACTCAGGCGTCGAGGCACTACCGCTGGTCAGCACATTCTGGTGTTGTCCTCTTTGGTGAGTACCGGAGATCGTTCATGAAAACATATATGTTGCTTGCTGGCATGCTGTTGACGTTTGTAGCTGCAGCTGGGCTTTCAGCCGGGCATAGGAAGACATGAGCTCCGTTTTAAATGCTAGTGTGTAATGTAGTAATTAAGAATCCACATCTAACTCTATGATGTTCCTCAATGCAACTAAGCTGAATCGTCACCATATCAATTCGAATGTCCAATGCACACCAAAAGTTAATGCTTGTAGTACTTCTATGTTATAGTCCTTTTATATATTCCGTGTTTCATAGAATAGATAGAATTTTTTGGTGCCAGGTTTGATCATAAGTGATTCGTCCACCAAATAGTCCATGGTATCTAGTTCTGGTGCCAATTAAAGGACAAAATGCATAAAACATGGAATCAATAATTAGGTGAGGATGGAGCCATGGCTTTGCTACATTCCTCGTTGGCATCCAACTCTATAGCCTGTCTTATTCACAGTATCTAATGACTCGAAAGCACAGTTGTCATTTATATTCTACAACTGATCAACTGTAACATCGCAAATCATAGGTTAGGTCACATGATTCTCATGTGAAATACACATTCCGTGGAAATCAAATTCATGACCAAAAGGAATTGGGATAATGTGACAGCCCCACCTAGCACCTGGAACTGGTACATATTCTATAATTGACCCTTATTTTCTCTCAATGTTTCCTAAGTTTGTGTGTTCGATCGCGATGACATTTTCCATAAACTTCAATTCACACCTTTAATTTGGGTTGTAGCAAGTATGGCAATCGATTTAATGCCTACCACCAAGTTATTACCACTTGACTTCTCACTCTATTGATGGTTGCTATGTGCATGTGACCACTCAATTAGAACCGCAGGCTCTATTTGATCCAGTGGCTGGAGGAATATCCCTTTTCACCATCTATGGATAATAGTGTGAAACTATTTGAATGCTTAGCTTTTCCATGATGATGTACTCGTTGCTGAGGAACAGAGGTGGATGAGCATGCAATTGATGTGTCCAAATGTGGGGGCAGAGGCACAAGAGAAGAGAGAGGATCAGCTGCTTGTTACTCTGGTTGCTTGAATGGTTACAAGGGATATTGTTGAGCTTTCAGGCTTCCTGACGTCTCCCATTCAAAGTTAGAAATGAAACTGATTCAGCTTTGGCCCGGGTGCCTTTTCTGTGACTCTATCTTACTTCTCTACTATATTAATAGATAATATTGGCCATGAATAAATTGTATTCTAGACGTTGAAAGGTCAATGCAATTTGTGAGGGGTGGAGCGTAGACATATATATAGGCCGGGAACATACCCCCTCCATCCTAAAAACAAGTCACCCTAGGAATTCTAGGATAAGTGGATAACTTAACAAAAAGGTACAATGACCATGTTTGCTCCTATACAGTATCCATATTTGACACTTCTTGATTCTTACATGCACATGCACTTTTAAAATAGGGTAATATAACTACTACAAGAAAACTTAACTGAGGCGGACAAAACTAATCAAGGCGGTTTTTGCAACCACCTCAGACCAAAGGTCACAGTAAATGAACTATTTTCTGAGGCGGTTCCTCTGCCCACCTCAGTTAATCAAATAAAAAATTAAAAAAATAAGAGAAGCCCGCCAAGCCCATCACAGGCCCGTGAGCCCATCGGGCATGCTCCTCCTCCGCCGCCCCCGTGCTCCGCCGTCGTTGCCATCGCCCGCGCCGCTGAGCCCGCTCCCTCCTCGGAGGCGTGCAAACACAGTCGAGCAGGACGCGCTCCTCCGCTCGCTCCGCCGCCGAGGGAGGCCGAATCCGGGTACACCACCCTGCTCCGCCACCGGATCCGCTAGAGGAGGCCAGGGAGGAGGTGACGTGCCGCAGCCGGTCTTCGGGGAGGAGGTGGCCCACCACCGCCGCGTCCCGCCGTGAGGGTCAGCGGGGAGAAGGTGGTCCGCTGCGGACACTGCAAGGAGCAGCAGGGAGGAGGTGGTCCGCCGCCGCGTCCCGTCCCTGATTCGACCGCATCTACCGCCGCTGGAGGAGGCCAGGGAGGAGGTGACGCACCGCTGCCGAGCTTCGAGGAGGAGGTGGTCTCACGCTGCTGGAGAGGGCTCCAAGATGCTCTGCTGCCGCCACCGCCGCTGCTGGATAAGAGAGAGAGAAAGAGGAGTGTGAGAGGGAGGAGGGGCGCCGCTTGGGCTGAGGGGGGGGGGGGGAGAGAGAGAAGTGAATCCTAACCCTAACCCTTGTGTCCACTGTGGGGAGTGGGCTGGGTTAGGGTTTGATTTATTGGGCTCGGTCCATTAACTGAGACGGACATGTATAACGTGTCCGCCTTTGAAAATAAGAGTATTAGCTGAGGCGGTCACCTTAAGGATGTCCGCCTCTGTTAATCGATTTTGCGAGGCGATTTTTTTAACCGCCTCGGTCAATAAGAGATGACCGCCTCTGGCAGTTATTTTTGTGCCCGCCTCAAAGCTCCTAAAAAAAGGTCGCTGTTAATCAATTTTTGTAGTAGTGGATGACTTGTTGTTGGGACAAATTTTTAATCCTAGAGTGACATGTTTTTTTGGGACGGAGGGAGTAGTGGTAGCCATATTTATCGAAATTTATTGCAAAGGCAAAGCAATTAATAATATCACAAGCCCATGATTGGAAGGCACCGGTACATGTTTTCCCGTTTGGATTCATGGACTAAACTTTAGACCCAAAGTTTAGTAGTCCATCAAATGATCCTCCGTACAGATGAACAAAAATGCAGACTAAAATTTAGTTCCACCCCAAATAAAATTTAGTCCATTACTCCTCAAAACCCACCTAATTTGAACTAAACGAACCTACAATCTATGAAAAGACCAAACTACCTCTCACTATGCTCATGTAGGCACAATAGCTCAACTCTGGCAGTGATAGAGAAGGACATGAGTTGGGACCGGTACAGGGTATGGATGTGCAGCTCACCATTGAGATAATTGAGTTATGGTGGTTGGACGTTGGAGATTGATGAGGTGGCCTTTTTCTGTGCAGGAAGAGGGAATAGGGAGATTGGAGCAAAGGGCAAGACGAGTAGTGGAGCTAGGCGGCTCGACAAGCTAAGCTGGTGGCCAAGGAGAGTAGCTCAGGCCTCGGGGTTCTTTATAGGCGGTGGCAGTGATCTTGGCCAGTGGCTCAACTGCCCGTTTTGAATGATGCTACTGTAGCTGCATGGCTGCTTGCAAGCGTCGGTGTGCTGTGCGATGACACAGAAACAATGGGCAAGTTGACGGCACAGGCTCAAGGCCGTACAAACAAATCCGGAGGCCCTATGCAAAACTGTGAACTGGGCCCTAGTGGCCTAGTAATAACTACTAAAATGACATATATGTTATAACATAGTATATGTAAACGAGTTATTTCAAGAATTATCATACCTATTAATTATTCAACTCTTCTTTGCATGAACTTCACTTGAAGAACATCATTCTTTGAGCGTTCTTTGAAATGAATTCTTCAATTATATGCTCATAATTAATCTTCTCCAATAGATCACCCTCAAGTGCTATCATGGTCAAATCATTAAGTATTTCTTGTGTTATTGTAGAACGTAAGTAGGATTTGAATAGCTTGAATTTAGAAAAGCTTTGTTTTGCTGATGCAAGTGTCACAGGTAGAGTCAACATAACTCTATATGCAATAGTTGCATTGGGAAAGCAATCAAGTCGCTTCAAAAACTTTAGCATTTCAGTTGCATCCTTATTTTCTCTTGGAAAGAAATCTCGTAAAATCCTCAACTGTGCATACAGCTCAGTAGCATCAATATCAGATTTTCCATCTTTTTTAAGGAGGGCCTCTAGATTATCACAAGAAGATTTCAAGGTTTCAGTATCCAATGACTTCAACATGTCAGAATTAAATAAGAAATCAAAATTTTTCTGATAATCTTGATATTGTTCAAATCTCCTTGTGAGCGAGGCAATAGCTCGATCAACAAGAGGAATAAAATAGCTGATTCTAAATGATTCCTCTGCAGACTGTGTGGCCACAGTTGTGTCATCTGGGTTCTCATTGAATTGCCTCTTTCTTTTAATTATTCATTTCTTACGAAACGAAGTACTAGTATCCATCTCAAGTGCAATTCCTTTTGCTGTCTCCAGCGCATCTAGAAAACCAGTTTCCCTGTACCCTTTGAAGAAAGAAATCAACCCTTGGACTTTCTCAATAGCATCATCAATAAGCATATCCTTTTCTTGCAAGTGTTTGATCACTAAATTATATAAATTCAAACTCTCCAAGTTCATTGTTTGCCAAACCTTTGGCCTCACTGCTTGATCCAGGATCATTATCAATATCAGATATCTGAGATTAAATTAAAGAAAATATGTATTAATATTTGTGTTAGCCAAAGGGATTACATCACTATAAATATTAAAAATATCAATTACCTGAAGTAGAGCCTCTTTTGAAATCTAGTAGCCTTAACACTTTCAATACGACTCTCCCAATGTGTAGCTCACACTGACTTGAGAGTCAATTCTGATATGTTACCTTTCACAATATGCCATTTCTTAGTTGACTTAGCAAAAGTTGTGCAGATGTGGTGGATTATTCCAAAGAAGTTAGCACATGCCTTGGCCATATCACAAAGTATTAAATTAAGGCTATGGCAACCACAAACAGAATAGAAGGCTCTAGGATTTACATCTAGGAGTTTCTTTTGTACTGCTTGATTTTTTTCCTTTCATATTTGACCCATTACCATAGCCTTGTCCTCTCACATCACCTATATCAAGACCAAGACTATTTAATTCACTTACTAGGACATCAAAAAGGCCTTGACCAATTGTATCATTTACATCTAAAAATCCTATAAATGATTGTTAAATTTAAACATCATCTGAAGATAAATCCACATATCTTATAATCAAAGACATTTGTTCTGATGGCTTGCATCGAGGGTACAATCAAGAATGACAGAGAAATACTTTGCACTCTTTATTTTCCTAATAGTTTCAGACCTAATAGCAGAAGCAAGTGTATCAATTCATTCTGAATACTAGGTGCAAGATAATGAACATGAGTTTCTTCATTTGTAATGCGCCGAACATGCTCTGCAATAAATGGGTCAAATTGAGCCAACATCTCTACCAAACCCAAAAAATTTCCATTGCTATCTTCATATAGTTTGCTGTTAGTGCCACGAAATGCAAGATTATGCTTGGCAAAAAAATTTATGATGGCCACAATTCTGAACAAAACATTTCTCTAGTGTTCCTTTTCTTTCTCAAGTTGTCACTGAGCAGCTTTATCAATAGTTTCATACTTTTCCAATCTATTACGCAATTCATACCAAGTAGTCATATTCAAAACAAGATCTACACTTGCTTCATGCTATGTAAGTCTTTCACCACCCTTTTGTAAACAATTTACAACTAAAGCTAAACACTCTATCTAGCTAGTAGTTTGGAATACACAAGCCAATCTCTATTGTACTCCTCCCCGTTGGATAGAAATCTAATATAGGATAGTGCAGAAAACCTTCTAGAATATATATCCTTAGGACCTTTCTGAATTGATAAGTCTCTTTTTGGACCCTTCCGTGCTAAAATGTCAATCTGCCTACGATCAAGAGAATCCCAATACCTTGGATCAACATATCAGGCTGAAAGGACGTATCAACATTTGCATCATGAGAAGAACTATCCATGTTATCACCATTATTAGGAACTTGTTCAATGTTTTTTTGTATCTAGGCCATAATTAGGAACAATGGTTTCCATCTATGTGTCTATCTCATTATTATTAGGTGTCACACTCGGTTTTTAAAAGAAAACCGAATGCATAACTATATGTATGCCAGGATCATACATATAGTGACATCATAAGAAAAATTAGGGCTCATCGTCGTCGACTCTCGCCATTCCTCTCCAAAAACTGGTTGGGGATCCTTTGCTCTTCTATTTTCCCCCATCTTGATTAGTTTTTCTCGCTGTTCATGGTGGCCGCCTTGTGTGGTATGGTGCAGCGAGGTTGGACGCAAGAAAGAAGAGGAAAAAGAGCAGAATCGCCGTAGTTGTCATCATCATCACCTTCGCCTTTGTTGTTTTCAAGGGGAAACACTAGGTGAGACATACCCTTGCTATAGAACATATTTTCCCTCTGGTTTTAGAAGTTTTTATCTCGTGGGAGTAGCGGTATTAGTCGCCGCTAGGACTAGGGTTAAGGTTTTGCCCTTGTCGCTATTCTCAGCACACCGTCAATCTGCAAAGTTTTTGTTTGTGGCTGGTTTTCATGCTCTTAGTGATCTCAAACAAATATTGTACCTCTATATGAGCTGAAGAAGAATTAGAGATCTTTCCATGGCCGCAAAGAACACCTCAATCAGATTTAAGATGAGGGAGAAAATAAAGTTAGAATCTAACTGTTTTTCAGTCTCGTAATTCTGTTTAGAGTCTGTTAACTTGAATTTTAGGGAACCGTAATGGCATATTTGGACATTTTGGCATTTATAAGAGTTCTAGAGAATTTCACAAGCTTTCCAAATTGGTAAAGTTCATATTGATCAGAATTTTGGAGCTTCAATTATGACTGTTTTATTAGTACTGTTGTGCAGAATCTGTCAGATTAAGGTTCACCTCGAATTTACTCAATGTTAATGATTTTTTCTTTACTTTCGGATAACAAGAAAGTTGTAGGTTCTGTATTTAACTTTTAGATAGCAAAAGATGAGAATTTTTATCCATCAGAATGGAAGGATAAGCTGCAGTGCTGCTGTCATCTCTAGATTGGAATGCTTTGTGTGAGGACGTTGGGTTAGGGCGTAGGAATGCTTTACTCGATGTGTTTATTTTGAAGTGTGTTTATATTGGTGCTGAGCTATGTTGGTGGTGCACCTTTGGACCATGATTAGCTCACACTCTTGGTCTTTGGTGAAGGCAAGTAAATGTGGCACTATGGTCCCCATGCATTGGCTTTGTTGTTTGAAGTGCCTCCACTAAATTTTCAGAATCTCACACTAGCCATATAATCTGAAATTGGAAGTTATTTGCTTTACTTTGCTCAACTTTGTAGTATATGATGTTATATCTTGTGGACTATTGTTGAATTATGAAGTACATGAAGTGCATACATTGCAATATGTGTATGTGCACACTTCCCTTTGATATGCATTTGAAGAAATCGTTGCCGAATTGGTGTGGTAAGTATCGTCACAGCAACACACATTGATGAGCAATGTGGTTGCAGCCCTCACTCCATCTCTTTGGGACGTGTGGGTAGAAGTGAAGTCACGCATGCATTCCATCATTCATATTTGCATTGCATCATTTGTAATTGCACTTTGAAGTATATTTATATGTTTGTGTCACAATTGACGTTCTTTATTCCCATGTTATTTAAATTGATGCTTAATCAAACAGTAATTTAAGTAACTTAGTTATGGTAGTTTGCTTGCTGAGGTTTTCCATAAACCTCAATCGTTGTTTTCCCCTCATAGGTGCTTGAGCTTAGAAGTTGCATGCTTAGGATGGGAGTATAGCAGCACATGTGCACATCACTTATGAGTTTATACATACCTTTCTAGGTCACATTTGCTGTAATAATAATTTTACTGATAATGCTTTAGTTGAATCGTTCGTTTTGACTTTATGTTGGAGCTCGGTTATGTTGGTTTGAGTCATATTGGTCTAGTGAAGTGTAAAGTTTTATATGATTAATCAATATCTTTGTTGCTTTCGCGTACTCTGTTATGTTCTTATGTTGTAGTGTAGTAATTCCCCAGAGGATTGTTGTGTTTTCTTCTAGGGTGTTACACAGGTGGCCAGGCCTGCAGGCTAGGCCATGTGAGTGCCGAGCGATATGAGGGATGCCTGGGTGGTGGGCCCTGCTTTGCTCGATGCCTCGATCACCTGAGCGGAAGTGTAGACATCGCTCGATCGCCTGGCGAGCGGTGATGGCGAAAGCGGAAAGGTCTGCACATTTCCTCTTCTGTGACATATTTGGACCACATTTTGCTTTGTATTGGACCAAAAGACAACTAAAACAAAGCCTAGTATATAACTATACCTAGCATACTCATTATATGTTGGGACCCTGCGTGGTCGCACGGGCTGCACGGCCCTAAAAACAGGCCTGCACAGGCTGGTGCTCTGGACATATACCATGCAGATGTGAGTAGCCCGTGATTGGAATACGACTTCCGGTTGCTGGTTACGACCTGCGACTGCAATTTCTCGATCTGCCTGGGTCCTTTTCTGAGGTTGCTGGTCTCGCATGTGGTGGTCTAGCAGCTCCGGACTTGGCTTTAGGTGCGCAATGCATGCATATGATTAGTTACTTTTAATTTTGAGATGCTACTTAATTATGTACATGTAGTCTGTGTAATAGCTGTTTCGGTTGTTTGTCTTGTGTTGGTCGTTCCTGATAAAATTTAACATAACGGTTCTTTATTCCACTTGTCATTGCAATTTGAGAAAGGAAGTTGGTGGTACAATAGTGGCATTGAAAATTAATCTTGTTTCTTGTTCACTTTGCGCATTGTTGCAACGCATTATTTTTGTGAGGAAACAGGAGGGGATGACACCTACTTTAATTTGCTGCAACACATTGAGTGGATGAAAATGGTATGAAATGATGCTGCTCTGTACAGGATAAAGTGTATAGCATTCAAAGTTGTCTCAGTTGTACTGGTCTATCTCCTCCAAATTTCAATGGCTCTAAAGTTAGTTACAGAGTAAACCTAGTTTGCCAAATTTTACACATAAACAGTTGGCTTTGCACATAAATACTATGGTATGTATTGCTGATGATTTTTTCTTTAATTTGTATTAGTGATGGATTAATGGATATATCATGTGCGGTACCACGGTGTATAATGTGGTAACTGCATGCTTCAAGAAAAATACATTGTCAACCTAACAGTAAGACCGATTAAAAAAACTGAGAGCACGTGTACAAGATTATTAAAATGGCTCCATGCAATGTTTGATTTTTGAATTTTGAAATGATTGGATCCGAATATAGTGGGTGTAGGTTCAGCTTTACCTGTTATGAAGAAAATTTATATCCACTCAAATTGAACTCATCAGCATCCCCTATAGTAGAAAAGATTCCTTACTCGGTACATATATGGTTTTTAACAAAAGAAATAATATACAATTGGATTACATGCACAAAGGACAAGTCAGTGATCCATTTGGCTTGGCAGTTCGTGAGATGGTCTTCGGCCAGCGGAGGCGTTGAGTCAGTGCCATGTTACAGCCTCGGGGCACACGACGACAGTGTTTCCCTGCACAAACTCCACGCATTGAGGAAGATGTGGATCACTACTACAAAAATGTTGATTTGTCCCGGTTGGGAAACCGCTGTTGTCCCGGTTTCCCAACCGGGAACGCCTGTCCGGGACAAAAGGGGGTGCCCTTTTGTCCCGGGTGTGGCAACCGGGACAAAAGAGGACCTTTTGTCCCGGTTGGTAACACCAACCGGGACAAAAGGTGCAGCCAGCGCCCACGTGGCTGGCGCACCCTTTTGTCCCGATTGGTGTTACCAACCGGGACAAAAGGTCTCTTTTTTTTCATGTTTTTCTTTTCTCAATTCTTTTTCTATTTCAATTATACTTTTGCATTTCAATTAAACTTATGTATTGGAATTCAGTGTGTATGATCTCCACTAATATATACATATATATAGTTACTTATATAATATTTGTCCTAGATAGTTTTCATATATAAATTAATTCACTTATATATATATGTATACACATATCTATACATGTGAATTCCTTTACATATGAAAATGTCTAGGACCAATATTATATAAATATATATATATACACATATATATTATTGGAGTGCTTATATATATAATACATACATACTCCATCATATTTGCATAGGTATATTCGTTCTTAATTACATAGTAGAATTCGCCTTTTGGAAATTTAATACATACATACATACTCATAAATAGAAATTTAATACATAGACACACATATATTTACATAGTTATATTCGTTCTTAATTACATATATACGCGTATATTGTCATATTTACTGTGATTGTCAATATTAGATATTCCATCATAGTAGAATTCGCCTTTTGGATCGAGGACTTGCTCAACAATAAATCCGGAGAATTGTTCTTGAATCGCCATAATCTTTTCCTCCGGTATGAGTTTATCGCGCATCTCCCCGACCTATGGAAAAAGGGGATAATTAATTTGGACTAATTAAAATACGAGTTCAAATATTAACAAGTTTTTTTACTTACTTCCTCCTCCCAATCTGTCCAGCCCTTTGGAGGACCTACCAGACCATGGATGTTCTCGCATACATAGTATGCGCACAATACAGTGCCTGGTTTCTGCCTCATACACTTTAAGAGAGAAGAAATTATCAGGTATTTACATGAATATATAATAAAACTAATGAATCGTGCAACGAATCATCCAAGCGCGTACCGGAAAATCTGTCTTGATCTTCAATTCCTTGTCAAATTTGCCTGGATGATTTTTAGCAAATTCTTTCCAAACCCTGTGCATGATTAGAACAATTATAGTCAAGTAACAAAGTGATTCAAATTATCGGTCATGGACGGAGTAGTGGTAGAATTACTTTTTCATCATGTTAAGAAGATTTTCGTATTGTTCTGGAGGTCTCCTCAATGAGTCCATAACCACGAGTAGGCTCTTCTCGGGAATTATGACAATTAGGACAAAGTGTTCACTGCAAGATTATACGGAGGCAGTTCTTGGTAGTTAAGGTTTAAACAATTCGATTATAGAATAGAAAGAGTTAGACGGAAGGAATCACTCACGCAAAGTTGTAAGGAAACAATATCATTTGCTTGTTGTGATGAACGCTTATGTACTTGAACAAGTTTTGGAATATGTCATCGGGATTGTCCCGTAGAAGCCTCCAATTACAAGTAATTGGGTCGATGAAGCCGAGGTGAGAGTATCCCTTTCTTCTGCAAGTATGTATCTCCATTCTACATGATACCGAATAAATCAAGAGATCAGTATGTTGAGATCATGCAAAACAATACTAAGGAGAGTAAAATACTTACAGAACCCACAAGCCGACCATAGAGATGTCGAGGGCCTCCTGATGGAATAGTTGGTAAATTTCTTCCCAGTTTATCCATATAATGGCCTCCCCCCGTAAGAAATCGTCATCTTTAATCTTTGCGCCCTGCATGAAGATGCAATCGGCCATCGCACGCATGTAGTGCTGGTGCAGCTTATACATTTGCGTTGGAAGCACAGACACTACTTCGGGGGGTACAAGAGTTTTGCCGATCTCAAACGTCCATTTGACGACCACATCGGCCTTTAGAATATCTTCTCCCCCTGCAATCTGAGCGGCCGTCAGGTTTGATTCTTTCAGAAATGTAATAAAGTCTTGTTCTTGCGTCGTCTATCCCACTACGAGAGGCTCTATTGATTGTTTCTTTTGGGCTCCGAGCTGTGGAACGTCGGACGACGACGACTTTGATTGTCTCTTCTTTTTCTCAGTAGTTTTGATAATTGTGCGTTCGTAGTCTGAAGGGGGGTCTCTCGGAATGAATTTTCTCTTATTTGCTTCGCACATTCCCTTAAAAAATTTCAAATCTATCGGATTTATGACTTTCTCGGGCTCCGGCTTTGGCTTCGGCTTGAAGTGCTCTTTAACTCTTTCTTGAGTTATTCGATCGCATTCTTCAAGGCTCATGTCCCAGGGTTTAATAGGAGCCTCCTTGGTTTTCTTCTTCTTTTCCTTCTTCTTTGGAGGCTCCCTAGCCGGTGCAGCTACCTTCTTTGCCGGCGGCCGTTTCTGCTTCTTTGCCGGCGGCGGAGGGGGTGACCATGGAGGCGACGGTGACGCTTGAGTGTTCATCGGCGCATGAGATGATGGTGATGGAGAATGTGCCGGTGAACCTTGCCGAGACAGTGCTGCCCTTGGGGAGTTTTGCGGAGATGCCGGTCTTGGAGAGGCATGCTGAGATGCCGGTCTTGGTGTTTGATCATCCGACTTTAGGACAATGTAGCGCTTATCCCATAGGATGTAGCCATGAATGGCTTCTGCTAGTGTCCTCTCCCCATCGCCTCCAGGAATATCAAGCTCGAGCGTCTCCCAACCCTGGCACACCTGCTCCACGCCAACTCTTGTGTATCTAGGCGGAATTTGCTGCCCGTGGTACACGTCGCCTGGTTCGGTTGGCATGGCGGTACCGTACGCAACAGTGAACATTAAGTTCTTAACGGCAGTCTGCAGGTCACAAGGTGTCCGGTGGGTGATCTCATCCACTGGAAATCGCTGCGGGGCCGACGCTTCAACTGCGGCCTGGATCCCCGTGGGCTTGGCAGCGGCGACGTCTGTGGAAGCGCAGCTGCTTTTCCGCTGAGACAGGTGATCGACTGCGACACTAGGCTCTGGAGGCAACGTTTGCGCTTGCTGTTGCTGGCTCATTGCTACGGCCACTTGGCGTTGAACCTCTTCCTCCAGTCTTTGATCGTGTGACATGAGCCGTTCCTCTAGCCTTCGCAGGTGCTCCCGCTCATCATTCTTTCTTCTTTGCCGGCTTCTATATGAATCAATGTAATCCCTGAACCCATACTTCCACGGAACCACGCCTTTGCCTCTTGTGCGGCCCGGATGCTCTGGATTCCCAAGGGCGTAAGTCAGCTCGTCCCTCTCTCTATCCGGCTGGAATGTTCCCTCGGCCGCTGCTTGTATGGCCTCCTGTAGTCTCTGGGCTGCTCGCTGGATGTTTGGCCCATAGATGCAGTCACCAGTCAATGGGTCCAAGCTTCCCCCGTGACCATAAAACCAGGTCCTTGACCTTTCAGGCCAGTTCATGGTCGCAGGTCGGATGCCTCTGTCAAGCAGATCCTGCTCCATCTTCTCCCATTTGGGTACTGCAAGCTTGTAGCCTCCTTGGCCTAGAGTGTGATGGTACACTTTCTTCGAGGCGTTGTCTTTGGCCTTCTGCACCTTCTGAAGCCCAAGCTCTGAAGACTTGTATTCCACAAATGCATCCCAGTGACCCCTGAGCTTTTCGAGCTCGCCGGTAAATACGGGTGTGGTCCCGGTCTTGATATATTTCTTCGTCAAAATTTTCTTGAATGATCGCAGTTGTTCGGCCATCTTACTCAGGGTCCAGCGCTTGCATATCTCTTCGGATTCAGCTGGAACCGTGAAGTTTTTCTTAAGCTCCCGCCAGCACCATTCTTTTTCTCTTTCGGGTACCGCATCCCGTTCCTCGCTTGGATTGGAAGCTTTCCAGAGCCTAAAGCTGATCGGGATGTGGTCCCTGACAATACATCCGGATTGTCTTATGAATTTTATGGCGGCAGCTTCTGGAGCGATCGGTTCGCCATCTGGACCAACTTCCGTTATAATGAACCGCCCTTCCAGTTTTTTTGTTGGGCCTCGCTTCGTCTTTTTCTGCTGCGACGATGATCCAGACGGCTATAAAAAAACATTCATAGTATTCATATAGATTCAGATGAAAATATGATTGTCACTACAAATAAGTATAGTTTTGATATGTACATTAGCACTTTGTTCAGCAGCAGCGTCATCCTGAATAGATGGTGCCTCAATTCCATCACCGGACATATTCAAATATATGTTGGTATTGCTGCCATCATCAGCTTGTTCAGCGACATCTCCTTGACCTTCGCCAATCATATTCAACAGGAACTGTTCGTCTTCCGCGTCTGTGTGTCGCGGGTCCATCGTAACTAAAATATGAATACAAATAAAACCCTTAAAAATTATCTAAATAATCCACTCCAGAAATTTGCGGCTGGGGATAGGCGGAGGGCCGAGGGCCGAAGGCGAAGGGCTCAAAGCCGAGGGCCGGAGGCGCACTGGGGCGAACGCGGAGCCGGGGGGGATGTGGGCTCAGGGCGAGCTATGAGCAGAGACGGAGAGAATGATTCTTTTGCATTTGGGGCTTCCTTGCTAGGCTTTATTGAATTGGGTCCATAAGTTGTATATGATACTCTCTCCATGTCAAAATAACCAAGAAGGTTGCAAATAACTCAGGAACTTTGTCTAGTTAACCAAGAAGGTTGCAAATAACTATCAAAAAAAGAAGGTTGCAAATACATATTCATGTACAATATTTGACGTGATCCATCAAAAGATGAGCATACTATTCATGCACATAGAAAAGCAGAGTAGTGTTTTACTTTTTCTGCTTTCAAAACTGTGCCTTTCATAAAAAAATTCATGAGCGGGATATGTACAAATATGGACTAATAAGAATTAATAACTCATGATGGTTTACTTACAATTCACAGGTATATGATGCTACCTATTTCCGGTAGTTCTGTTTCTAACAATACCTAATGCCTTGCTAACATTTACTACATTCGACAATTGCCAGAATTCTGGTAAAAATTATCTACATAGTTATTGTTCCACAATGCTAGATCAGTGATCCATCTATTAGTAGTACCTTAATTTCTTCTGGTAGCATGTTACTGCTCAACCTTTAAATAAATTACTTCAAAGCTCAAGACGCTGAAAACAATAATTAGCTCCTGATCATAGTCATTCATCAATCGATTCTAACACTATCAGATCCTCCATGTCCAATGCGGTGCGCAATACCAATAATACGATGAAAGACGAATTTTTTTTACAACAGCTTGCTAGTATACCAATGCGCGCGCGGAGTGGAGGCCGGGGGCGGCGAAGACGAGGGCGGCGGACGTCAACGGCGGCGGCGCTCGCAGGGACGACGGCGCTCGGTGACGTGGGCTCGCGCGGCGGGGCTCTGGGCGGCGACGTCGACGGCGGCGGTGCTCGGGGAGCTCGAGCGGTGGGGGGAGCAGGGGAACGGACGACGGGAGGGAGGAAGGGCGAAGGAGGGAGGAAGCTAGGAAATATATGGGGGGGGGGGGGACTTTTGTCCCGGGTGAAGCCACCACCCGGGACAAAAGGGGTTTTTGGGCGGGCTGGGAAAATTCCCAGCCCGCGGCCCACCTTTAGTCCCGGGTAGATCTACCACCCGGGACAAAAGGGGCCCGTTTTCCCTCGTTCCCGCCTAATGTTATGTTTGTTTTTATTTTTTTTACTTCTCTTTTAAAATTGGCTTTCATTTGTTAATTCAGTTAATAAAATTATGATTCCAAAAATTATGGAACAAAATTTCTTATCTCTATATAAACTTGATACACGCAACAAAAATAATTAATTTTCATTCAAGTGATTGGGTCAATGAAATATCTAACTTTTTTGAAATCATATTTGTTATTTTGACCATGCAAAAATATATTAGGTGAATTTTTTTTTCAAACTGTTGCTTTTCGATAGAAAGTGGATTCTATCACGATATTAACGTTTAAAAAGTGAATTTTAGATAAAATTAAGCAATTTCATGATATTAATGAGTAGTGTGTGAGTTTGAGAGATAGTGTGTGTTAGTGAGATTGTGTGTGTTAGTGAGAGAGTATAGTGTGTTAATGTGAATGTAATTTCATGAAATAAATAAAATTAGTTGAGTAATCCATTATTGAATGAAAATTATAATTGAGTCTAGTAATTAAGTGAAAAATATATAAAATAATATAAATAACACATAAAGTATAATTGTACAGTACATATATAATAAAAGTATTCGAATTGCGATTATGTTTTTATACAATAATATAAAATGATTCAAGTACATGAAGGATTAGCGGTAACAGACTTTCTCTTCACAAATGTCTCTTGATTATGATCACGGCGCAAGTATGGAGCATCATCATTGGCTAGCAGGATGCATGGATCAGCATTTACTTCGAAAGGTGGAATGGCAACAAAATTATTATATTCTTCTGAAAAGTCTGTCTTGTCCTCCACTCCAACGATGTTTCTCTTTCCTGATAGAACTATGTGTCGCTTAGGCTCATCCTTTTGCTTGTTGATCCCCTTCTTTGGCTTGCTGGACATGTCCTTAATGTAGAAAACCTGAGCGACATCCTGGGCTAGGACAAATGGCTCGTCTCTATACCCAAGATTGTTGAGATCAACTATTGTCATCCCATACTCATCTTTTGTTACCCCTCCTCCAGATAGCTTAACCCATTGGCAACGAAATAGAGGCACCTTGAAATTGGGACCGTAATCCAGCTCCCATATCTCTTCAATGTAGCCGCAATATGTGTCTTTTTTTCCATTATTGTCCGTGGCATCCATACGAACACCGCTGTTTTGGTTGGTACTCTTTTTATCTTGGGCTATCGTATAAAATGTGTTTCCATTTATCTCGTACCCTTGGTATGTTAAGATATTCCAAGATGGTCCCCTAGCCAATAAGAACAGTTGTTCACTTATATCCATGTTATGCATTAGATGCTTCCGCAACCAGCTGCAGAAAGTGTTCATGTGCTCACGTGTAATCCATGCCTCAGACTTTTCCGGGAAATTGGAGAGCAGAATTTTCTTGTGTTCCTCGATATATGGGTCAACCAAGGATGATTGTTGAAGAACCGTATAATGCGCTTTCTTGAATGAGAAATCATCTGTGCAGACATAAGATTTCTTTCCTAATGTACCCTTTCCAGTTAGTCTCCCCTCATATCGCGATTCAGGGACTCCAATCGGTTTAAGGTCATCAATAAAGTCAACACAAAAGTCAATGACCTCCTCAGTTCCGTAGGCACTTGCGATGCTTCCTTCTGGACGAGCTCTATTACGAACACATTTCTTGAGTACCCCCATGAACCTTTCGAATGGGAACATGTTGTGTAGAAATACTGGTCCGAGAATATCAATCTCTTTGACAAGGTGCACTAGAAGATGTGTCATGATGTTGAAGAAAGATGGTGGAAATATCAGCTCAAAGCCAACAAGACATTGCACCACATCGTTTTGCAGCTTTATCAAATTCTCTGGGTCAATTATCTTCTGAGAAACTGCGTTGAGGAAGGCACATATCTTCACGATGGTTAACCGGACGTTATCAGGCAGAATCCCCCGCAGCACAACCGGAAGAAGTTCGGTCATAAGCACATGGCAGTCATGGGACTTGAGATTTGTAAATTTCTTCTCTGCCAAATTTAAGATTCCTTTTATATTGGATGAGTATCCAGATGGAACCTTTATACTGCTCAAGCAGTCAAACATGGTTTCTTTCTCTTCCTTGCTAAGAGTATAGCTGGCAGGACTTAAGTATTGTCGTCCATTATCTCGCTGTTGTGGATGTAAGGCATCTCGTTCTTCCATACGTTGCAATTCTTGACGTGCTTCTACTGTATCTTTTGTCTTTCCGTACACTCCCAAGAATGCTATCAGGTTGACGCAAAAATTCTTCGTGAGGTGCATCACATCAATTGCATGACGAACATCTAAGACTTCCCAATATGGTAGCTCCCAAAATATAGATTTCTTCTTCCACATGGGCGCCATTCCGTTTTCGTTCGGAACAGGTTGGCTACCAGATCCCTTTCCAAAAACAACTTCTAGATCTTTTACCATGTTGAAGACGTCTTTACCACTACGGTGCATCGGTTTTGTTCGGTGGTCCGCTTGGCCTTTGAAATGCTTGCCCTTCTTTCGTACCGCATGCCTGATGGGAAGAAACCGACGATGACCCATGTATACAACCTTCTTACAGTGAGTCAACCATATATTATCGGTATCATCTAAACAGTGTGTGCATGCTTTGTATCCCTTGTTCGAATGTCCTGACAAGTTACTAAGAGCAGGCCAGTCATTGATCGTTACGAACAGCAATGCTCGTAGGTTGAAGTTTTCCTGTTTGTATTCATCCCACATCCGTACACCTTCATCGCCCCAGAGCAATAAGAGTTCTTCGACCAATGGTCTTAGGTACACATCAATGTCATTTTCGGGCTGCTTTGGACCCGGGATAAGTACTGGCATCATGATGAACTTTCGTTTCATGCAGAGCCATGGTGGAAGATTGTACAGACAAAGAGTCACAGGCCAAGTGATATGACCACTGCTCATCTCACCAAAAGGATTCATGCCATCCGTACTCAAACCGAACCTTATGTTTCTCGCATCCAAATCAAATTTAGGGTACGTTCTATCTATTTTTCTCCACTGCGACCCATCAGCGGGGTGTCTCAACATCGAGTCTTTCTTGCGTTCCTCTTTGTGCCATCGCATCAACTTAGCATTATCTTTATTTCTAAACAGACGCTTCAAACGTGGTATTATAGGCAAATACCACATGACCTTCGCAGGAACTCTCTTCCGGGGAGGCTCCCCCTCGACATCTCCAGGATCATCTTTTCTAATCTTGTAACGCAATGCACTGCATACGGGACATGCATCCAAATTCTCGTACTCGCCTCGGTAGAGGATGCAGTCGTTGGGGCATGCATGTATCTTTTGCACTTCCAGTCCCAAAGGGCAAACAAGTTGTTTGGCTTCATACGTTGTGGCAGGCAATTCATTGTCCTTAGGAAGCATTTTTTTAACAAGTTTGAGTAATTCACCAAATCCCTTGTCGGATACACCATTTGTCGCCTTCCATTGCAGCAACTCCAAGGTGGTGCCAAGTTTCTTAAATCCATTTTGACAATCTGGGTACAACAACTTATGGTGGTCCTCTAACAACTTCTAGAACTTCAACCTCTCCGTTTCACTCTCACAGTCTGCCTGCACATTGTGCAATGCTTGCCCCAGATCGTCGCTGGGATCATTTTCTGCTACATCTACTTCGGGCTCTTCCATGGGAATATCGTCATCGAATGCACCGATTCCAGCATTCCCGGGAAAGTGGTCGTCAAAATCTTCTTCTTCATTGTCTTCCATGGTAACCCCCTGTTCTCCGTGCTTCGTCCAACAAACATACTTTTTCATGAAACCATTTGCGAAAATGTGGCTGTGTAGGATTCTTGAAGATGAGTAATCCTTGTTATTGTTGCAATGAACACACGGGCAGCACATAAAACCATTCTGCTTGTTTGCCTCAGCCACAGACAAAAAATAATGGAGGCCATCAATGAATTCTTTCGAACGTCGGTCAGCATTGTACATCCATTGCCGGTCCATCTGCATTTTAAATAAATCGATTTGAATTCTTTACACGTATCGAATAAATAAAATATATCAAACCTAAATTAAACTAAATGTAACATAACAAAATTATAAATTCTTACCATTACAAAGCAAAAATTATTTACTATTACAATTACAATGATCAGATTAATAACTCTTGCAAATAACAATGAAATTATATAAAAAAGACGAAATGTATCATTAATCCTCAAGAAATCTCTAATTAATTGAAAGAAATCTCTATAACTTCTAATTACTTTAACACCCTTCAGTTCCAGGAGTACACTCTTTTCAATATCCAGAAACCCTCTAGAAGAAAAATAAACCTTTATTTCTGAAAATGTATATGTCAGTAACCTCAACCCTGCGGTGATGACACTGCCTTTCGGGGGGACACGGTGCGGTACAAGGATGTCACCAATCGGCTAGTCGCAGCACCAACATTTACGATTAATAGGCACAGCACTTGGCACAGGCAGCATGCTCGTTCATATGCTCTCAGTACAACAACGGCATGCTGACTGCGTCAAATGCTGTCTTCTTATCAATCGGAAGTGCTGGTGATGCGACCAACCGATTTGCGACGTCCTTATAGCGCATCGTGTATCCCTGAAAGGTAGTGCCATCACCGTTGGATGGAGATTAACGACGTATACTTGTTTCGAAATAAAGATTTTTTTAGCTTCTAGATGGTTTCAATGTGAGCCTGATTAAATACATCACTAGAGTGTCAAAATAATCCATTCATAATACAAAAAATTCTATAATATACTCATTTCATTAATTCATTCACGAATAAAAAAATCAACTATCCACAATATGGTCATATATACAAGTACATCACATGAAGTATCTACACTCATTCTAAAAATTTCTACTATCCATATACTCATCTAAATCTAAAAGAAAATTACACCTACATATGCAATCTAGCTAGCTAAATGTCCAAGAAATGAGCTAGCTACACATTTTCTCTATTTCTAAAGTATGAAATGAGCTATACAAGCCAAGGAAGAAGAGAAAAACAAGCCCCAAACCTTTAGAGCAGATGGATGGACGGGGAATCAAAGATCTTCACAAATGTGGTGAAGAAATGAGCAAGAACTCCTCTATCCCGAGCCAAGAACAGCAAGAAAATAAGTGAGCTGAATGGCTCGGGCGGGGGGAGAGGGAAGGGGATAAGGGGCGCAAGGCCTTTTGTCCCGGTTGGAGGCACGAACCGGGACAAAAGGGGGGACTTTTGTCCCGGTTGGTGGTTCCAACCGGGACAAAAGGCTACGCGGGCCTTTTGTCCCGGTTGGAACCACCAACCGGGACAAAAGGCTCCCATTTTGTCCCGGTTGGTGTCTCCAACCGGGACAAAAGGCCCCCGTCCCCCCCGCTGGCCCGGCTAGCCGTTGGACCCGGGACAAAAGCCACCTATTGTTCCGGGCCCAAAGGCTGCCGGGACAAATGGCCAGGAACAAAGGCCTGTTTTGTAGTAGTGGATGCTGCAGAGTAGAGGGCAGGTAGTACTATATCCTTTTCAGGATGTTTGTTGTAGAGGGATGACTGCCTGTATGCCTACGCTGGAATCCGTGACCCAACATCTCCCAGCAACCAGAAGATTAATGGTAAATTGCACCGCTGCTAATAGTGAGATCTCTTGTAAGCATCACCATCAGAGGCTACTGGCCAAGACGTGGCGATACTTGCTGATGCTTCCTATTCCTATAGGTAATGTTTGTGGCTTATTATTCTTGGTTGTATGCCTACGTGCATGTACAGCACACATTTTTTCAAGCATTGCAACGATTCTTTACTTGAAGCCCACCTCAAGCCAAATATATAGAGCTAAAACAGTAGTGTAGTGCACGCCCGCTAGTAGTAAGGCACCAGGTTTAAAGAGAATGGTGGGAATAAAGGATGATGTGGGGTTTCTAGGTGTGAGTCAATAATAAGGGTAGGCCGGTTGGACAGAGAGATTCTTCTTCATCTTACTCTGCTTGAACCCTCAATGATTTTGGGGTGGTGATTTCAATAAATGATGGCAAATTACTGATGTGTAATTATAAGCAACCATTTTTTTAACTTGGTGGCCGGGTATAGTAAATTCTTTCTTTAATGTAGTTTTTTCTCTATAACATTGGAATTGATGTTTTTCCCATATTCTTTTTTTGGTAGTACAATTCTGATGCTAGGTGAAAATATTGTGGAAGGTTTTCTTCAAAAAATATTGTCGAAGGTCAGAATGAAATACCACGGTAATGTGAAATTTAGTTTTTAGGGCAATGGGGAACTAATGTCTAATTAAAATTACAAGTCTGAGTGTGACTATGTAATGCAGGCTAGTAGCCGGGAACTTAAATGAAGATGGTGTTAAGTGAAGAGAGCAAGGGTAGGACAAGAGGGGAAGTGAGGTTCCTTTTCCATCTTACTGCTCTGCTTCTCCTAAGCTTCAGGACATTGGTTTTGCTAGAAGCTGGGAACATTCTGGTGCATAAAGACAATTCACCATTTTTCTGCAAATAACTGGGGTGCACCTATGGAAAATCGAGTTGAAAGTAGTATTGCAGCACCTGAGCTACTAGTAAGCTAGCAAGTATAGGAGACAGAACTATACAACATCCCGTGAAAATGAGAAGGATATAATACCTCATTTCACTTTGAAATTATCATCTAATCACGCTCCATGTGACATTCTGCCATACCTTTTGAAATGTGTCTACTTGAAATTGATTACATTATTCTGAATTCAGTCTGGTGCAGAGTGTGTCATGTAGCGTAAGGCACCTGAAAGTCTAAGAATTACCATTGCCTACGGATGCAGTAATTTTCTTTAATTTGGACTACAATGATGACTTACCAGAGCTAGACATGTATGCGGCTATGCCTGCCTTCTGGCATACTCCATTTAGCGTTCTATGTATTGTTTTCCAATCTCATTGTGCAACCTTCTCTGATGATTAAATCCTACCGCATATGTGATGATGCATGGTTTCGATTCTCAAGTTTATGTGAAGTAGCTTCCAAGGTTTCACTTGCATTGTCTCTATCAACTTCACTGTCTCTTTGCATTGTAAGATTTCATTCAGAACGGACTCTACCACTGACAAGAGGATTCAAAATGCCGTGCCGTAATTCAAGAACATACATTGACTGGCATATACGATGATGCAGAAAAAGGACGACAAAAGACGGCATAACATGGACCCTCTAAGTAGCTTCCTTCTAAACGTACAACATCATGGTTAATAATTAGATGGACCCAAGTAGAACAGGTTATCTTGCAGAAGATGGATCATCTTCATGAGGACCCTCCACTAAAGAATGCTCATGGAGTGTTCTGCAAAATGCTTGTATTAGGGAAATTGCTGATGATTCCCATTCCTATTCTTGTGGATGTATGTAGATGTGGGCGATTGATGGGAAACCATGCAAGCAATGCAATATCCAAGTAGGAGTCATAGCTTACTGCAGTCAACCACACTTGATATTGGATATTTTAGAAAGGAAGATCGAATCACATTAAAATTCAAATTGAATTGAAGTAGTAGTGCTGCTAGCTATTAGCTACCATGATAACCTTTATAGAGGATCGTGTGACCATGAAGTGGGGTGGCAGGTGGATCAATTGAAGAAATTGGATTAGGGGGACTATAATTTATTTCTACTAGCAAATATGCCCGTGTGTTGCAATGGGATTAAAAAAATCATACCCTATCCCACTAAATATATGAACCAAAACTTGACGCTTAAACAAAAATTAAATCATTGAGTTTTAACTCAAAAGTCTGGTTTACATTCTTAACTAGTATTTTCTTGTATGCTAGTGCGGCCTTAAAGGGCCCATAACAGGTACTAACCAGCTCAGCCCAATAAAAATCAGCCCATCCGGCCAATCCTCTTGAGTCCTGACTAAACATATAAGGAAATGCTAGGGATTTCTCAGACCACTCCACTCCACAACCGCCGCTTACTCAGACCGCTCGAGCGGCTCTGGCTACCGAAATCGAAAGTGCGAGCTGACGCTTCGACCCTCGTGCTATTCAGCGGCGAGGCCTCCACTGCTCCGTCCTTTTTTGGCCGCCTGTGCATCGTTTGGATCGAGCTGTTGCCTTGTAGTTTATCCGTTTGCTTATTGTGTTGTACATCAAGCCTGATTCGATTTAAATTGATTTCTGATTCCTGTTCGTCCTTTTTGATTTGATTGTATTGACCTTGGCGCTTGTTTTCTTTTTTATTTTGATGGAAAGTGGGTTACATGAGTAGAAGTCTATTTTTTGATTCTCGATTGGTGCTTCGTCTCTGTTTGATTTTTGATGCATTAACCGGTAACTCGGTCGATTCAGTCATGAACGGGAGCGACCGAACTAACCGGTCTCAAGAATTTCTGGGAGCCGATCCGATCGGCTTGTATGGCGGAGGGGACGCATGGGTGACGGGGCCCACCTGTTGGCGCTTCATGTTTCAGTCTTGACGGATGAAAGTCACGGTCCTCTCTTTATAAATAGGTAAAGATTTCTTACCGACTAAAAAATTGTACTAGGAATTTCATCTCTCAACAAAATTAAAGGTAGGAACTATTCTTTTCGCATTGCGGGCCATGCCCGAATTTCATTATTCATAAAGCAACAAATTTACAGAGTTTTTGCCACGGATCCTTTTTCTGACTTTTTCTCTGGTCCACATCTATCACCAATACACAGGTCTTAAGTCTTAACCAGATAAGTACTAATGCTACTTTCAAGCTCTAATTAAAAGCCATTACTGACAAGTAGGGAGCGCCCCAGAGTAAGTCAGGATCTTCAAAATTTCCCTGCTAGCCCGAAGCCTTTTTTTTTGTCAGGATCTTCAAAGACAGGAACTATTACTGACAGGTAAAGATTGTTCAGCATGCTGGAACTTCACGGACGGATATGATTCAGCACAATGTTTGCTTCGGGGAGCAAACAAAGTCAACAGAATAAACTAAAGGACTATCCTTATTTTTATTCATTGTGCATTACTGTCAAATAGAATGATGGACCAAAAGAAAGTGAAATATGACAAAGAAGTTGGCTGTTCTATATTATTGCGAAAAAACAATGTTGTATGTTCTTTAGACATGGTGAACATGAACACCGATTGCATCAAGGTACTTCCCAGCACGAGCAAAGAATCCCACAATGCCACTTCCCTTCTGCACGGGAACACTGAAGGGAGTCCCTATCTCCGTCGACCAAGGCCCAAAGGTTTGAACATTGGTGACAATTTTAAGTGAAGTTATAACAGTGGCACCATCGAACGTTCCATATGTTCCAGAGATTTCCTTGACAAACTCAGAGGCAGCAAGCTGGATCTGCGTGATAAGTAATACAGATTAATTAGATATCATTTTGTAATCAAAACAAACTTTTGGCTCCTAGTGACTCAAATTCTGCAGTTGAATTAATGTATCATCATAGCAATGATTCTTTTATTTCTATACTCTGCATAAAAGGCAAATAAATTAAAAAAAATATCATCACTACTGACCTTGTATGGGCTGCCACCGGAACCGCCCCATGGACCTGCAGTGTGCTTCTTGCCGGTTTGGTCGATGTATGTAAACGTAATTGAGTCAATAACCACGCCACTCTTAACCGTGATACTTTCAAGACGCTTTGGAGGTTCTGTGATGTCCTTAGGTGACCCTCCATGTCCACCCCATGGCCCAATCTTGTGGGTATCATAGGGGACCTGCTGGTGTTTTGTTAGTAGAGATGTAGGTCAGTTTCCTGAATGATGTGCATATACTATTAATGTAATTAGCAGATATTTAATTTCTCACCGATGGCAGATGGTTGTTGAGCCGGCGGCAGAATCCTTGGATGGTAAGTTCCATCACATTCCCATCCTGATTGTGCTCATGAAGCCTTTTGTAGATGACTCCCAGTTGCCATGGCCAACTCCCCGGTTCCCCCAACAATAGCCCACTCGCCGTGCTCAACGACGACTCCCATCACTTGCAATGTAGACCCCTTGAACCTGGATCTCACATGGAAGTAATAAAAACCCATCAATCATGAATCAATCAAAGAGTTCATATATACAGAAATAAAGTATCGCTGGATCGATGAAAAAACTCATTGGAAATTACATGTTCATCGAAGGTCATCACGAATTTTATTAGTTTTTTTTCCAAAAGAAAAGAACATGGTCATCCCTGATGCAGGTACCTTCCGTCATCGAACACTAGGGTGAATGAGTTGTGCCAGTTCCCGGCGTTGATGTGCAGGCCCTGCGCCCGTGCGACGAGCCTGGCATCAGGCCCCGGACCGTCGTAGACAGTCCAGTTGTTAACAGCCAGCTCGCCCATCAGGGGAGGGTTCAGGAGCGTCGCCTGGTTTGCCCTTGGGCCCCGGCAGTTGTGGTGCAGGTACAGACCACGCATGCTGATGGTGAGCTCCTCGCGCTGCGCCATGTCTCCTGCTTGGTTATTGAAGCTGCTAAGATTTCCCTGCGCGCGGTGTCTCAGAAAGAATTATATGTTCAGGCTGGATGAGACGGAAGCAAACGGGACTCGATAATAATGTCAGTTGTCAGATCGCTCGGAAATTCTGTTCGCAGATTGCCGGCCGTGGCCAGGGTAGGGCCGTGCGTCGTCGATTGCCTATTGCGCCGTGGGATCTGATCTGAAAACCAGAAGCCCAGGATCTTTCTGGGAGAACAGGCGAGGAGAATCACACAGGAACTATGTACGAGATGTCTGTCTCTGAATGACTATATTATATAGCGCAACAGATGTAACCGACTAAGAGTGTATAGAGATACTTGCACAGGACGTTTAAATCTCTACTACTAGTTTAATTCTCGTAAGACACCAGGATGAGTATGACACAAGGACATGCGTGCAAGGGAAAATGACAGGCGAGCGTGCAGGTCATTAGCATCCGCGTATTAACACACCATGCCAGGATTAGCATCTACGGTCTCGTCGTCAGGGACTCTGGTTGTTCATTCACCTAGGTTCTGTTGTTAGTACTCGGAGAAGATGGACGACGGCACCGCCAGGTCGCTACCATCAATCATGGATCAATCAAAGAGTTTACATGTACGGAAATAAAGTAGCGCTTGATCAATGAAAGAATTTGTTGGAATTATGTTCATCGAAGATCGTCGTGCATTATTAGTTTTTTTCCCCAAAACAATAGAGCATGGACATCGATCCCTGTCTGCATGTACCTTCCATCCTCGAACACTAGGCTGAAGGAGTTGTGCCAGTTCCAGGAATTGATGTGCATGCCCTGATGCGGTGCAACGAGTTTGGCATCAGGCCCGAGAGGCCGATTCCATCGTACACGGTCCAGTTGTTAACAGCCAGCAGCTCGCCCATCACGGAAGCGTTCATCTAGAGAGACGCCTGGTTCACCCTTGGCTTAGCTCCTCGTGTTTCGCCATGTCTTTGCTTGCTTTGTGACCAAAGATAGGATCGCCGGCCGCCGCCAGATTAGGGTCGTGCATCGTCGCCTAGCAACAACGCCGGGGGATCTGATCATAAAACAAAAAGATCAGGATTGATCAAACGAGGAGAATCACACACCAGCACAAGGTAACTCTCTTCTTGGGTGTTTAAAGACACATGACATATGAGATGTCGATCAATCTATCTCTGGAAGACAAATAGACAATACATCTGATGTACAAGTCTGCAGATGTAACCGACTAACGATAGATAGATACGCACGGTTATGACACCAGGTTGAGTATACGCACGAAACAAGGACATGCAAGGAAGATACGTAGATATATGTATACAGCAGCACCGGCAGATCGTTTTTCTTTGATAAATTCATTTTCAGGCGTACATCCGGACGCGTCGAATGCAGGCTGCCAGAAATATTTGGACGCGTCGAAATGCAGATCAGCGAGGATGTAGATGGTGTCCGCAGAGGCGATGCGTGTTGGGGTCTCGTGAAGGAGGCGGCCCATGGTGGAGGGCTCGACTCGGCGACAGCATTCGGCGGCAGCTTCTTCAGCCGTGGAGAAGATGACCAGAGGTACGGTGGAGGAGATACACATGAGCTTGGCATGGTACCGCACCTGCTTTTTTGTGTGCTGCATATAGTGATTTTTTTATGTTGCATCAAGTGTTTTTGATGTTGGGGAAAGAAATTCCATGCTACCACCTATGAATATATCTCGATGTTGCCGCCATTCAGTTTGAATGTTGGTGTTATCTTTGTTTCGGTGTTGCTGAAAGTGAGTTTGAATGTGGAGATTACGTTGTTTTCCTGTTACAGCCAGTCAGATTCGATGTTTCATTTGGTTGTTGTAATTAATGCGTTGTTGCCCTGGGAATCTTTTCAGCTGAAATGTTGCATAAAACATTCACATATGTTGCGGTGGGATTTTTTACAAGTTCAGAGCTTAGACTATCTGCACTGGGGTTTACAGGAAAAGAGCGCTAAAGCAAAGTATCAGCCTCGTTCCGCCATATTCAGCGTGCTCCCAAGAAATGGTATGCATCCGTCGGCCCCAAACACCATCTGCCTGCGCGCGCTCGACCATCGTCGAGCCCCGCCGTAGGAGGCGGGTTCCGGCACCTCTGCTCGGGACTCCCCACCGTCTGAGCTCGACCTGCCGCCATGGCGCCATGCCGCGCTCGATCCGCCGCCAGACTTTAGCTGCTTTCTGAGATCCGCCGGGACCAGTCGAGGCCACAACGCCGCTGGGCGAACCGAGATCCGCCAGCTTCCTCCACCTCTGCCACGCCCACGGCTGCTTCCACCCCTGCCTCCTCACCATCTGCGTTCCCGTTGTTCCTGGGGGAGGAGACGTTTTGCCCAAGAGCGACAAGCACTACGACAGTGTTTAAGCCGCTGAATGAAAGATTTGCCGACACCAGCACGAGTTGGACGAGCAAGAGCGCCTAGGATCACCGCGCGAAACTGATGATTGTGAAGCCAGGAGTTCTCAAACCGGAAGCAGCTCCCCCTTGGGACACGGGTTTGCGCCGTGAGCAGCAGGGGAACGTGATCTGAGCAGTAACGGGTCAAGGAGGAGAGGGTGCAGTTGGGGAAAATGGCATCCCAGTCGGTTGTCACAAAGCAGCGGTCCAGACGCACCAGGGTCGGATCATCCCGCTTGTTGCTCCAGGTGTAAGCTGGATCGGACAGCGGGATCTCAAGGAGGCAAAGGGCGTTGACGAGTTCATTGAAGCAGTTGGCTTCGGCAACGTTGAAACGGCCATTGTTCTTGTCCTCAGGGGCGCGGGTGAGGTTGAAGTCCCCGATCACCACCCATGGGCCCTGGATGGTACCAGCAATCGCTGTATGCTCGTCAAAGAAAGCCGTGATGTGCAGGAGCATAAACATTGGTCAACGTAAACTCCGTGGCATCGGACGCGTGGGAAAACTTAGTGGTAATGGAGAAGAGGCCAGTACTGGAGTGAACCAAGCTGCAGATGGTTGCATCCCAAGCCGTGAGTAGCCCGCCAGAGGCGCCATTATATTCGAGTCGCGCGCCACGGTTCGATTGATCAAAGGAGGACGTTCGATGTGCGGTTAGCCGCCATATCTAGATTTACTTATATCTTATATATGACAGCTAACCGGGAGATCTAAGGCCTCAGCGTTTGCATTCCATCACTACGGGACACGTGGACTTTGCCGTGTGCCCAAAACACACGGCGAAGCCCGGTTTGCACACGGCAAAGCCAAAGTGTGTAGCACACGGCAAAAGCCCCACGGCAACCAAGCATCGGCAAAGGCCTTCTTTGCCTTTGCCGTGTGCTAGAACTTTAATTTGCCGTGCGCCCACTCTCGTCGCACATGGCAAACCCAGCCTTTGCGGTGTGCCCGAGGTTTGACCCACGGCAAACTGTGCGGCACACGGCAAACACACGGTTTCGGTAGTGCGTCAAGCCAACCACTCAATGAACATCTGAACCAACCCCAGTAGCCATAATAATGGGGCATTAGTTATGAGGCAGACAAAACAAGCACCTAATAATGATAAAATAACTTGGTATTGCTAATTTTAATTTGTTTCAAGGGCAATACCCCCATGTGAAGCTATAGGAATGGAACTCAAAGTTTGCCCATTTGTATCCAGCTCTATGCTGTCTAAGTGCAGCTTCTAGATCTGATAGGCGGATTGATGAAGTTGAGCATGATTAGCAGCATGACCTTGCATTGTTTCCATGCTCGTTTCTTTTTGGCTTTTAGACCTGGAAAGTGCTCTCTCTAGTTCCATGATCTACTTGCATTCCTCTGCGGTCAGATCAGAGTGTCCATTCGAGCAGCTCTAACTGAAGCAACTCACCAGTTCTTCTGCTCTAGGTCCCAGTTATCTTAACACTGACTTGCTGTAGTCTCCCAAGAGCGGCACAAAGACATTTTAGATGAATCTGTTTTGATTGTCTTGTTGATTCCTCTCATTCGTATCTTTCTTGAGGGGCCCTCATTCCTACCTAGTCATATGGTTCATATAATAAGGTGGCCGGTGATATAGTAAGCTGGAAGAGCTAATGAGGTTGATCCTGAGAAAACGGGAATGGAGCAATGCCCTAGTGGCATGATGCTATATAGAGCAAGCTGTTAGAATTGCCAAAACTTAATATTAATGACACGTTACCCAGAATCTTAACATAACCTAGTTCATGACAAATCAATCTAATGCGGAATAAATGGTAAACATTATACCAGCATTAGCAGTAGCAGCCATTTACGCCTGATCCGTAGAGGAAGTAGGCGTTCTTGTCGGTGTAGGAGATGCAGCAGCGAATCGGCGTTCTTCGGGCGCCAAACGGGAGTGCTTGGCCTTCCAAACCCCTCCAGTGCCCTTAGCGATCAGACTAGCGGTGGCTAGGGTTTTAGATTGAGATGAATGGGTGATTAAGGTGCTAACCACGACCTTATATTTATAGGCACTGTGGGGCTGGGGGCCAGCCTCTGGAAACAGGCCTAATGGGCCTGCTGATCACAGCCCATTAGGGTTTTATCATTAGGTTTCTTTAATCACGTTTAGATGATTTAAACGCTTCCTTAATAGTGAAGATCACAAATATCTTGACTGAAATTTATTTCCAACACAAGCAAGGGGTTTTATTGGAACGATGCAAATCTAGAATAACCAGTTAAAAGATACTGATATGGCATGGCATATATATCAGAGTCATGGGAGCGCTACTACAGAAGCGTGTCCCCTAACGCATTGTAAAATGCTGAACCCCTCGGCTTCATGGAGCTGCAAGATGCTCCCTGAAATATAATTGGCGGGGATACTCCTCCCCCCGCATTTCCATCAAAAATAAAAATAAAAAAAACTACAGAAGCGTCGTGCGGTACGATTCAGTACTTTCATCATTCCATAAGTGTGGATTGCAGTTTTTCCGTGTAGTAATTAAGGTCCCATAAGCGTGCGGTGTACTAGCAGGTTCCGTATAATGATGTAAGGTCAACAACAAGCTGGCATGCTACTGCTCCTTCCTTCTCAAACATGGAGCGTAAAGGCAGCACTAGAGATTGACTATATGGCTACCTCTTGTTTTTCATTATGGAAGGGGCAGTGTGCTGCTAGAGTAATACAGTTATTAGGAAGAGCTCCAGCCGGCAACGTAACCTGTTTCCTCTCACTTGTTGCGAACTGACACGCCGCCGTAGTACTAATAACCTGAAATTGGCAAAAAGCATGCTGGATCGTCGGACCATTATGTGACTTGCTGATTCCTCTCACTCCCAGCTAGAGAAGAGTATATAGGTGGATAATGATTGATTCACTATGTTCAATAATCAATAAGTCCCAAATTATTAGTCGTCTTGGATTTTCTAAATACATATATTTTACTGTACATCTAGACATAATATATATCTAGGTGCATATATAGCAAAATCTATACACCTAGAATAGCTAAAACGACTAATAATTTAGAATGAAGGGAGTAGGTGGCATGGCCACATTATTCTAGCATATATAATGTTTCCGTCTGTCACACCCGGTTTTAAGGACAAAACCGAATGCATAGCTATATGTATGACAGGATCAAGTTTCATACATATAGAGACATTATAAGTGAATAATCAGTAACAGTATCACGTAAAAGTATTAATTAAAAGATTATCAGAGTTATATAGCTTATCCTGGAAACGATGGCTTCAACTTCACAGGCAATCGACTGGGGGTTGTGCATGCCTAGAACTCAGCATCATCTTCAAAATTCTTCACAGCAACTTTCTCTTTTGAGCAGTAGTAAGCAAGGTTGAGTACACTTATGGTTGGTACTCAGCAAGGCCACAAGAAATATCCAGAATGTGATTTATATCCATCTTTAAGTTTATTAATCATGTGAGGGTCCAAGCCGTTCTTGACCATGAGCACGGCTAACCGGTTAGTTTTAACTCTGCAGAGGTTGTACACTTCCACAATTCGCGTAAAAGTTCCGAAGAACTTTGAACCCAACCACGCAATGTGCTAGCTAGGCACAATACCACACTTCCGAGGTGTGATTGCATAGGGACGCTACGAGGCCTTTACAAAGATTCCCTAACCTATGACAATCTGCTAAGGTTTCAAGCCAAAGTGGTCATAATACTGCCCTAATGAGGTGATACCTTGCCAAAGGACCATTAAACAATACCAATTACCCCAAGAGGACTGAGCTATACCCCATCAATGCATCCCCTCTTGCCCTTTCGGTAAGATTGTCACAAGCTAGAGTCTCTAATTAATCAGTCAAGACCAGAGCCATATAGTATTGTGGTTGTACGGTTTTCTTGGGTGATTCTCCATGTTCCAATTAAATCATCATAATACTCTTGTAAATAAGCATAGATAGAAAGATGGTTAGGGTCACTTGCCTTTCTCCAACGAAAATCTACTCTTACTGCTCTTCAACTTTTGCTCACTTGGAACTCTTGATCTTCAATCTTTGAACGACGATTCTTCTACTCGAAGCAATCATCGGGCAAACATACAATGCAAACAAGAAGATACATCTAAGAATAATACACCAAAACAAAAGAAAGACTTTAATAGGGCGTACTAAAGGATAGGGGTCACTGCTACGGTTACGAGAGCGCAAGAAACGCGAAAAACGGAGCTAAAACGGCGATTCTATGGGTTAAACGGTGAGTCAGGAATTTATTAGTCACGATTAACCAAAGGGTTAAGGACTAACAGAAAAGATTTGTAAGACACAGAAAACTGTGCTCACAGAGGATAACAAGGTCATAAAGCTATCGCACACGTTACAAGGATCACGTGAGCGCGAGAATCGATGAAAATGGAGTTGAAACGAAGAAGTTATGATTAAAACAGGGTTCTAGGGACTTATCTGCGATAGATTTGAAAGAAAAGGGGCTAGCTATAAAGAAACCAAGGAATAAAATGAGATTAAACCTAAACTACAGGGGCTAGCTTGCAAAACTACACACTAAGGATGGCGGGTTCTATTTTGGAAAAGCTCAGGGTGTTTTCCGTAAAGATGTGGAATAAAACAGAAATAGTTTTGAACTGTGATGGACGGAGGGTTGATTTTGGAAAAAACGGAGGGGTTTATTTGCAAAAATGACCACGGTTGACCGGTATTTGGTTTAGTTGACTCGGGTCATATTAGATCTGGGCCGCTGGATCTAAATCGGACGGCGGGAGTGGATTGGTGTGGGCTGGCGGCGGCTGTTGTCGGTCGAAACCCACCGGCGAGCAGTGACAGGCAACACGAAGAGCCGGGAGGTCACCGGAGCCACCTGACCTATACCCGATCAGGAGGGCGCGAACGTGCTCTAAACAGTTTCCTGCGTATAAAGACACATGTAAACATAAGTCCGAGCCGTGGTCGGCTCCCCGGGACGACTCTTGCATCGGCTTTAAAGAGCTGATCGAGTCCTGGTGTCAGATTGGATCTATTTGCATCCGGATATTGGTGAATAAAGCAAATAACTGTAAATCTGCTTCAATTAAATCTAACTAATCTAATCCACGATGGTAAAAGCTTCACTGTTAGATCGGAACATCCTACACGTGATTGGGCCTAATGAACGTAACAGATAACTAAACCATAACCCAAAAAAGAGGCCTAAGAACTAGCAAAAGTTAATTTATGGCGATAACACATGCCCCCTGGTTTTGGCAATGATAGTTCCAAAACCACTCCGTCGCTTCATCTTCCCGTTAATGCTCATTAAAACACACTGCAACCACCAAGGAAGATGCAACGTCTCAGCAACTGGCTCCTCGTAGAACGTGAAACTGCCGATCCATCTTCCATCTTTTCACTATTTAATCTCACCCCGAATTGGCTCTTCTTCACGACAAACTCCTTCTTCCTCCCAAAGCCAAGTAGTGCAGAAAAAACCCCAGTCCTCCAGCACCAGTAGCCATGGCGATCTCTTCCTCCTCCGACTCCAACTCCTTCGGAGACTCTTCCTCCTCCTCTTCTCCTTCTTCTTCCCCCCTCCCTGCTTCTTCCATCGACTCCATCCCGGAGAGTCGGGAGCCGACGCCGGAGTGGGACCCAACCGCAGCATATGAAGTGCTGACTCGTCTGCACTGGGATGCAGAGGAGTTCGACTTCGGGACCGTCTCCGAGGAGGACGAGCCCAAGACTGAGGGAGAAGACCTCCGACTCCTGTTCCAGGAGGAGTCGGAGAGCAGCTACAAGGAAGACCCCTCTTCGGACGGAGTCGACTCCTCCTCCGACGATGACGAGCCGATGGGCGGAAAGCCCTTTCGGTTCCTCGGGTCCTTCGAGGAGGACAGCGAGGAAGAGAACAGCGGCGGCGGCGGTCGGAGCAGTGACTTCGAGTCTGAAGGCGGCAGCAGCGCCTTCAGCAGCGACGACGACGACGATGACGACAGCGAAGACGGCGGAGATGTGCCGGCCCGGAGCCCCAAACACCGTAGGTACTAGGTACCTACGAGCGGTAGAAGTAATACTGTAGGAGTAGGGTTATAAGCCGAAGGATTAATTCCTTTGTAACAATCGGCTTTTCCTTGTAATGACCTTTCTTTCAATGAAATCGATTTCCTTCAATTTTGCGTGTACTTGTTTACCTTCCAAAAAGCCGATGGCAATGCATCAGGCTTCTATAAATATCCAAGAGCCGACGAAATTCAAACTAGAAGCAACCCGCACAAGAGTAGAGTAACACTTCCACCTTGAACCGAGCTCGAAACAGACTCTCAAATCCGAACGTAATTCTAAAACTCGGCTCTACAAATTCGAGCAAGAACTCTCCAAGCATCCGGAATTTGAATCAGAGCCCACAGCAACCAAACCCCAAGTCAACGGATCTGAACCATGGCAGACTCTGCAGCTCAGACAACAAATCCTACTGTTGATGATGCGGCAATCTGCGGCCTGAAGGTAATATTCAGCCTAATTCTTTCGGTTTTCTTCAGCTTAGCAATCTTTTGAAACTTTAAACTCTGAAACCTGACACCGTATGCATACTTCTAAATTTCTGAACTTCAGGTGTCAGATATCCTTCTGCCACATCCTTCAAACCCAAAATCTTTCTGTCTTGGCCCACGAACCTATGAAAATCCCATAGATTTGATCTCTTGTGAAGCAAATAGGATCCCTTTCGTGAGTCAAAACATCGATTTGAACCTTTGGGCTGACTGCTTAAGAGCCTGGCCTAACCCCCCTGAGAGCTGGATTACATGGTACAGCAGAGTAGCAAAAGCTTATATGCCCTTGTGGCAGGATTTGAACATAGCCGATGCACTTAGCTTATCACTATCTCCTCTCGACAAAGATGAAAAATCTTTTGAAAACCATCGGCTATTTTTGGTCTAATGCCCTGAACTGTTTTTTCTTCGGTCATGGACCCATGACCATTACTCTGCTAGATGTTACCATGATAACTGGCCTAGACATTGGATCTCCTAATCCTGCTGCCCACAAAATGGCAAAAGTTCCCTTTAAACTTTCATCCAAGGTTAACTGCACAAACTAGGGCACTTACATGAGTCAACACATGAAAACAAAAGGTCCAGTGACTGAAAAGGAACACACAGCCTTCTTAAATCTTTGGCTAGAACACTTCATCTTCTGTGGCCCTTCTTTAGCTCCAACTAAGAATTACCTTCCCTTGGCTTATCATTTGGCCCATGGCAACCACATCGGCCTAGGTAAACTTTTCCTTGGAGAAACCTACAGATATCTCCATTTGATGACATCTAACTTACTTAACAAAAAGAAACTGAGAACTGGAGGCTGGATAATTTTGCCTTTAGAATGGATAATTTTGCCGATGACGACAGCACTCGGCATCTATATTCCCTGATGATTCGACCTAGTCTCCTCCCTCTTGGCATGAGCACTTCCAATAGAATTATCAAACCAGGCTATGAAACCTATCAACCAGTCATAGCAGCTCGGCAATTCGGCTTAGGACAAGTCCCTCCCCACTTCCATATTCACCACTTGGTGGAGAGTAGAGCCGATTTGCCTGATGGTCTCACCAGCTCAAGATGCTACAGCATGTTCGATGATCTCCACATTCCAATACCAGCCGATCTGTCCTTTGATCTTTCATCAATCGATTTTAACACATGGTAGGGAATGTGGAAAATCCATGTTTTCAGAAAAGCTCTAGGTCCTCGACTGCAGCAAATTGATCCTGAATACGTAATCCCCGAGGAAGAGGTACTGAATTTATATATTCATCCTTTCTAAGTCCTCCATCCCTTTACTTGACTAATCCTGCTCACCCTGTTAGCAACAACAGGATGGTCCAGAACCTATGACCAGCAACGGGAAGCCATTCCACTTTCTTCCAACTGCCCCTGACGTACTCTTCTGCAAAGGGTCACCATCAATGAAGAAAGTGATAATGACTATCCAGCCAGACTTACTTCAGTCGGCTTCCAAACGAAGACAAACTTCTGCAAGCGTTGCCCCCCGAGTCTTGACCAAGAAAAGGAAGATGATCACGAGGCGAGTCATCAAGAAATCAGCACCGACTTCCCTGAGTCCATCAGAGTCCAACACCAACTAGGTAACTCATCTTTCTAAAACCTTTTCTTTATTGCACACACATGTATTCTGGTTGACTGTAATTTTATTTTCAGGATGCAGCTGAAGAAATCCCCAATACAGAAAGTCTAGTACAACATGAGATAACTGCAACTCCTAATGTACTGATGGAGGCAAACGAGGAGCAAGCCGATACAGTCGATGTTCTTGATGTCAACACAAGCTCCAACAGGACGATCGCTCTTGAACCGCTCAACGCTTCTTCTTCAGAACATGTAACATTACAAAAACCAATTCTGAATCAGCCGATAGCTTCATAAACGCACCTTGCTCTAACTTCAGATATGTCCATAGGGCTTTGACATTTCAGGTTTGCTTTCCTTTGACCCGGCATCAATGGGTCTAACTGCCCCTGGAGCAAAAGCATCATCCTTGCAGCAATCGGCTATCTTGGCAAATCAATTTCAACTCATCAAGGATCTACTATCTGCTTCGATCATTACTCTGGTTGATGATTCCAGCAAGATAAAAGAAATTCTTGAGCAGATAGAATCCCAGCTTCCAGAATCACTTCGAGTCAAACTTTGGCCAGCTGGCCATCTCCCTTTCTTCCGGGCAGAGGTGAGGCAGCTCAACAAAGAATAGAAGCACGTCGTTCTCAAGTCTCTCTGAAAACTGACATTGCTCAAAAGTGCAAAGCTCTCAACCAAAAGAAAGCAACTCTGGATGCTAAAGCTGATATCTCCGAGAGCACAAGACGACTCAACCTCTTGGAAAGGGAACTGATGGAACTTGAAGAAAAGGTCCGCAATACCCAAAGACTAATTCAAGAGGAGAAAGCTTCGATCGCAAACTCTAGGCAGGAAGCCCAAGAAATCATTGCAAGAGCTGATGATGTACGTGCAGACGCCATCCATGCCATAGAAAAATTCCTGAACTAGTAGAACTATTCAGAAAACATTTGATGTTGCCTGTTAAACCTGAAACTTGTACTCATTTAAAACATCTTAAGTCGATGGTCACACATTGGCTGTCTGGCTTCTCATATGTATTTTTACTAGCCAACTCAACGTGTTGGCCTCTCTTGTTTTTGTTTGTTTTTTTTTACTGGCCAACTCAACGTGTTGGCCTGTCATTATTTTTGATCAAGCCTTTTTTTTACTGGCCAACTCAACGTGTTGGCCTTTCTCAGTACAGCTAGATGGATCTCATCGGCTCTTGTTACTCGCTTTCCCACATGCTCGGGAAGTACTTCTTGAGGTGTTGACCATTGACAGCAACAGGAAACTTGACGCCGTCCAATTCCTCGAGCATGTATGCATTCCCAAGCAAAACCTGATCAATCTTGTACGACCCGTTCCAAGTTGGAGACCATTTACCAAACTTCTTATCTTTAGTTCCCAATGGCAATACTGCCTCCCAAACCAAGTCTCCAACTTGGTAATTCTTCGGCTTGACCTTCTTGTTGTACGCACAAGCAACTTTAGCCTTATTTTCCTTGATCTTCTCCAGTGACCAAAGCCTTAGCTCTATCAGATCCTCCACATTATCGTTCATCAAGGCTGCATACTGTTCAGCAGATAGATCATTCTGAAACTCAACACACCTTGATCCGGCCGTGATCTCCCATGGTAACACAGCATCTTGGCCGTAGACTAAATGGTACGGCGATGTCTTATTGGACCCGTGACATGAAATACGATACGCCCACAAAGCTTCTGACAACACCTCATGCCAGCGCCTAGGATATTCATCAATTTTTTGCTTTATGAGCTTGATGAGGCTCTGGTTGGATGCTTCAGCCTGTCCATTAGCTTGGGCATAATATGGAGATGATCTGATCAGCTTAATCCCCTTGTCATCGGCAAACTTCCTGAATTCCTCTGATATAAAGACCGATCCTCCATCGGTCGTAATGGTCTGAGGGATCCCAAACCTATGAATGATGTGCTCTTTAACAAAGCTGATCACATCTTTTGACGCTACTGACCTCATGGGTACTGCCTCTACCCACTTTGTGAAATAATCTGTAGCAGCTAAGACCCACTGGTGACCCTTGCTAGATGACGGGTTGATCTGACCAATCATGTCCATGGCCCAACCTCTGAATGGCCACGGTTTGATGATAGGATTCATTACTGATGCTGGCACTATCTGAATTTTGCCAAACCTCTGACATGCCTGACATCCCTTGTAATATTTGAAGCAATCTTCAAGCATAGTGGGCTAGTAATAACCCGATCGCCTAATCAGCCACTTCATCTTATGAGCCGATTGATGAGTACCGCAGGCTCCTTCATGAACCTCATGCAAGAGCCGATTTGACTCTGAAGGTCTCAGACATTTAAGCAGTAGTCCTTCCAAGGTCCTGTAGAACATGTCATCCCCTATCAGAACATACTTCATAGCCTTGAGTCTTATCCTCCTGGGTGCCCCCCGAGCCGAATCCTTCAAGTAATTGAAGATATCGGCTCTCCAGTCTCCGGATTCTAGAAACTGAACCTCTACATCGACTCCATCAGCTCTTTCCTTGTACCCAGAAGCCATCTGTGCCAAATCATTGGCTTCATTGTTCAGAGTCCTGCGTATCCAATGGAAATTGATGTACCTGAATTGTGACATCAACTCACGGCACTGCATCCATATCGGAAAAAGAGCCTCGCTCTCACATCTATATTCTTCCGTGAGCTGAGAAATCACCAGCTTTGAATCTCCAAATATTTCCACCGCTTCTGCACCAGCTTCGAGGAGTAGTTCCATCCCTTTGTGAACGGCTTCATATTCCACCAAATTATTGGTGCATGGGGCAGTCATCCTGATGGAAAAAGGAGTAAGTCGCCCCTCGAGGCGATACCAACAGAATTCCCACACCGCATCCATCATCACAAGCCGATCCATCAAAAAACATAGCCCAAGCACGAATAAATAGTGCAGCTATATCAGTGCTGATCCTGTCTGCAACAAGATCCGCCAGTGCCTGTCCTTTGACTGCTTTTGCAGGCTGATACCGAATATCGAACTCTGACAATGCAAACATCCATTTTCCAAGCCGGCCTTTCAGAACAGGAGCCGACAGCATATGCTTTATGACATCCGATTTGCATATGACAATTGTTTCCGCCGAGACCAAAATATGACGAAGCTTTGTACAAGTAAAGAATAAGCAAAGGCAAAGCTTCTCGATCTCAGGATACCTGGTCTCGGCGTCAAACATGCGCCTGCTGAGGCAGAAAACCAACCTCTCCTGGCCGTCGTGCTTCTGGACTAACACCGAAGCAATGGAAGTGTGTTATCGCCATAAATTAACAGGATTAATTTATGGGCCGAAAGCAAGATGGGCTTAAAGCAAAAGATTGAAGAAAACTTGTGAATCGACTCCTGCGTGAGCCTCTGGGCCACATGGGCCATGTATCTTAGATTTAGTTTAAGATTAGAGATAGAGTCCGATTGGGACAAGATTAGTTTAGATTGTTTCCCAAGTCTCCGGACTAAAAATATGTACCCTTTGTTATTGGTAAAAGAGAGCGTCATCACGTCTCGCAAATAACAATCTCGGCGCATCGCCACCCCTAAACCTAGGGTTTCATCCAAGTAAGTGCCATGCTGCCCTGATCGCTTCTCGTGATCAGGGCAGCATTGTTCTTGCTTTTACCTTGGTATTACTCGTACTGAAGCATTTTTTATGGCGAGTAATGCTAGTTATCTTGATGTTCGTGGCATGGCTTTTAGTAGATTTATTGTTCTTCGTTGCTTATCATCTACGAACATCATGTTGTCTCTGCGCAGTCACATTTCAATCTCATGCTAGTTCTCGTCGCATAGAATTAGTTGCACAGAGACAACACCCTGCTTCCTTTATGTTTAGTAGATTTGATCTGTTACGGTTTGCTCTTGTTCTTAAGAGTTGGCGTAATATCTGCTAGGTTAGGCCTTGCAAACGGATTGGACGATCCGGTGGCGTCTTAGATGCTTTGCTTTAGTCTTAACAGGGAATTGATCCGGGAATCGGCTCTTGCTAGTTCTTAGGCCTCTGTTTTGGTTATGGTTTAGTTATCTGCTACGTTTATTAGGCCTAGTCACGTGTAGGATGTTCCGATCTAGCAGTGAAGCCTTTACCGTTGTGGATTAGATCAACTAGATTTAATTGAAACAGCTTTACAGTTATTTGCTTTAATCATCAATATCTGGATGTAACAGATCCCATCTGACACCGGGACTCGATCGGCTCTTTAAAGCCGATGCAAGAGTCGTCCCGGGGAGCCGACCATGGCTCGGACTTACGTTTCCACGTGTTTGTGTGTGCAGGTCAATCATCGCAAGCACGTCCGCACCTTCCTGATCGGGTATAGGTCAGGTGGCACGCCCTGCGTCTTCACAAGCCGCGGCGCGTTGCTGGAATTGCGGGCCGTCGATGAGGGAGCAGTGCCTGCCAGCGCCCCAGCGACCTCCCGGCTCTTCGTGTTGCCTGTCGCTGCTCGCCGGTGCGTTTCGACCGACAACACATTCTGGCACGCCCGGTGGGACAATTCTTGGCAACAACGTCCACTACAACAATGACCGGAGCTCAAGATCAAGAACCCGCTCCCAAGCCCGTCATGTATGAAGAGCTCTCTCCTGAACACAAGAAGAAGTATGATGAGATCAAAGCTCTGCTGGAAGCCGATCTCATCGGCTCTTTTGAGAGGACCCGCAACCATGGCATCAGGTGGACGGGGTTCTCACCAGAAGGCGCTCTTGACAACGTAGATCTGTCTGTGCCATCAGAAGAGCGCACCAGAGCCCTGCGTCAGGAGACGAACTACATGGTGGCCCATGCGCTTCATCGGCACTCTCAGAGCCTGATGAACGAACTCGAGCGCATGGCGCATCACGTCATCCAGGAGATAATCAAGAACCAGTACTCTCCATCGGGCCCAACCCTGGGGAGTCACACAGAGGAAGCTGCACTGCATTCTAGGCCGCAATTGCCATTCTCATTTGCGGCTCCAAAACCACAGAGCGCGCCGATCTACGTCGTCCACAAGATCGGCAGTGATCCTGGAGAAGGCCAGTTCCTCACCGAGCCACCCAAGGAGATCCCGCATGGCTACACGTGCGCCTACATCCCTGACAGCGTCAGTCCAGCATGCTCGGTGCAGATGGTAAACCCAGGAGCTTCCGGAGCAGACGCGGAGAAACAAGCGTGGCTGGCAAAGTATGCTACTGGGCCGAGTGCTGAGCCATCGGCCCAAGAGTTCTCAGTGTGGAGCAGGTCAGTGCAATACTGAGAGACCAGTTCGGCATCCTGCCCAAGAAGAAAGCGATCGGCTATTCCAAGCTGTATCCAAGTGACTATAACTTGATCCCACTACCACCCAAGTATCGGCTTCCTGAATTCACCAAGTTCAACGGGTCAGAAGGAGCCAGCTCCATCGAGCACGTGAGCCGATACTTAACGCAGCTTGGAATGATCTCAGTGTCGGATCCATTGAGGGTCTGGTTCTTCGGCCAATCCCTTACAGGCCCAGCTTTTGGATGGTATGCATCACTGGCTCCGGATTCGATTCGAACTTGGAGGCAGCTTGAAGATCAATTCCATACCCAGTACCACTCGGAGGCTGCTGAAGCTGGAATTGCCGACCTCGCCCAAGTCAGGCAGAAGCGAGGAGAGACTGTGTCAGAATACATACAGCGCTTCAGGGAGGTCAAGAACCGATGCTACTCATTGCGCATCACAGAGAAGGAGGCAGTCAATCTGGCTGTCCTGGGACTCGCTAAGCCGATCAAGGATGCGGCTTTTCAGTTGGAGTTCACGTCTCTGGCGCACCTGGTGCAGAAGCTTACAGCATACGAACATTATCATCCTGAGCTGTACCTGAACAAGTTTAAGCGCCACGTGAACATGGCCCAGGCGGATGAATCTGATGACTCTGGCGAGGAGCAAGAAGTAGCCGTGGCAGAGTGGACTCGTGGGGCAAACCCCGTCCCGTGCAAATGGATCAAGCAGCAAGGGCTTGTGAAGGGCTTCGACTTCGACGTGACCAAAGCAGAGCAGATATTTGATCTGCTCCTCAAAGAAAAACAGTTGAAGCTCCCAGAAAATCACAAGCTACCAACGACACAAGAGTTGCAGGGGAGATTGTACTGTAAATGGCACCACTCGTTCACTCATGCCACGGGTGAATGTAAGGAGCTGCGTCGTCAGATCCAATCGGCTATCGAGCAAGGCCGATTAATTTTGGCTCAACATACGATGAAGGTCAATACGAAGCCCTTCCCACAAGCCAATGTGGTAGAGTTGTCGGACTTCACTCCTACGGGCCAGAATTTTTCATTCCAGATCAACATGGTGGGACCCACGCGCGCGCATGACAAGCAGTGGAGAGAGGCCACTTCTGGCAAACGGCCGCAGGATGAACGTGAGCTGGAATAGCGGCATGTGACGGAAGAGCAGGTGCGTCACATCCGCAGTCAGATCCTGGAAAAGTATGAATATCAGCACAAGTTGCGTCGCCGGTATCAATCGGAAGAAGAGGAGTACGAGTGCCGCACAGGGAGGACGCTGGGAAGGCGCCAGGCTGTACGCGACCACTGGCATTGCCCGTTCTTCAGGTACTATTGGAACTCCGGCATGAGCCGATTGCCTACCATAGATGATTGCTTGGAGTGCAGGCCTCGAGGACACCAGCAGGACGAGACATTAGTGTTCCGGCGCTTAGGGCCTGGAACACGTCATGATGATCGTGTGAGGAGGCCGACCAGGGGTAATTCCGAGCAAGAAGAAGAAGAAGACAGGTACCATCATCCACGGTGGTGTCCTGACGGACTTAATCGGTCGCAGAAGCGCAGAGTACAGCGCTTGAGCAATCTGGAAGAGGCAGAAGCAAAGTACCTTGACGTGCTGAGAAAAGCGCGTCCGGATCTCGCGGAACAGGTCAAGAAACCGCGAAGGGAGGAGAGGCGCCCTCCCAGAAAAGAGTGGTGCCCCAAGCAGACAAAAGCCGATGAGAAGCCATCGGCTGATGTGAACATGGTGTTCGTGCTCCCATCGGAGTTTCGGGCACCCCAACCGGAAGAATCGGCCATCGCACAACTGGATCTGGGCCCACGGCCGATCATCTTCGAGAAGCCCAAGGAGAAGAGCTACAAGCACCTGAAGGGATTGTATCTCAAGGGCTTCATCAATGGCAAGCTTGTGAACAGGATGTTGGTCGACACTGGTGCCGCAGTCAACCTGATGCCATACTCTGTGCTGCGCTGATTGGGTCGTTCTTCTGCCGATCTGATCAAGACCAATGTGATACTTAATGACTTCAATGGACAGCCATCAGAGGCAATGGGGTCTTGAATGTGGAGCTGAAAGTGGGTCGCAAGACTGTGCCAACATCGTTCTTCATCGTCAACAGCAAGAGTACATACACAGTACTGCTTAGGAGTGATTGGATTCATGCCAACTGATGTATCCCTTCCACAATGCATCAGTATCTGGTCCAATGGGATGGCGATGAAGTAGAAGTGGTCCCTGCAGACGATTCCAGCGAAGTCTCACTCGCAGATATGAATGTCTGGGACGCAGATGGACAAGAGCCGGTCTCAGGGATTGCCCTGGAAGACTTTGATCGGATCAAGGTGACAAAAAACGGATTAAGGCTGGTCTTATCCACTGGCCTCACGGAGTAGTTGCATCCTGGCATGCCACGGGATGTAATAGAAATAGAGAGGCCGGTCCCAGCGATCGGCCCAAAAAAATAGAAAAATTTTGTTTGGGTTCGGAATTGTTACATCATGTACACACGATGGCCTGCTCTGGCAGTTGGCCACTCATCGACTATTGGGTTCCGAACGATAATGGGAGTGTAGAAGCGGCCAGCCCACGCGGTTGGCCAAATAATTTTTTTTGTCATCTCCCTGTGTTTGCCGCTGATCTTGTGGATAACGAAGACTCGCTTGCGGTCGCAGCTGATTTTTCAGATGACGGCAAACTCGGATACGGGTTCATGTCAGCTGATGACTTGGAAGAGGTTGACATCGGTCCTGGGGATAAGCCACGGCCGACATTTATTAGCAAGAAGTTGGATCCGGCCTTGCGAGAAGAAATGATTGCACTACTGAAAGAGTACCGGGACTGTTTTGCATGGGATTACACCGAGATGCCCGGTCTGGATAGAAGCATCGTCGAGCATCGGCTCCCACTCAAGAAAGGGTCTCGGCCGTTTCAGCAACGAGCACGTCAGATGAAGGCCGAAGTTCTAGAAGAAGTCAAGAAAGAGGTGGAGAAGATGTTGGATGCTGGGTTCATCAGGCCGTGCCGGTATGCAGAATGGATCTCCAGTGTGGTACTAGTGCAAAAGAAGGATGGCCGATGGCGTGTCTGCGTTGATTTTAGAGATCTCAACAGAGCGACGCCAAACGACGAGTACCCGATGCCTGTTGCGGAGACATTGATCAACGCAGCTGCCGGCCACAAGATGATGAGTTTTATGGACGGTAATGCCGGCTACAACCAGATCTTCATGGCCCCAGAAGACGTGAACAAGACCGCGTTCAGAGTACCAGGCGCGGTCGGCTTGTTCGAATATTTGGTTATGACCTTTGGACTGAAAAATGCCGGTGCAACATATCAACGTGCCATGAATTATATCTTTCATGATCTCATCGGCAAACTAGTAGAGATTTATATTGATGATGTTGTGGTCAAGTCCAAATCAGCTGGGGGCATCTAGAAGATCTACGCCAAGTTTTGGAGCGGACAAGAAGGTTTGGGCTTAAAATGAACACAAAGAATGCGCCTTTGGAGTATCGGCCGGTCAATTTTTGGGATTCCTAGTGCATGAACGGGGAATTGAGATCGGCCGGAAGAGTCAAGAAGCTGTGAAGATGATGAAGCCACCAACTACGAAGAAGGAGTTGCAGAAGCTCATCGGTAAAATTAACTTTGTCAGACGATTTATTTCTAATTTGTCTGGGCGCATTGAGCCATTCATGGGTTTAATAAAGATCAAATCTGATGATGAGTTTCGCTGGGGGGCAGAACAGCAGCAAGCTTTCGATGAAATCAAAGAATATTTGTCAAAGCCTCCAGTGTTGGTTCCTCCTCATCAAGATAGGTCGTTCTATGTGTACCTATCCGTGGGTGACACTTCTATTGCTTCGGTGTTAGTCTAGAAGCACGACGGCCAGGAGAGGGTGGTTTTCTACCTCAGCAGGCGCATGTTAGACGCTGAAACCAGGTATCCCAAAATCGAGAAGCTTTGTCTTTGCTTATACTTTACATGTACAAAGCTTCGCCATATTTTGCTCTCGGCGGAAACAATTGTCATATGCAAATCGGATGTCATAAAGCACATGCTGTCGGCTCCTGTCCTGAAAGGCCGACTAGGAAAATGGATGTTTGCATTATCAGAGTTCGATATTCGGTATTAGCCTGCGAAAGTAGTCAAAGGACAAGCACTGGTGGATCTTGTTGCAGACAGGATCAGCACGGATATTGCTGCACTATTTGTTCGTGCTTGGGCTATGTTCTTCGACGGATCGGCTTGTGATGATGGGTGCGGTGTGGGAATTCTGTTGGTCTCGCCTCGTGGAGCGACTTACTCGTTTTCCATCAGAATGACTGCCCCATGCACCAATAATTTGGTGGAATATGAAGCTGTTCGCAAAGGGATGGAACTGCTCCTCGAAGCTGGTGCAGAAGCGGTGGAGATTTTTGGAGATTCGAAGCTGGTGATTTCTCAGCTCACGGAAGAATATAGATGTGAGAGCGAGGCTCTTTTTCTAATATGGATGTAGTGCCGTGAGTTGATGTCACAATTCAGGTACATCAATTTCCACTGGATACGCAGAACTCTGAAGAATGAAGCCAATGATTTGGCTCAGATGGCTTCTGGCTACAAAGAGACAGCCGATGGAGTCGACGTAGAGGTTCAGTTTCTGGAACCTAGAGACTGGAGAGCCGATATCTTCAATTACTTGAAGGATTCGGCTCGGAGGGCACCCAGAAGGATAAGACTCAAGGCCATGAAGTATGTTCTGATAGGGGATGACATGTTCTACAGGACCTTGGAAGGACTACTACTTAAATGTCTGAGACCTTCAGAGTCAAATCGGCTCATAAGATGAAATGGCTGATTAGGCGATCGGGTTATTACTGGCCCACTACGCTAGAAGATTGTTTCAAATATTACAAAGGATGTCAGGCATGTCAAAGGTTTGGCAAAATTCAGATAGTGCCAGCATCAGTGATGAATCCTATCATCAAACCATGGCCATTCAGAGGATGGGCCATGGACATGATTGGTCAGATCAACCCGTCGTCTTGCAAGGGTCACCAATGGGTCCTAGCTGCCACAGATTATTTCACAAAGTGGGTGGAGGCAGTACCCATGAGATCAGTAGCGTCAAGAGATGTGATCAGCTTTGTCAAAGAGCACATCATCCACAGATTTGAAATTCCTCAAACTATTACGACCGATGGGGGATCAGTCTTCATATCGGAGGAGTTCAGAAAGTTTGCCGATGACATGGGGATTAAGCTAATCAGATCATCTCCATATTATGCCCAAGCTAATGGATAGGCTGAAGCATCCAACCAGAGCCTCATCAAGCTCATAAAGAGAAAAATCGATGAATATCCTAGGCGCTGGCATGAGGTGTTATCAGAAGCTTCGTGGGCATATCGTATTTCATGTCATGGGTCTACCAAGACGTCGCCGTACCATCTAGTCTACGGCCAAGATGATGTGTTACCATGGGAGATCACGGCCGGATCAAGGCGTGTTGAGTTTCAGAATGATCTATCCGCTGAACAGTATGCAGCCTTGATGAATGATAATGTGGAGGACCTGACAGAGCTAAGGCTTTGGTCGCTGGAGAAGATCAAAGAAAATAAGGCTAAAGTGGCTCGTGCGTACAACAAGAAGGTCAGGCCTAAGGAGTTCCAGGTTGGAGACTTGGTTTGGGAGGCAGTATTGCCATTGGGGACTAAAGATGAAAAGTTTGGTAAATGGTCTCCAACTTGGCATGGGCCGTACAAGGTTAATCATGTCTTGCCTGGGAATGCATACATGCTCGAGGAATTGGACGGCGTCAAGTTACCTGTTGCTGTCAATGGCCAACATCTCAAGAAGTATTTCCCGAGCATGTGGGAAGGCGAGTAACGAAAAGCCGATGAGATCCATCTGGCTGCAGTATAATAGGCCAACACGTTGAGTTGGCCGCAAAAAAAATCATGACAGGCCAACACGTTGTGTTGGCCAGTAAAAAAAAGGAGAAGAAAAGAGATAGGCCAACACGTTGAGTTGGCCGGTAAAAAAAATAGTAAAATACATATGAGGAACGAAACAGTTGATGTGTAACCATCGACTTAAGATGTTTTTAAACGAGTACAAGTTTCAGGTTAACAGGCAGTACTAATTGTCTCTTGAGCCTATCTACTGGTTCAGGAATTCTTTTATGGCGTGGATGGCTTCTGTGCGGACGGTGTCTGCTCGTGCTATGATTGCTTCATCATCCTTGTCATCGCCTATTACTATCTGCCGACTCAAGGTGCTTATCTCTGCGAACTCTGCTTGTATCTGCTCGGTTATTTCCTGGGTCTCTTGTTCGGAGTTTGCAATGGAAGTTTCTTCGGCCTGGATGAGCTTCTTGGTGGTACGGACCTTCTCTTCGAGTTCCGCTAGTTCTTTCTTCAGGAGGTCCAATCGCTTCTTGTTGGCAGACACGTCAGCTTTGGTATCTAGAGTTGCCTTCTTCTGGTTGAGGACCTTGCACTTTTTGGTAATGTCAGCTTTCAGAGAAGCTTGAGAGCGACGTGCTTCCATCCGTTGTTGTGCTTTATTCACTTCTATCCGAAAGAATGGAAGGTTGCTGGCTGGCCAGAGCTTGATTTGCAATGGCTCCGGGAGTTGGGTTTCTATTTGCTCGAAGATGTTCTTTATCTTGCTGGAATCATCAACTAGAGCAGTGAGTGGAGCAGATAGCAGGTCCTCGATGAGATGAAGCTGACGTGCCAAATTAGCCGATTGCTGCAAAGATGGTGTTTCTGCTCCGGGGGCAGTCAGACCCATTGATGCTGGGTCAAAGGAAGCAAACCTAAAATGTCAAAGCCCTATGGACATATCTGGAGTTAGAGCAAGATGCATTTATAAAGCTATCGGCTGATTCAGAATTGGTTTTGTAATGTTACCTGTTCTGAAGAAGTGTTGGACGATTCAGGAGCAATCATCCTGTTAGAGCTTGTGTTGGCATCGAGAACATCGACTGTATCGGTTTGTTCCTCGTTTGCATCCATCAGTGCATCAGGAGTTGTAGCCATCTCATGTTGTTCCAGGCTTTCCGCATTGGGGATGTCTTCAGCTGTGTCCTGGAGATAAAATTACAGTCAACCAGAGTACAGGTGTATGCAATAAAGGAGTTTTTGAATGATGAGTTACCTGGTTGGTATTGGACTCTGATGGATTTGGGGAAGCCGGTGCTGTTGTCTTGATCACTCGCCTCGTGATCATTTTCCTTTTCTTGGTCAAGACTCGGGGGGCAACGCTTGCAGAGGTTTGTCTTCGCTTGGAAGCCGACTGAAGTAAGTCTGGCTGAACAGACATTATCACTTTCTTCATTGGTGGTGATCCTTTGCAGAAGAGTACATCAGGGGCAGTTGGAAGAAAGTGGAATGGCTCCCCGTTGCTGGTCATAGGTTCTGGACCATCTTGTTGCTGCTAACAGAGAAAGCAGGATTAGCCAAGAAAAAGGAATAGAGAGTTTGGAGGGGATAAAATGCATAAATTTAGTACCTCTTCCTCGGGAATTACGTATTTAGGATCGATTTGCTGCAGTCGAGGACCTAGAGCTTTTCTGGAGACATGAGTTTTCCACATGTTCCACCAAGTATCAAAGCCGATTGATGAAGAGGTGAAATACAGATCGGCTGGTATTGGGATGTGCAGGTCATCAAACATGCCGTAGCATCTTGAACTGGTGAGACCGTCAGGCAGATCGGCTCTGCTCTCAACCAAGTGGTGAATATGGAAGTGGGGAGGGACCTGTCCTAGGCCAAATTGCTGAGCTGCTATGACTGGCTGGTAAGATTCATAACCTGGTTTGATAATTCTGTTAGAAGTGCTAATGCCAACAGGGAGGAAGCCAGGTCGGATCATTAAAGAGTATAGATGCCGAGTGCTGTCGTCATCGGCAAAATTATCTAATCTGAAGGCAGTTGGGTTCTCAAAGGATTCAGATTCAGTGAATGGGAAATAGAGTGGATTATCTAGTCCTTTGTAGAAGATTCTGAACCAATTTGCTGCATCTGTTGAGTTCAATTTGCTGCCAGGAAGACTAAATAAAGTTTGGCCATAGCTAGTACATCTAATTGGTTTGCCACTTTCGTCAGGAAAAGAGTTCTTGGTCAGGCCTTGGAAGTTTGAGATATGGTGCTGAAAGTATAGTTGTGCCCACAACTGAATAAACCACCAAGGGCCTCCAGTTCTCAATTTCTTTTGGTTAAGCAAGTTAGATGTCATCAAATGGAGATATCTGTAGGTTTCTCCAAGGAAAAGTTTACCTAGGCCGGTGCGATTGCCATGGGCCAGGTGATAGGCCAAGGGAAGATAATTCTTAGTTGGAGCTAAAGAAGGACCACAAAAGATGAAGTGCTCTAGCCAAAGATTTAAGAAGGCTGTGTGTTCCTTCTCAGTCACTGGACCTTTTGTTTTCATATGCTGACTCATGTAAGTACCCCAGTTTGTGCAGTTAACTTTGGAAGAAAGTTTGAAGGGGACTTCTGCCATTTTGTGAGCAGCAGGATTAGGAGAACTAATGTCTAGGCCAGTGATCATGGTGATATCCAGCAGAGTGGGAGTCATGGGTCCATGGCCAAAGAGAAAACAATTCAGAGCATCAGACCAGAAATAGCCGATGGTTTTCAGAAGATTTTCATCTTTGTCAAGTGGAGACAGTGATAAACTAAGTGCATCGGCTATGTTCAAATCCTGCCATAAGGGCATATGAGTTTTTGCTACTCTGTTGTACCATGTAATCCAACTCTCAGGGGGATTAGGCCAGGCTCTTGAGCAGTCGGCCCAGAGGTTTAGATCGATGTTTTGACTCACAAAAGGAATCCTATTTGCTTCACAAGAGATCAAATCTATGGGATTTTCATGGGTTCGTGGGCCAAGACAGAAAGATTTTGGGTTAGAAGGATGCGGCAGAAGGATGTCTGACACCTGAAGTTCAGAAATTCCGAAGTATGCGTATGGTGTCATGTTTCAGAGTTTTAGTATTCGGAGGCTTAGTAAGCTGAAGAAAACTAAAGGATTAGGCCGACTATTACCTTCAGGCCGCAGATTGCCGCATCATCAATTGCAGAGCTTGTCGTCTGAGCTGCAGAATCTGCCATGATTCAGATCTGTTGACATAGGGTTTGATTGCTGTAGGCTCTAATTCAAATTCCGGCTGCTTGGAGAGTTCTTGCTAGAATTTGTGGAGCTTGGTTTTCAAATTGTGCTCAGGTTCAAGAGTTCGGTTCAAGGTGGAAGTGTTACTCTTGTGCGGATTGCTTCTAGTTTGAATTCTATCGGCTCATGGATATTTATAGAAGCCTGATGCGTTGCCATCGGCTTTTTGGAAAGTGAACGAAGAAACACAAGACTAAAAGGGAATTTGATTCCATTAAAGGAAAGTTCATTACAAGGAAAGCCGATTTTGCAAAGGAATAATCCTTCGGCTTTGTGATTCTACTCCTACAACGCTACAGCACTATTTCTACTGTTCGTAGGTGCCTAGTACCTACGACGCTTGGGGCTTCGGGCCGGTGTATCCCCGCTGCTGTCGTCATCGTCGTCGTCGTCGCTGCTGAAGACGCTGCTGCCGCCATCAGACCCGGAGTCGCTCCAGCCGTCGCCGCCGCCGCTGTCCTCTTCTTCGCTGTCCTCCTCAGAGGACCCGAGGAACTGAAAGGGCTTTCCGCCCATTGGCTCGTCATCGTCGGACGGGGAGTCGATCTCCTCTTCCGAGGATGAGTCGACTTCATCCGAAGAGGGGTCTTCCTCCTTGCCACTCTCCGACTCCTCCCAGAACAGGAGCCGGAGGCCCTTTCCTTCAGTTTTGGGCTCGTCCTCCTCGGAGACGATCCCGAAATCGAACTCCTCTGCATCCCAATGCAGAGGAGCCAGCGCTTCGTACGCTGCAGTCGGGTCCCACTCTAGCGTCGGCTCCCGACTCTCCGGAATGGAGTCGATGGAAGAAGCAGGAAGGGGAGAAGAAGAAGGGGAAGAGGAGGGAGAGTCTCCAAAGGACTTGGAGTTGGAGGAGGAAGAGATCGCCATTGCTGATGCTGGAGGATTGGGGTTTTCCTGTGCTACTGGCTCTGGGAGGAAGAAGGAGTTTGCTGTGGAGAAGAGCCGATTCGGGTGAGATTAAATAGTGAAAAGATGGGAGTCGGATCAGCAGTTTTCACGTACTACGAGAAGCCAGTTGCAGAGACGTTGCGTCTTCCTTGGTGGTTGCAGTGTGTTTAATGAGCATTAACAGGAAGATGAAGCGACGGATTGGTTTTGGAACTATCATTGCCAAAACCAGGGGGGCATGTGTTATCGCCATAAATTAATAGGATTAATTTATGGGCCGAAAGCAAGATGGGCTTAAAGCAAAAGATTGAAGAAAACTTGTAAACCGGCTCCTGCGTGAGCATTTGGGCCACATGGGCCATGTATCTTAGATTTAGTTTAAGATTAGAGATAGAGTCCAATTGGGACAAGATTAGTTTAGATGGTTTCCCAAGTCTCCGGACTAAAAATATGTACCCTTTGTTATTGGTAAAAGAGAGTGTCATCACGTCTCGCAAACAACAATCTCGGCGCATCGCCACCCCTAAACCTAGGGTTTCATCCAAGTAAGTGCCATGCTGCCCTGATCGCTTCTCGTGATCAGGGCAGCATTGTTCTTGCTTTTACCTTGGTATTACTCGTACTGAAGCGTTTTTGATGGCGAGTAATGCTAGTTATCTTGATGTTCGTGGCATGGCTTTTAGTAGATTTATTGTGCTTCGTTGCTTATCATCTACGAACATCATGTTGTCTCTGCGCAGTCACATTTCAATCTCATGCTTGTTCTCGTCGCATAGAATTAGTTGCACAGAGACAACACCCTGCTTCCTTTATGTTTAGTAGATCTGATCTGTTACGGTTTGCTCTTGTTCTTAAGAGTTGGTGTAATATCTGCTAGGTTAGGCGTTGCAAACGGATTGGATGATCCGGTGGCGTCTTAGATGCTTTGCTTTAGTCTTAACAGAGAATTGATCCGGGAATCAGCTCTTGCTAGTTCTTAGGCCTCTGTTTTGGTTATGGTTTAGTTATCTGCTATGTTTATTAGGCCTAGTCATGTGTAGGATGTTCCGATCTAGCAGTGAAGCCTTTACCGTTGTGGATTAGATCAACTAGATTTAATTGAAGCAGCTTTACAGTTATTTGCTTTAATCATCAATATCTGGATGTAACAGATCCCATCTGACACCGGGACTCGATCGGCTCTTTAAAGCCGATGCAAGAGTCGTCCCGGGGAGCCGGCCATGGCTCGGACTTACGTTTCCACGTGTTTGTGTGTGCAGGTCAATCATCGCAAGCACGTCCGCACCTTCCTGATCGGGTATAGGTCAGATGGCACGCCCTGCGTCTTCACAAGCCGCGGCGCGTTGCTGGAATTGCGGGCCGTCGACGAGGGAGCAGTGCCTGCCAGCGCCCCGGCGACCTCCCGGCTCTTCGTGTTGCCTGTCGCTGCTCGCCGGTGGGTTTCGACCGACAACAAAGTGTCACCCACGGATAGGTACACGTAGAACGGCCTATCTTGCTGAGGAGGAACCAACACTGGAAGCTTTGACAAATATTCTTTGATTTCATCGAAAGCTTGCTGCTGTTCTGCCCTCCAGTGAAACTCATCATCGGATTTGATCTTCACTAAACCCATGAATGGTTCGATGCGCCCAGACAGATTAGAAATAAATCATCTGACAAAGTTAATTTTACCGATGAGCTTCTGCAATTATTTCTTCGTAGTAGGTGGCTTTATCATCTTCACAGCTTCTTGACTCTTCAGGCCGATCTCGATTCCCCGTTCATGCACCAAGAATCCCAGAAATTGACCGGCCGATACGCCAAAAGCACACTTCTCTGGGTTCATTTTGATCCCAAACTTTCGAGTCCGCTCCAAGACTTGACGCAGATCTTCTAGATGCCCCCCAGCTGATTTGGATTTGACCACGACATCATCAATATAAATTTCTATTAGTTTGCTGATGAGATCTTGAAAAATGTAATTCATGGCACGTTGGTACGTTGCACCGGCATTTTTCAGTCCAAAGGTCATAACCAAATATTCGAACAAGCGGACTGCGCCTGGTACTCTGAACGCGGTCTTGTTCACGTCTTCTGGGGCCATGAAGATCTGGTTATAGCCGGCATTACCGTCCATAAAACTCATCATTTTGTGGCCGGCAGCTGCATTGATCAATGTCTCTGCAACAGGCATCGGGTATTCGTCCTTCGGCGTCGCTCTGTTGAGATCTCTAAAATCGACGCAGACACGCCATCGGCCGTCCTTCTTTTGTACCGGTACCACGCTAGAGATCCATTTTGCATACTGGCACGGCCTGATGAACCCAGCATCCAACATCTTCTCCACCTCTTTCTTGACTTCTTCTAGGACTTCGGCCTTCATCTGACGTGCTCGTTGCTGAAACGGCCGAAACCCTTTCTTGAGCGGGAGCCGATGCTCGACGATGCTTCTGTCTAGACCGGGCATCTCAGTGTAGTCCCATGCGAAACAATCCCGGTACTCTTTCAGTAGGGCAATCATCTCCTCACGCAAGACCAGATCTAACTTTTTGCTGATAAATGTCGGCCGTGGCTTATCCCCAGGACCGATGTCAACCTCTTCCAAATCATCAGCTGACGTGAACCCGTATCCCAGCTTGCCGTCGTCTGAAAAACCAGCTGCGAACGCAGGCGAGTCTTTGTTATCCACAAGATCAGCGGCAAACACAGGGAGATGACAAGAAAAATTATTTGGCCAACCACATGGGCTGGCCGTTTTTATACTTCCACTATCATTCGAAACCAAATAGTCAATGAGTAGCCAACTGCCAGAGCAGGCCATCGTATGTACATGATGTAATAATTCCGACCCCAAATAGGATTTTTCTATTTTTTGGGGCCGGTCGCTGGGACCGGCCTCTCTATCACTATTACACCCCGTAGCATGCCAGGGCGTCTTTACTCTGTGAGGCCGGTGGATAAGACTAGCCTCAGTCTGTTTTTTGTTCGCCTCGATCTGATCACAGTCTTCTAGTGAAATTCCTGATATCGGCTCTTGTCCTTCTGCGTCCCAGACGTTCATATCCGCGAGCGAGAACTCGTTGGAATCGTCTACAGGGACCACTTCTACCTCATCGCCATCCCATTGGACCAGATACTGATGCATTGTGGAAGGGATACAACAGTTGGTGTGAATCCAATCCCTCCCAAGCAACACTGTGTATGTACTCTTGCTGTTGACGATGAAGAACGAAGTCGGGATCGTCTTGCGGCCCACTGTCAACTCTATATTAAGAACCCCCATGGCCTTTGATGGCTGCTCGTTGAAGTCGTTGAGCGTCACGTTGGTCTTGATTAGGTCGGTAGAAGAATGCCCCAACCGGTGCAGCACTGAATATGGCATCAGGTTGACTATGGCACCGGTGTCAACCAACATCCTGTTAATGGGTTTACCGTTGATGAAGTCCTTGAGATACAGCCCCTTTAAGTGTTTGTAGCTTTTCTCCTTTGGTTTCTCGAAGATGATCGGCTGGGGGCCAAGATCCAACTGTGCAATAGGCAAATCCTCCGGTTGGGGTGCCCGCAACTCTGATGGGAGCACGAACACCATGTTCACATCAGCTGATGGCTTCTCATCGGCTTTTGTCTGCTTGGGGCGCTACTCTTTTCTTGGAGGGCACCTTATCACCCTTCGCGGGTGCCTGACCTGTTCCGCGAGATCTGGACGTGCCTTCCTCAGCACGTCAAGGTACTTTGCTTTTGCCTCTTCTAGATTGCGCAGGCGCTGCACTCTGTGCTTCTGTGAGCGATTAAGCCCGTCAGGACACCACCGTGGGTGATGGTACCTGTCTTCTTCTTCTGGCTCGAAATCGCCCCTGGCCGGCCGCTCGATATGTTCGTCGTGACGCACTTTGGGCCCCAAGCGCCGGAACACCAATGTCTCGCCGGACTGGCGTGTCCAAGGCCTGCACTCTAGACAATCATCTATAGTGGGCAATCGGCTCATGTCGGAATTCCAACAGTACCTGAAGAACGGGCAATGCCAGTGGTCGCGTATAGCTTGGTGTCTTCCCAGCGTCCTCCCTGTGCGGTGCTCATACTCTTCTTCTTCCGATTGATATCGGCGACGCAGCTTGTGCTGATATTCATATTTTTCCAAAAGCTGATCAGAAGCTGGAAGCTGATTACGGATGTGACGCACTTGCTCTTCAGTAATATGCTATCGCCCTGGCTCATTTTGATCCTAGGGCCGTTTGCCAGAAACGGCCTCTCTCCTTTGCTCGTCACGATGGCGTACAGGCCCTGCCATGTTGATCTAGAATGAAAAATTCTGGCCCGTAGGAGTGAAGTCCGACAACTCTACCACATTGGCTTGCGGGAAGGGCTTCGTGTCAACCTTCGTCGTGTGTTGGGCCAGGATTAATTGGTCTTGCTTGATAGCCGATTGAATCTGACGGCGCAGCTCCTTGCATTCACCCGTGGCATGAGTGAACGAGTGATGGCATTTACAGTATAGCCTCCCCTGCAGCTCTTGTGCGGTTGGCAGCTTGTGATTCTCTAGGAGCTTCATCTGTTTTTCTTTGAGCAGCAGATCAAATATCTGCTCTACTTTGGCCACATCGAAGTCGAAGCCCTTCACAAGCCCCTGCTATTTGACCCATTTGCACGGGACGGGGTTTGCCCCCCGAGTCCACTCTGCCACGGCCACTTCTTGCTCCTCGCCAGAGTCATCAGATTCATCCGCTTGGGCCATGTTCACATGACGCTTGAACTTGTCCTGGTACAACTCATGATGGTAAAGCTCATATGCCGTAAGCTTCTGCACCAGGTGCGCCAGAGATGCGAACTCCAATTGGAAAGCCATATCCTTGATTGGCTTAGCGAGTCCCAAAACTGCCAGATCGACTGCCTCCTTCTCAGTGATGCGTGATGAGTAGCATCGGTTCTTGACTTCTCTGAAGCGTTGTACGTACTCTGAGACAGTCTCTCCTCGCTTCTGCCTGACTTGGGCGACGTCGGCAATCCCAGCTTTAGCAGCCTTAGAGTGATACTGGGTATGGAACTGATCCTCCAGCTGCCTCCAAGTTCGAATAGAATCTGGAGTCAATGACGCGTACCATCCAAAAGCTGGGCCTGTAAGAGATTGGCCGAAGAACCGGACCCTCAGCGGATCTGATACTGAGATCATCCCAAGCTGCGTTAAGTATCGGCTCACATGCTCGATGGAGCTGGCTCCTTCCGACCCGTTGAATTTGGTGAACTCAGGGAGCCGATACTTGGGTGGCAAAGGGATCAAGTCGTAGTCACTTGGATACGGCTTGGAATAGCCGATCGCTTTTCTCTTGGGCAGGATGCCGAACTGGTCTCTCAGTATTGTACTGACCTGCTCCACACTAAGAACTCCTGGGGCCGATGGCTCAGCACTCGGCCCGGTAGCGTACTTTGCCAGCCACGCTTGTTTCTCCGTGTCTGGTATAGAAGCTCCTGGGCTTACCAACTGCACCGAGCGTGTATGCGTACGTGTAGCCGTACGGGATCTCCTTGGGTGGCTCGGTCAGAAACTGGCCTTCTCCAGGATCACCGCCGATCTTGTGGACGACATAGATCAGCGAACTCTGCTGTCCTGCTGCCGCGAGCGAGTAGGACACTGGCGGCCTAGATTGCAGTGCAGCTTCTCCCCTGTGACTCTCCAGGATTGGTCCTGACGGGGAGTACTGGTTCTTGATCACCTCCCGGACAATGCGATGTGCCACATCCTCGAGCTCGTTGACCAGGCTTTCTGAGTGCCGATGGAGCGTGTGAGCCACCATGTAGTTCATCTCCTGGCGTAGGGCCCTGGTGCGCTCCTCTGACGGCACAGACAGATCAACGTTGTCGAGAGCACCCTCTGGTGAGCCATGGTTGCGGGTCCTCTCAAAAGAGCCGATGAGATCGGCTTCGAACTGAGCTTTGACCTCATCGTATTTTTGCTTATGTTCCAGAGTCAGCTCTTCATACGTGACAGGTTTGGTGACCGGCAGAACCGATGCTTGGTCCTGAGCTCCTGTCATCTCTGCGGCGGGCGTTGTTGTTGATGAAGGTCCCACCAGGCGTGCCAGAATCTGTTGTCGGTCGAAACCCACCGGCGAGTAGCGACAGGAAACACGAAGAGCCGAGAGGTCACCGGAGTGCTGGCAGGCACTGCTCCCTCGTCGATGGCCCGCAATTCTGTCACGCGCCCGGAGATTCCGGAGAATGTCGGGCGTGCCACCTGACCTATACCCGATCAGGAGGGTGCGAACGTGCTCCAAACAGTTTCTTGCGTACAAAGACACGTGTAAACATAAGTCCGAGCCGTGCTCGGCTCCCCGGGACGACTCTTGCATCGGCTTTAAAGAGCCGATCGAGTCCCGGTGTCAGATTGGATCTATTTGCATCCGGATATTGGTGAATAAAGCAAATAACTGTAAAGCTGCTTCAATTAAATCTAACTAATCTAATCCACGATGGTAAAAGCTTCACTGTTAGATCAGAACATCCTACACGTGATTGGGCCTAATGAACGTAACAGATAACTAAACCATAACCCAAAACAGAGGCCTAAGAACTAGCAAGAGCCGATTCCCGGATCAATTCCTTGTTAAGACTAAAGCAAAGCATCTAACACACCACCGGATCATCCAATCCGTTTGCAAGGCCTAACCTAGCAGATATTATGCCAACTCTTAAGAATAAGAGCAAACCATAACAGATCAGATCTACTAAACATAAAAGAAGCAGGGTGTTGCCCTTAAGCAGCTAACTCTATGCAACAAGAGCTAGTATAAGATGATGACATGATCGCGTAAAGACAACATGATATTCGTAGACAATTAGCAACAAAAGCACAACGGATCTACTAAAAGCCATGCTATGAACATCAGGATAACTAGCATTACTCGCCATAAAAAACGCTTCAGTACGAGTAATACCAAGGTAAAAGTAAGAACAACGCTGCCCTGATCGCAAGAAGCGATCAGGGCAGCATGACGCTTACCTAGATGAAACCCTAGAATTAGGGGTGGCGATGCGCCGAGAGTTATTGTTTGCGAGACGTGATGACGTTCTTCTTCATGAATAACATAGGGTACATATTTATAGTCCGGAGACTTGGGAAACAATCTAATTCTATCTTGTCCCGATCGGACTCTATCTCTAATCTTGAACTAAATCTAAAGATACATGGCCCATGTGGCCCAAATGCTCACGCAAGAGCCGATTTACAAGCCTTCTTAACCTTCTGCTTTAAGCCCAACTTGCTTTCGGTTAATTTATGGCGATAACAGCGGATCAGAGCGCCGGCAGCGGCGCACGGTAGAGAGTCTCCGAACTTTGCCGAAAACGGCCGTCCGGGGCCCGAAATCGAGCGCGACTAGGCCGGGGAGCAAACGCGCGGGGCGGGAAAGTGATCTAGGGCAGCGGCGCGGGCTCTCATGGCCGGAGTGGAGCTCGCGGCGTCTCATGGCGGGGCGGCGGCGACGGTGAGTAGGACCGGGCGGAAACAAGCGCGAGGGAGGGGTTAATGGGCCGGCGAGTTCCTCTACCTCGATGCGAAGCTCCGAGATGGTTCGAAGACGGCGGGGGCGCGACAGAACGGCCACGCGGCGGCGGAGGATAGGTTTTGCGTGCGGTAGGAGGCGGCTCTGTGGCGAGCGGCGGCGGAGCAGAGCCAGCGGGCGCGGGCGCGCGCGCAGGAGCGAGAAGGGGAGGGAAAAAAAGGGTCGGAGAGCTCCCTTGCTACCTTGCGAAACTTCTGGGGCGGTGAACTTGTCGAGGAGACGGCACGGGGTCAACGGCAAAATGGCGACGACTCGCAAGAAGGAAGACACCACGACGAAGAGGACGACGAGCTGAGCACTAGGGTGGTGTCGGATTTCTCTGGAGATGCATGGATGCGGAGGATGGTGGGATTCTAGGGAAAAGATTATTTTAGGGATTCCCAAACAAGGAGCCTCCCTATGGTTAGTCTATATTTTTGTGTGGAGTTGCCATGAGAGGTTGGTTTAATATATAGAGAGAAAAGTCTCATCATCCCACATCAACTAGCAATATGGAACTAAATCTCCATCCCATGCTAATGTGCTTTACGTGCCTTTAGCCCATTAGGAAACACACGAATGGACCCTTGAGGTCCATTAGAGATTTATGTACTTTTGATGGACTTAGCCCATTTAAAATTCGGAATTAATTATTTTCGAAATTAAAATAATTCTAGAAAAATCTAGAATTCATATTTAAAGTCCGAAAAATATTCCAAATGGCCCGAAAATTCTAGGAAAAATCCAAGAAATATATTGGGACCTAACGAACTCAAATAAAATATTTGGAGCTCATGAGAAGATTTGAAAGAGCCTCTAAAAATTAGAGTTTTCTCTAGGGAAAATGGGAAAAAATCCAGAAAAATCCGAAAAATTCCCGGGAAGAACTTTTGATGATAGAACACGTTTTGAAAGGTTTTCACACTCAACAACACTATGCATGTGACATGAATGCATCACCAGAAGAACAACATCATTTAATTTGAAAAATAACCAATATTTATTTTCTTTTACACTAAATTCTCTGTGAAGAAAAATAAATGTTGAGAAAATTTTAAAATTGTGAGAAAATTGTTGTTTTATTTTTAATTTTAATCGCATGCTGAAATTCAAAAATTTTACGGTGTGACACCGTCTCATGATCAAAATGTCTGTAGGTGTGATGTTTTCAGTCACACTAGCTATTACTGTCGCAATGCTGCAATCACGCATGCTCCTCATAAACTTATAAATTAATTACTAAGTGGTTGACATAAAGTTATTAAACTACCCCGCTGTGCAAAAGGACAGTTTGCGTTAGAGCATCAGCACAGGATGTTTCAATACCGCACCATGGTTATGGCTTTTGTTCTGCCAGAGATGAGCTTATTTCCTCCCTCACCAACTTTATATTTACCCATGCATCCTTTTATTTCACTGGTTTCTATATAACTCGATTCCTCCTTACTAGGCTACTACTTGCTACGACTGTACTACTAATTTTGTTGAATTTGCTAATAGGTGCAGCTAGAGCAATGCATGCGTATGTGTACGAGAAAAGTGTGTATGTGCACGATACTTCTCTAGGAATGGGAAGTACCAGTACCAGTACCAGCAATGGCGCAACGACTCATGAAATGTTCAGGTGAACTTGCAGATTCCTCTAATTCATAGCTCTGCGAGCTGAACTACAATCGCTGACGTTCCATGCATCTAGTCCCGAATCCAGTGCGCCACCCATCATTTCTTGAGTCACAGTGCTCGTGTTTGGGTGTTCTTTTTCACCAACTGCGGTAGACCGAGAAAGTATATGCCCCTATCACCCTATGGCAGCCATATATAGCACTGCCAGCTCCCTTCCTAGTTATGTGTATGCTAGAGTAAATCTAATAACAACGGCAGATGACCCATTAAGCTTTCATTATATATACATATAGTGGGATGAACAAAATACGAAAAACAGTTTTATAGTTGAATGAAATTGATGGTCCATATGCATCAATTGAAGATACAAATAATACAATCTAGAGGGGCTCATTTTCCTCTCTTCTTCATCCCTCCTCTCTATTTCTTCTTCTTCCTCCTTTTCTTCTTCCTCTTATTCATTCATGAATAAAAATTGTTGGGGAAGATTTGGGCTGCTCTATCGGCTGCCCTCACGCTAGATCCGCCCCTGGTTACGAGGATGTCATGGCCACATCTCAGCACACTCTTGGAGCACCAGTAAAAAGTTATATACAATATTAATAATCCACCAGCTCAATCAAAACCATGACATACTTTGTATGTCATTGACTCTTTGGTGGTATTTTGAGTTTGCAATCGAATCTCAAAAGTTCCTGCAATCTCAACAAAATTCCGCACATGTGTGTAGGTCATCAGGACACGGTTATGCCCCAAGTTGGTATCGGCACTTTGTTCTATGGAGTCTTAACTCCTGCTAACAAGTTTGCACGAGGAACCCACTACTACAGGAATGACTTGTAGAAGCGCTATGCTTTTTTAGGAGCGGACAAAGAGTTTATCCACACCTATTATCTGCCAAGCACACTGGAAGATACAGTTGATTTCTAGCAACGCTTAAAGTTGTAATCCACTGGTAAAATTTTCTCCTGTTTTCAAGGCGGACCAAAACATGGACTGCTCCTAGAAATCAGCATTTTTTGGACTGGCCCATAGATTGCTCCTAGAAATGTGCTGATTTCTGGAAGCTGGACTCCTTATGAACCACCCTGCCACTAGAAAATGGTCCTGCAGAAATAAATCGGTAACATCTTCATATGATACTAGATGAAGACAAACTTTGTATCAAAATTGTAGGTCACCATGAGATCGAAAACTTTATAGTTGATAACATTTTTACTTAGATTGTTTAGTTGTTCAAAATATAATTATAATTTCTCAAGTTTTTTAAATGGCCTCGGATGCATACAAGCTATATATTAAATTGCAGTACTAAAAGAGATCTAAAAATTTATAGTTGATCTTTTATTTGAGATCATTTAGAATTCCAGATACTTAATATAATTCTTTTACAAAATTAATACATAAGAAGAGCATATGTCATATAACCACAATTAATTGTGTGCTGTAATGGAGAAAAAGTTACACGTGAGTCTACAAGTTGAAGATTCAAAATCTATACTTGTGACCGTGCGATTTATTTTTCACTACTACGAAAACACCTTGTAGGGGCGGGTAAAGTCATATTTTTAGGGATGGAAGCGGTACCCGTCCCTGCTTTTCGCAGCTACAAATGTTGTGTTTGCAGAGGTGGGTACGTTACCCGCCTCTAAAATTCATTTTTAGGGTTGGGTCATGCTTTCACCCGCCCCTAGAAATAAATATTTAGGAGCAGATCACCACATGACCGGCCCTTAGTAATCGAATAATAAAAAAATCACGACGGCAGCTGCTCCGAGCGGCTACACACGCCGAGCCGCCGCTGCCGCCGCGCCGCAGCCGTCGTAGTGCCACACACACCAGGCCGTGCCATCACCACTCCGCACGGCCACGCGGTCATGCCGCGTCGTGCCACCGTAGCCGCTCTACTCCCACCGAGCCGTCGACGCTGCTCTGCACGGCCGCACCGCCGTCACAGCTCCGCTCGCACTATAAAAAATCTGGTGATACATGATGTTTAAATTTCGTCACAGATCACTAAAAAACCCGTCATAAAGCAGTATCTATGACGATCTCAAATAGCGTCATGTATCGAGCGTCATAGATCACACCTCGTGATGTTTCTTAAATTTTCGTCATAAATTGCTTAATCCATGACGTTTCGAAAACGTCACAGAATGTTCCTGAGCCCCCAAAACCCAACCGAATTCATTTTCTATGACAAAAATAAACGTCATAAATAATATAAATTTTCGTCACAAATTCAATTGCCATGTCACGCATTGATGACATGGCTGGTGACTTGGCGATGACGTGGATACCAATGATGACATGTAAATTGACGTGGTTAATGACATGACTGCTGACATGGCAATGACGTGGAAAGTGGTGTATTTTATGGGGTTGGGCTGGGCTGCATGCAACAAACAATACAATTACAAAGGTTTCATTTGAGGCCCACTTTGAATCCAATTAACTATAGGCGAAGCCCATATGACAAGCAACACAATTTCACAGGTCTTTTTACAAATTTGATACAAATCATATGTACATACCCATTAACTATCAGCATACGCAATTAAATTTACCACCTTACACAGGAATTTAATTTCGATGATTTAACTTTACAATCTCACACTTCGCTATATAGTCCATATGCAATTATCCAGCTTCAAGTCTTCAACCCTCATGCTTCAGCAGGATGACACTACAAGAAATAAAAATAATAGCAGGTCAAATTACTAAATTACCAAGGAACATGCATGCTTAAATTAGATAGCAGGTCAGTCATAGTACAGATTACTAGAGGTGTAGTTGATTTCGCAGATTTATGAAATAACAACATGATAGTAATCTGTGAGATTAACATTCAACACTAGCACATATACAATAAGAACAAAAGAGGTTCAAATATTCAGAAACTTCTTACATCATCATGTTTTGGAAAATGCATTATTGAAGAAAGAAGGCATTCAGTACAGTGTTGAATCAGCACTCATTCTCATAACTGTGTCCCAACCTATCTGTAATGGGCAATAGATATAGTGAGTTACCACAAAGAGGTGCTTGCAGGTAAAAAAAACAATGTATCAACATTTCCAATACATCCTGGGGATCAGCTAAATAGCTGATGCATAATGACGTAGGACCAAAGAAATACTTAACAGCATGCCGTAGGAGAACACAAAATGGGGCCTCAAAACATGCTAGTAGTTAATTGTTCTGCAAAAATGAGCAGCACATTCGGACAATGCGGAACATGGCAGACCTACACCCCTACTTGTAAGATGCCTACTAAACAGAGTAAAACTCCCTGACCTCTCAACTTCAACATGAAACCAACAAAATGCAATTAACAGCTAGAGTAATAGATAGAAACTGAAGAATTCAGACATTTTTACGAGTATTGAATAGAATAACAATAATGAGAATTCAAAAATTCAGACATGAATATAGGGTGCAAATAAGCACTCTGTTGTATCAGTGGAGTATAAGATTATCTGCTTAAAACTGTCATCCTCCCACCCTAGGAACTGATGAAAGAACTAGGCATCTTGAGACAACAGAACAAAAGTACATTCAAGGAAACGACTGCAGTCAAGACTTAATGACATAATGTGGTGGGCCAAAATCTAGGAAACACTACTGTCTAGTAGTAAAATCAATCAAACAGAGACTAAGATTAAGGGAGGCAGCCTTATATACTGCATTATATACTATTTGTGATATGTCATCCCATCCATGTTATTGCAGATGCAGCCTTATGTCAATGTGAAGCAAGAACAGCCACTGCCTGCAGACCGAAATCAAAAGAATCAGGGGCGGGTTAATGCGCATGGGGATCAAGAATAGTAGCTTAAATCCAAAGAATTAGGGGGCGAATCTCGGCCTCCTCCTCTGTCTGCAGCACCTCATCTAGCTCCGTCTTGTCCTGTGGTCTCGGCCGGAGCTCCGCACGCTCGCACTCAGCGCCAACCGTGTGCTGCTCGCCGAAGCTCGCCCGCACACTTGAGAGCAAGGTTGAGGAGAGGGGCGCAGATCTGAGGGGCGGAGGGAGAGAGGAGCAGGCCCCAGACGAGCCGAGCGTAGACCTTAGCCCTCCTCCGACTTGCCATGCCCTTGCTGTAATAGAACCCTAGCAAGAAAGTAAAGGGGATGAGAGGAGGAAGGGACAATGCAGAGGAGATGGTGAGAAGGGAATGGAGGGGTGCAATTGAACCTAGATCCACCGCCACCATGTTGTTCGCCGCCGCATCTGCATCGTCGGTGACCTGCGGAGGGGATCCTAACGCTGGCGGACGAGGCCGAGCGCCGCTGCGATTTCACGGCCGCGGCCACCTTCCTCGAGTCTGCTCGGCGCCCGCCCTACGCCGCCAAGCTATTCCTGCTCGCCGAGGCCCGCGCTTGGGCAGTGTGCGGGGAGGGAATGGGGATGGCGACGATTTGGGCGGGATGGGGACGAGGATGGAGACCTGGGCGAGATGGGCTCTCTGTCTTGTGTGTAGGGAGGACGGCGATGTGGTCGGGAGGCTGAGGAAAGGGTAATGGAGCTAGGGTTTCAGCTGCTTTTATACTATGGGATCACGATTACAACCATTAGATCGGAAATGGATGGTCATGAACAGCTGGACCAAGTAAGCCGAGCTAGAAACGGCCCATACCTAATAATTTTCTTTTTATTTTTTCATTTTATTGCACCATTGTGAAGTAACATATAAAAATAATTATCTTATATATTCTAATATATTTTTTATATATAATAGATTACATATAAACACTCTTTTAGAAGTTTAAATAATTTTCTAAATCATCTACTATTTTTAATAGTTTAAATGAATTTCTGTAGGTCCATTGAAAATAATTACAATTTGAACTACATGTATCTTAAATAATATATACAAATTCCTCAAAAATATATTTTAAGTGTCTTCTTTCTATTATAGCTCAAATCCTGAAAATAGAAGAAAATTTTAAATATTTGTTAGGGATAATTCAAACTTCTACATGCAATCTTATTATAAAGTAATAATTATAATACCTAAAACTTCTCCGAAAATTTTGAAAATTTCCATAGAATCATTTTATGGATGTATAAGCTTGAAATAAAAGTTTCATTAGATTTTGCAAAAATGAAGTATACATTGTTCACAAAATGGATGGATCTCTCATAGTGTTTCATATAACTCAAACTCAAACTTTAAAGTTTATGCACCCTAAAGTATTTTCTTGCTCATATATACCTCAAATTTGGATAAAGTATTACCTTTGCCCTCCTATTAACATTTGTTGATTTACATTGCCACTTGTTGTGTACAATTTTTTTTTCTATTTTTAAATATCTAAGTAAGACAACCATGTGAAGTAAATTGCAAAACTATCTATCTTATAGCTCTCAATACAATTTTTATATGTAATAGACTACACCTAAGTTTGTATGTAGGAGTTTCATGAATTTTCGGACAGATTTGTTATTTTCAACCATTTAAATGAATTTTTGCATGCTTGTTGAAAGTAATTACAGTTTGAACTACAAGTATCTCAAATAATATTTAAAAAATTCCACAAAAATATTGCTCAAATAATATTTCAAGTGTCTCAGTTTTCCTATAGCTCATATCCCGAAAATCAATGAAAATTTCAAATGTTTGCTAGTCATAATTCAAAATTCTACTTGCAATGTTATTATAAAATAATGATAATAATACATAAATCTTATCTGAAAATTTTGTAACTTCTTCTAGAATCATTTTACAAATGCATAATCTTGTCATAAAAGTTTAATAACACAAATGTATAATCTTCATCTCGGTCTACCTAGTAATGCCTTATTATAAGTAAAATTCGCACTTACCAAACGAATCAAAGGCCGCAGCCCAGTGGACAGCTCAACTCTGGCGAATTGCAAGTCGCTGGTTCGATTCGCTCCGGGCACTTGTTGTTGTCTCTATTTTTTCAATTTTAACCATGCCGCGCACGTAATGTATACAAGTAAAGTTAACACCACAATTGCACAAATGACAAGAGGAATCCAGTGGTTAAGTATCCACGTGTGTGGACTGGAGACGAAGGTTCCCATAGGCTCAACATTACTACCGATTTTTGTGAATTAAGAGAAGATTTTGGTATACAAGGAAAATTAAATACCATACATACTAACAAGTGAAGGTGCAGCCTGGTGGTTAGGCGTGTGGTCCGGTGTTGCTCTCTCCAAACCAGAGTTCGACTCCTCTTCGTGCTTCTATTTTTGCGGAATGAAATTTAATTTCTCCATGACAGATGGACCCCACTTGTCAGGACTTGTGAGGCTGACAACAGGTCCTTGTGTGGACAATACCATGTGGGCGCTGACTAGGCTGCCACGTAAGCATCAAATAAGAGAAGCAATAACTTGAATAAAATTGATGAATGTCAAAATATATAGTTAAAATAACTATGACAATTTTTATGAGATTAATGTTAACATATCATGTTTTGTGGGCTCAATTATGACGAATTCAATAAAACGTCACTAAGTTTTGGGCATAGGGCCCATATCTTCAAATTCATGACGAAAATCTGAAAATTGTCATGGATTGTGTACAATTGTGACATCTTTATAAAATATCATAAAATTTTTGTCATAAATCACCATATTTTTTGTAGTGTCTGCTCCCGCGGAGCCGCACCCCGCACGGCCGTAGACGGGCTTTGCCCTGGCGCCTACTGCCACTCCATCGCTGCCGCCACCGGACTCCGCGCCGTCGCCACCGGAGGTCGCCGAAGGCCTGGCGCCGCTGAAGGCCGCCCGCGGGAGGCAGCCACGGAAGGCATCCGCGCCGCGGAAGGCTGCCACGGGCCGGCGCCGCTAAAGACCGCCACGGAAAGCGTCCGCGCCGCTGGAGGAAGCCACGGGAGGCCGCAGCAGGCCAGCGCTATCGGGGGCTGCCGCGGAAGACGTCCGTGGCGCTGGAGCTGCCGTGGGTGGAAGCCGTGGAAGGTGTGCGCGCCGCCGGAGGCCCTCGCGCCATGCCCTAGGAGAGAGAGGAGAGAGTCAGAGAGACAGAGGAGAGAGATGAGGGAGGAAAGGTGGAGAGACAGAGGAGAGATATAGTGAGATTTTTGAGAAGAGAGATGTGTTGATAGGGACGCCCCGTGCCCAGATATCTATATATTATATATAGATGCAACCCACTAAGTTTCATAATTGTATTTCTCTCAATCCTCGTGCTGCCACGTCATCAATCCACTAAGTGCCATGTTGCTATGTCATCAACCCACTAAGTGTCATAATTTCTATTTCTCTCAGTCATGTTTTTCAATATGTTGTGGTTCATCAAAAGTATAACTAAAGAAGAAGCCCAACAGCCAAATTTTTTATTTATCAATTAAATATTACTCTATGCAACATACATATGTTAAATCCCCTCCCTTTATTTTCTTTTATTATTGTCTCATGAACATTATTTTGATTTATCAATTAAATATTAGTCTATCTAATATTAATAAATAAATCCACATTTGTTTCAAAAAGAAAAACAATTAGTCTCCTATGGTATTTCTGTCTTCTAAAATTGATGCATCCCACTTGGAAACGTTAACAAAAAGAAAAATAATTAGTCTCCTATGGTATTTCTGTCTTCCAAGATTGATGCATCCCACTAGAAAATGTTAATTTATATTTCTCTCAATCCCCATTGAGCCACCAACAATGAAAGAAGCACTCCTTCATCCACCTTACTATGTCTCTTCATTTCTCTCATGTTTCTAACTTGATCATCCAAGCTGTCATTTTCTTAAGTCTCTCTATCTAACAATACACTACCATCACCACCCCTTCCACTTCTCATGATCTGTAGAACCCAATGCTCTATATATTTTGCTTAGTCGAAGCCATCGTAGCATTACACACACTCTCGACTCCATTATTCCATTCGGTTCTGGTAGCTCCTTGCCTTTCCCAGCTGTTTTGCTACTCTTAAATTTTGTCTTGCATCACTGTGGCATGCAGGAAGAGCACCGTGAAGGATTGTTCCAGGTCTCTTCTATTCAATGTTACACATTCATTTATTATGTTCTGATATTGACACTATGTTTGGTTCCTCCTTAATATTTTACTGTTTGATACAACTATATTTGTACAACTATATTTCCAATTATCAACACTTCACACACAACTGCATTCCTCACATTTCATTTTAAAAAAATATTTGCATCAATTTCGCTTAGCCAAAGAGTCGATACAAAGTCGAATCACTTCACAAAATAATGCAGACTTTTTCCATTTTCTCCTAGAATAAAATTAAAGCGATCTTACCATACCAATTACGATTCCTCTTTTTATCAGTTTCATCATCTTGAATTTTTTATATGTACTTCAATTTTAATATTTAAGCATATCTTATATACAACCATGCCATATATCTCCAATGCTAAAACTGACTACAACTTCATATCTCCATCTTTTCAATACACTCAACTTCAACATTTTTGTCCACAAATCCCGCAGCAACGCGCGGGGTATTCAACTAGTTTAATAGGAGCCCCGTGCCCCATGCTGCCGCCCAAACACATTTTTTCTGCTTGGCGCTGGCTCAGTTGAAATTTTATAGGGACGGTTGATGGGATGAGCCACCCCTACAAATGACATTTCCAGGGGTGGCTCAGCCGATCACCCACCACTACAAATAATTTATTTTTCGGAGCGGGTGATGGGCTGATCCGTCTCTAAAAATATATTTTTAGGGGTGATTCGGTTGCTACAGTAATTTCACTTCATTTGTAGCAACGGGCCAAATTTTGATCCGCCACTAGAAAAAAAATCTGGGTGTTGCTAGAAATTGTTTTTGTAGTAGTGGTTGGCGGCTTCTGTTAACCAGTTTTTTTGTTTTCTATTTATTATGATATTTTTTGGATTTTTCAAAATTAATTTTTAGGAGTGGCTCATGTTGCGATTCACCTCTAAAAATCAATTTCTATGAGCAAGTCATGCTGCGGTCCACTCTTAGAATAGATTTTTAGATGCAAAAAGAAGAAGTGGACTTTGGAATTGTTGACACTAATTTGCGCTAACATACTTGAAAACGCTAGAACGCGCAGCAAGATCGTCAAAACGATCAACACCAGCAGCCTCCCTGCGCCGACCGGTTAGACCGGTATATCGGACCGGTCAGACCGGTACTCCAGGAAGACGGCGAAGACCTAGAACCAAGAGCTCGGGAGGGACCCCGTCGGAGCTAATGGAGCTAGGGTTGCTCTGAGGTCGGCAGGCCACTCCGAACGCCATCGAACGCCGTGGAGACGAGCGAAGAACAGCAGATGGGGTTGGAAAAGTTAGGATTTAGAGGTAAAAGGTAAAGGATAAATGTGTGAATCGATTGGGATTAACCTCAATCGGCCTTAGCCTTTACATTTATAGGCCAGGGAAGACGTACCCCTTCACGAGTAGGATTACATGAGGACTCTTTACAAAAAACCCTAATTCTACTCGGACTGTACAGACCAGACCGGTCTGTCCAGTCGGCCCGACTGGTCAGACCGGTCGACCTCAGCAGGTGCCAAATTTGGCTGTCAACATATGCCCCCCTGCTTTTTGGTGAGTTTCACAAGCCAAAAAGCAAGAACTATCTTGATGTACACGTTTTACACAGAGCATACAACTCTAAAAATAAAACTAAGGGCGATATCCAATACCGGTCGTCTTCGTCTTCACGCACATTGCCAAACGCTAGGATAGAATTTCTTCAAGTATCTCCCATTGATAGCCCTGGGTAGACGTTCACCTTGCACCGTCTCCACCATATACGAATTTCCGGAGATAACTTTGACAATCTTGTATGGACCCTCCCAATTTGGCGACCATTTGCCAAACTTGTTGCTTTTCATCCCAAGAGGCAAAATTGTCTTCCAAACCAGATCCCCAACTTGAAAAGATTTAAGTTTTACCTTTTTATTGTAAGCTCTGGCCACCCGAAGCTTGTCTTTCTCAATCTCCTTTCAAAGCCTTCAAACGCTTGTCGGTCACCTCATCAATATTATCCATCATCAAATCATGGTAATCAACAGCGGAGAGGTCATTTTGCTTTGCCAACCTATATGCGTCCAGATTTACCTCAACGGGTAAAACGACCTCTTGACCATACACAAGCTCAAAAGGAGTAACCTTAGTAGAACCATGTCTAGATATACGATGAGCCCACAATGCTTCGGATAACACCTCATGTCACCTCTTAGGATTTTCTTCTATCTTCTTCTTGACAAGTTTGATCAAAATCTTATTACTAGACTCGGCCTGCCCATTGGCCTGAGCATAGTATGGAGATAAATTGAGCAACTTAATCTTATAAGATTCGGCAAAGGCACGCACCTCTTTTGATATAAATGAAGGACCTTGATCCGTTGTCAAAGTTTGTGGAATGCCGAATCTATAAATAATATGTTCAGTAATAAACTCAATTACCTCCCTATGTGTCATATTCTTCAAAGGAACTGCTTCGGTCCACTTAGTAAAATAATCTGTAGCAACTAACACGAAGCAATGCCCCTTTGAAGATGGAGGATTAATTTGTCCAATAAAATCCAATCCCCAACCTCGGAACGGCCATGGTTTAATAATAGGATGCATCAACGCAGCAGGCACCAATTGCAAATCACCAAATCGCTGACATTCTTCACACCCTTTATAGTATCTAAAACAATCGGACAGCATGGTGGGCCAATAGAAACCAGCTCTTCTGAGTAACCACTTCATCTTGGGAGCCGATTGATGAGTACCACAAATACCTTCATGAACCTCACCCATAGCAACCTGAGCCTGATCCGAGTCTAAACATTTGAGGAGCAAATCTTCGGCAGTTCGACGATAAAGTTCATCGTCAATTAAAACATACTTGAAAGCCAAATGCCGAATATTTCTCTCTGCGCCACGACCAGGATCTCTCAAATACGACATAAGAGGAACCCTCCAATCCTGGGCTTCGGCCAAGATGATTGAATCATCTTTTTTGGCCGAATCAGAACTAACAGCTGTATCACCGGTCAGACCGGTCTCTGGACCGGTTTGACCGGTCTGGGCGGTCAGACCGGTTGCGCTGACCGGTCGGACCAGTGCCTCCAGAACCAGACACTCGGCTTTCGTTTGCATCAGCTTGCGAATGTTGAAATATTTTTTCGTAACATTATAGCCAGATGCTTGTTGCGCCAGAGTATTTGCCTTTCCATTCTCCTCCCTCGGAATATGTTTGATAATAAATTTATCGAAAGAGGAAATAATATCGAGGCATTTATCAAGATATGCATTTAGAGAACCATTATAACACTGGCATACCTTAGATACTTGCTGCACCACCAGAAGAGAATCTCCAAAGGCTTCAACATGCTTCACGCCCATGGATTGCAAGAATTCCAAGCAAAAAAAAAAAGACTTCATACTCAACTTGATCATTTATGCAATCCTCCTTTGATCGGTTTGAGAACTCAGAATACCACTACTTGGAGAAATCAAGATAGCACCAATTCTTTGACCATCACCACAAACCGATCCATCGAAATATAATTCCGTGGTGTGCAAGTAACATAGCTGACTTCTAGATCATGCTTGTCATTAATCCGATGCTCAACAATGAAATCCGCTATGATTTGACGTCTCATAGATTCCAAGGATTCACAAGCCAAATCATACTCAACTAAAGCATAACCCACTCGCCGATTCTATCACTTAAAATCGGCTTTTGTAACATGCGCTTGAGCACATCGGTTTGACATACTACTATGCAAGTAGTAGATAGTAGATAATGTTTTAATTTGGTACAAGCATAATAGAGAGACAAATATAACTTCTCAGTAAAAGTATACCTTGTCTCCACATCAATAAGTCATCGGCTTATATAAGTGATGACATACTCTTTGTCTTCGGTTTCTTGAGTCAAAACAGCCACAATGATCTTGTCTTTAGCAGCCACATAAAGCCTGAAAGGAACCCTTCTCTTAGGCGCCTTGAGCACAGGTGGTGAAGACAAATAAACCTTGATCTTTTCAAAGACCTCTTGCTATTCTGCCCCCCAAGTAAATTCGGTTTCATTCTTTAACCGAAGAATAGAAGTTAGAGCATCAATATGTCTTATTACAAATAGTTTGCCAATTTTCTAGCTCGAATTGAAAAACTCCTAATTCGGCTTTTATCTGCTGATGTTGTAATTTTCAACCAGCTCAAGACCTCAAATACAAGATCAAAGTCTTGAGAGCCCCTTGCAAACTGATCTGTTGCATAGAAACTTCATGAGGTAAATTATCATTTGCCAATATTTTGCCCCCCGAGCACTTAAATGTCGTCGAGCTCCATATTGCTGCTCTCTTGGTGTAGCCTCATGATCCACTAGCTCCTTATTGCCTTGTACCGAGAATGTTAGCGGTGTTTCTCCATCGCAAGGAACCGAAACAGGCATTGCCGATTCGGCTTTCTGTTCTGCTGCAACCTCAACCGGTCTGACCGGTTGCTCTGGGCGGTTAGACCGGTCGCTTGTACCGATCAGACCGGTCTCCTGAGGTGGTTTGACCGGTCGTGCTGGCTGGTCAACTGCTTTGACCCTCCATACCTTGCCTTGAGGGACCATTGGTTTGTAGTGGTTGGATTGTTTGTCCCTCAGCCTCTTGAACTCTTTTTCCTTCTTCTCCTGAGCACGTAGACGTTGCAGCTTCCTTCTTTGAGTACGAGTACCCTGAAGGACACCATCTTGGTTGAAAGTACTTTGATATCGAGTTACTGCTGCTGGCCTCATGATCATTGGCCACGATCGGCCTTTGGATAGAAAGATTGACCGATTTACCAAAAACCATCGGCCTTGTACCCGCATCATTGACAACCACTTTGATATTGCCGATTTGCACAACATCATCGGCTTTAGCTTTCTCTAGATCAATAGTGGATTGTACCTCTTCTTTCTTCTCCTTGACACAGTAAACCTGTCTCGGAGAATGAACTTTGCCCGGCCTCTGTTGAGACTGGTCTGACCGGTGCAGGCTGTCGCCTCTGACCTGATTGGTTGGATCTCAATCGGTCATGCACTAGTCGCGCAACCTTGCCGAACACAGGCCTTTTGTGATGCTCCTCCCTGTGGTGAGATGGTGGGTATAGCATCGGATAACAATACATCCAAATTCCTTCATGCCCCCATGTAGGACAAGAAAAACCCGATGCCGGTGACGCCCATGACGTAGCAGCAAACACCTTCTGAGGAGGCAATACTGTAGTGCTATCACCCCTACGCTTGCTGGATTCTCCCCTAGGAGAAGAATGCTTTCCTTGACGCGGAGGTGAACTTGGTTCTTTTTTTAGTGGCCGATCTTTTGGAACGGCCTTTGTGTATTTGTGCAGTAACTGAGCGAAGGTGAGCTTCTGCTTTGTAAAACTCCCCTGCACCTTTGACTCATTAACCTTCTGAGTACCTCCTTCCGGCCGCTTAGGCTTGAAAGTTCTGGGCCGGCCTTTTGTCTGACCGGTCTGACCGGTTGAGGCGACCGGTCTGACCGGTCGTGCCTGAGTTGCAGGCTGACTCGTCTTTTCAGAGGAACTTTCTTTCCCCCCGGGGCCTTGAAGTTTTGACAGTGATCTTCAATGACTCCTTTCCATCAGGAGTTTTCTCCATCGTCAGTTCCCTAGCCTGAATCTTGTCATTGATATTTTTCGGCCTTGGCTCACCAATGATAACATTTTTTCCTTTTGCTCCTTCGGCTTGTTCCGGCCGAATGAGTACCTTGACATTATCCAAATCAATCGTATGGACAGGGAATGATGCCTTGTCATCTTTTACCTCATGCATTACCAATCGTCCTTCATTAACGGCCGATTGGATTTTTCGACGAAAGATATTGCAATCATTAGTTGCATGAGAAAATTATTATGCCACTTGCAATATGCATGCCGCTTCAGCTCCTCAAGCGGCGGTATGACATGAGACAACTTGATGTTTCCGCTTCTAAGCAATTCATCAAATATACGATCACACTTAGAAACATCAAAAGTGAAACGAGCTTGTTCTTGCCGATTCTTTGGAATCGGCTTAAGCGATGAACAATAACATGGCTTTGCATCTGATGGCTATATGAATTCAGCAACATAAGCTTCCTTTTTCTCATCATCCGAATCAGATTTACAATCGACATGTATGGACCGATGAGTATTATGGGCATCTTTTGCGCTCTAGAGTCTAAATTCTAAACCCAAAACTTTCATGTGCAAATAATTAATAGTGTAGTACTCAAAGCCTTCGAGTTCTTTTTTCAAATAAGAACGCAAACCATCAAAAGCCAACTCAGCCAATTCCTTTTCAGAAACTGTTAAATTGAAACATCGGTTCTTTATATCTTTAAACCTTCGGAAGTAATCCGAAGCAGGCTCATCTTGGCCTTGCCTAACCGATGCCAAATCCGATAGTTTAGCTTCATTGTGCCCATTATAAAAACGATCATGAAACTTACGTTCCAACTGATTCCAAGATTGAATAGAATTCGGGGCCAATGAAGAAAACCAAGAAAAAGCGGTTCCAGTCAAAGATAATGAAAATAAGCGAATGCGCAAAGCCTCATGAAAACCAGCTTTTCCCAGTTGTAAGATATATTGGTCAATGTGCTCCCAAGGTGCTTTATTATCATCACCACTAAATTTCACAAAATCAGGAACACACCAACCAGCAGGAAAAGAAACTAAATCAAATTCAGAAGGATATGGCTTTTGGTATAATGTAGAATTACCTATATCCACACCGAATTTAGTTTTCATCGCACTAGCCGGATCCTCTTTTAACCTAGTGGGATCGGCTTTGCATCTACCACTCGTGGATGCTTGTGCTACAGAAGTAAGATGATGTTCTATAGGATTATCTTGTAGCATCGTCTGAACCAAACTTATCGGTGCATGCCCCGCAGAATTTTCATGTACATTAACAAAAATCGGTTCATGTGGAGAACCAGATTCTTGTGAAGGAGAAGGTTGCACACAATTTTTCATCTCATTGGTTCGGCTAATGATTGCCGAGCAAAGAGTAGATGTGTTCGGTGTAGATGTTACTGGGCTGACCACCATCGCACCGGTCTGACCGGTCTGTTGGACCGATCTGACCGGTCCAGCCGCATTCGGCTGTACCAGCTGCAATGGTGATGTTTGCCCTGAAAATAGCTCGTCGGCATACCATATAGTGGTTCTTGAACAGATGCTAGCATAGCCGATGAATTAGCAGTTTGGAAAGCACAATTATCATCTACGGATTTGCCTTTTTTCATGATATCTATTTGATCTTTTAAATCATTCATGGGCTTATACATATCAGCAATTTTCTTATCCATCATAGATGATAATTGGCTAAACAAATCGGAAGATGAAGTGTTTACATTGCTTATTACCTCGACTTGCTTATTCTTGAGCGTGAAGGAGGGCATCACAAAGTCTTGAACCCTCGTGACCTGGTCTTGCTGATTTTTCTTGAATTCCTTCAAGAATTGTGTTTTGAAGTGCTCCCTGACCACCAAGTACTCTTGGCGCTCCTCCTCGCTGAGTTCCTCGATAGATGTGGAGATGTTGCCTTCGTCGAGGTCGGTGATGACACCCATCTTCTTTGAGAACTAGATTAGATCAGTTTAAAAACCAGATTAATCTGTCCCCAGCGGAGTCGCCAAAAAGTGTGTTGACACTAATTTGCGCCAACACACTCGAAAACGCTAGAACGCGCAGCAAGATCGTCAAAACGATCAACACCAGCAGCCTCCCTGCGCCGACCGGTTAAACCGGTATATTGGACCGGTCAGACCGGTACTCCAGGAAGACGGCGAAGACCTAGAACCAAGAGCTCGGGAGGGACCCCGTCGGAGCTAATGGAGCTAGGGTTGCTCTGAGGTCGGCAGGCCACTCAGAACGCCATCGAACGCCGTGGAGACGAGCGAAGAACAGCAGATGTGGTTGGAAAAGTTAGGGTTTAGAGGTAAAAGGTAAAGGATAAATGTGTGAATCGATTGGGATTAACCTCAATCGGCCTTAACCTTTACATTTATAGGCCGGGGAAGACGTACCCCTTCACGAGTAGGATTACATGAGGACTCTTTACAAAAAACCTTAATTCTACTCGGACTGTACATATCAGACCGGTCTGTCCGGTCGGCCCGACCGGTCAGACCGGTCGACCTCAGCAGGTGCCAAATTTGGCTGTCAACAGGAATCATTCCTGCAACTACAGTTTTGACTAGAAAATGTTCTGTCTTTTGACAAATCAGTAAGCGTTCAGATAGTAGTGATTTAATCAAGCATGTACGTGACCACCATGACCGTCTGTACTCCCCCGAAAGCTGGTGAGCTCATGCAGAATCAGCGCCCTCATCGTGAGCAGCACGTTCCTGAGTCCACAAACTAGCTCTGCCAGCGCCTTCTTATTATTTGCTTGATGAATTTGTGAAAGATAAAAATATTTAACTTTGACCAATTCTAAACATAGGTATATATTTGGAATGGAGGTGGTAATATTAGTTCAAAATTAACAATCTTTGTAAAATAACCGTTTATCAACATATGCTGCTGTTCCTTGCGAATTTTATTAACATACTTGAATAGCATGGGTGCACAACTTAGTTAAACAATACACCTTCTTGTACATGAGAGATAAAAAAAACATTAGAATTCACAATTAATGCAGCACATTAATTATATATATATTTATTTATTTATTACGGGCCGGGAGTACTCTTTAGTCTTTACAGTATTACGCTAATCAGCTAATGCGATACTACAGCTTTCCATAGTTGCCATAATATGTTCTGTAGAATGAAGTGCATGCCATGGAAAATTTCAGTAGCTTATCAATGCCATATAAGATTTCACCCATGACACACAATGGCCTTGCAAGGGAGAGTCACAGGGTGATCATAAGACAAGAAATCCTAGCCAGTGGATTCACTACTAGAAAACAGGCCTTCGGCACCGGCTGAGAAGGGCCTAAGGTACCGGTTTCCCAACCGGTGCCCTGCAACCGAGACCATTGGCTTGGGTCTAAAACACCGGGTATTTAACCCGGTGCCTTAGGCACCCATTGGTACCGGTTGGACTGAGGCTGCCACGCTGACGCAAGGTGGCAGCCCCTTTGGTACCGGTTGGTCTTTCCAACCGGTACCAATGATCTTTTTCCTTTTTTTTCCCAAATTTAGTTTTGTTTGTTATATTTATTACTGTTTATTCTTTTCTAATTGCTAAACGCACTCAAGCTCTACAGTATTATAAGTTTATTGGTCATTCGTGTTCATTTTCAGAGAATATTTGAAACTAACTAAAAGTGAAATGCGAGCATATAATTAAGCTAATTAGATGAACTAATATATTTACAAATTTATGAACATCAAGGCATAACGTTTAAAAATATTTACAAAAGTACAAGTCATGTTTGTAGTCCAACTACTGGTCCCCTCAGGAGGTCGATGGAAGTCCTCTATGGATGTGACCGTCGTGGTAGAGCTCGCCTCTAGGATCCAAGATCTCGTTCAAAATGAATCCGGCGAGCTGCTCGCACACGGCGTTGATCCGATCAGTAGAGTAACATTCATCCCCCATTTGAGACATCTATCATTTAGGAAAAAAGGATTAAGATCATGTGCGTTAGTACAATTATGAAAATATACTAGTGAACGGTTTGGACGTACTCTCGTGTCTTCATCAGTAGCCTTCCTGCATGGAGTCATGATGTGCAAGTAGTCGCATACGTAGTACCCACACCAATCAGTTGTTGTTGTCTCGCACACTTAAGGAGAAACAAATAAATTACTCAATTTAGAATAATTTGGGATTATATACTTAACTAGACAAATCTTTATGAATCAACATACCAGATAATCCATGTTAACGTTCAGTTCGGGCCTCCATTGACCACGTCCTTTGTTATTTTTCATAATTTTTTTCCAAACCCTGCGCTCAAAGTTAAGTTTGATATTCAGGAATTGTTATTAACGGAAAAAGGATTTGATTGTGCAAACTGAACTTACCTGTTCAAGGGGTCTAGGATATGTTGGATTGCGGACTTTGGATTTCTCATTGAGTCAAAGACTATAAGATTGCCGGTCTCTACGGAAAGTATGAGTAAAATCCAATGATAACTGCAGATATAGATAGGATATATACATACATGCATTAGACGACTTAGTATTTATTTAGTAATATAATAGAGGATTGAGTCGACCAAGGCTTACCCAAAGTTATATGGTATGAATATATAGGATTTGTAATTTTGCCTAGTCAACGAATCGTACATGTTTTGGCACGTTTCCTTGTAATTTTCGTTGAGCACTTTCTGGTTGACTAGCAAAGGAGACATGAAGCCGATCTGATGGTGCCATCCATGTTTTCGACTTCTTTGGGTCTCCTGTCTAAATGATATAATAGAAATTTTATAATGCACACATATAATTATGTTCTTGTTAACAAAAAATATTAATGTAGAGGTAAGTGATACTTATAAAACCCAAATGGTGATGATAGAGGCGTCGATGGCTTGTCGATGGTAAATGTGATATAAATTTTCGAAGTACACCCAGAAGTCGTCCTCCTCGCCGAAGAAATCATGGTCATGATACTTGACTCCAATTATTTTCCCTTCATCATTCGACATTCGCAGGTACCATCTATGCAAATTGAACATCTGCGTGCCTTGACTTTTCTCCTCTTTCTCAGTGACAAAAGGTTTTCCATGCTGGAATGGAGTATGAACGGGAACGACAGGGATTTTCGCCTCCACTTGCCCCGTTGCCTCCTCTAGCGTTAATCCAGTTTCAGAAAGAAATATCGTGGCCTGTAGGTCTGCCTGGAGTTGTACGTCCGTCGGGTGTAGGAGTGGCAACCCTGGCACCCAGAGGGGCTCGAGTTCTTTTTTGTTGTGTGCCAAGCTGAGTAATGGTCTTGCCACATTTTTTCTTCAGATTTCTCACCTTGTGTGCCTTTGTCAAAGTACGATCATAGTCCGAGGGTAAGTTTTTCGGTTTTGGTGGGTTGTCTAGGTTTGCGAGAAGCTTTTTCCCTAGTTCTAGAGGTACCTTTTCTCTCGGCGGGGGGACTTTAGGCTTCAATTGTTCTTTTATATATTGAGCAGTCTCCTCTTCCAACTCCTCAGTGGTTTTCTCGTAGGTTAATTTTTTTCGACCGTTTTCTGCTTCTTCTTTGAGGGTCCAGCCATTGGGAGGGATGCTGTCTTTTTCTTTCCTTTTTCTGGTGCAGGAGGAGTTGGAGTACTCGTGGCCCTTTGCGCCGGCGGAGACGGTGGTGAAGGATGTGGTTGTGGGGATGGCGGTGAGGGAAGCCGCGGAGACGGGCGATCGATCTGCACGGGAGCCGTTGTGCTTGCAGTAAATATTATGTCAGCCTTGCGCCATAGAACGACCCCGTGCAGTGTGTCTCCCAATGTCTTCTCTCCATCCCCTCCAATGAAGTCGAGCTCAAGATCCTCATTGTTTCCAACTATCTGCTCGACTGTGACGGAGGTGTAGCCAGTGGGTATCGGCCTTCTATGAATTGTAGTAGAAGGATTCAGGGGCAGGGCTGACCCGTATGCGACATGAATGGATATATTTCTTGCTCGCACGGTGTCGGCATGGTGACATCATCCACTGGATACCTCTGGTCATCTACCGCCGTTGGCTCAATCTGGGGTTGCTGTTCCGCTTGTACGTCGGGCGCCGCCGTGGATGCACAGCTGCTGTGTCGCTGAGTGGCCGGGCTTATCACAACATCCGGGTGTGACCCAGCAGTGGCCCTTTGGCTCAGAGCTATCTGCACTACCTCATTGACCCTGGCGTCCATCTGAGATTCCAAGGACGCAACCTTTCTGTTCATCTCTTATTGTATGGCACGAAATTTCTCTTCCTGTTCGGCTTTGCTCTTTCGGTGAGTCTTGTAAGAGGAATCTCTGGCCCAAGCAACTTTCCATGGGACCATGCCGATGCCGCGGGCTCGTCCAGGCTGTTCCAGATTCTTTAATGCCCTTGTCAGCTCATCATTCTCCCTTTGAGGCTGGAATGTTCCTTGTTGGGTCTCATCTATTGCAGCGACTAGATCGCGGGACACTTCTTGCATATGCTCGGGCACGACCAAACTTCCATCGAACTGTTTAGTGTCACGCCATTACCAAATAACCACCACTTGGATCTATCCGGCCAAACCCATGTCGTCGGCCTGATGCCTCTATCCATAAGGTCCTGCTCCATCTTCTGCCATTTTTTAACTGACTTCTTGTACCCGGCAGCCCCAAGGTGGTGGCTGTACTTCTTATTTGCTGCATTCACCTTGGCCTGTTCGGATTTTTCTTGGGCTTCCTCTGATAGTTTGTATTGTTTGAACTCTTCCCAGTATGGTTTAACCTGAGGAAGATCATCCCAGTTCGGCTCCTTATCCTTCTTGATGTAATTGATGTACAACTTCTTCTTGAAAGTTGCAAAGTCAAGGGCCATCTTTTTCAAGGCACATTTCTTCACAAGTTCTTGGTCAACTCCTTCAGGAAGAGTGAACATATCCTTGAGTTCTGCCCATAGCATTTCCTTCTGATGTGTAGGCACGGCGTGTTGCTGTTCTTCGGGTTTGCTCGTTTTCCATAGTCTTGTGGTGATCGGAATTCTTGCCCGAACAATAACCCCACATTGGTTGACAAATTTTGTGCTAGCAGCCTCTAGAGCACTTGGACAGCCCTCTGCGTCCACTTCTATTACGACCTGTCTTCCCTCCATTTTCTTGGTTGGTCGGCGTCTCCCTTTTGACTGGCTCAACGAAGTCGATGCGGAGGTCGACTAAATTACAGAAAAGATATGTTAATCGCAAAACTAATCTACCGAAGTCACCATACATATAGTTTTAAGATTCGTACTGGAACATGCTGCTGTTGATTGGATGGCGGCGCAAAGTCATCATCTTTTTCATCGGCATCTCTAGACATATTCAGGAACGAATCAGTTGTCCGAGCATCTTCTTCAGTGATTGGCTGGGTGGTGTTGGCCCTCGTATCTTCATTTATTGCGTCCAACATGTATGTGTTGACGACCTCGTCATCACCGAAGGGGTCCATCCTTAACTGAAACCATAAAAATGTGTTAGAGTATGTGTCCATCCTTAAATGAAGTAGGAGAATTCAATTCTTTCAACGAATATGCGTGTTTGAGAGAGACAGAGAGAGTGTGTGTATGTTAGAGGGACAGAGAGAGAGAGATAGTGAGTGTGTGTGAGAGTCAGTGTGTGTGTGGGTGTGTGTGTTTGTGTGTTAGTGGGATAGAGAAAGATAGAGTTAGTGTGTGAGTCAGTGTGTGAGTGTGTGTGAGTGAGTGTGTGTGTGTCAAGGGTCGATACTTTATATAAATGTGTTAGAGTGTGTTAGGGTGTGTTTGTGTGTGTGTTAGACTCTGTGTGTGTGTGTCTGTGTGTGTGTTAGTGTGAGTGTGTGTGTGTCGAGGGTCGATACTTTACACAATTGTGTTAGAGTGTGAGTGTGTGTGTGTTAGAGTGTATTAGACAGTGTGTGTCTGTGTGTGTGTTAGTGGGAGTGTGTGTGTGTGTTTCGTGGAACGGGGTCGAGGAACCGGGTCGAGGAACGGGGTTGATGGTTGAGGGTCGAGGTTGAGAGTAGAGGGACGGCGAATGCATGAGTTTTATATGCTTAGCCACAATCATATACATGCCAGGATCAAGTCACACGTATATACAACAGAATGAACATTATATCACAGCACATATCACGTAAAAGATATAATAAAGCGATTACGAATGTTATTTATTACATAAATGACAAATGTCTGATACAGATTATGCGGAAGCGTAAAACATGTATGAAACTCGGAACCTAGACGCCACAGGGACGTCGACTGGGAGACGACCGCCTAGAAGTCCTCGTACTCCTGGTAGCTCTGGGTGAACTCCTCCGCGTCGCCGGGAACTGAGCAGCAGTAAAGTATCCCCAAAGAGAACAAGAGAAAAAGAGTAGAGGAGGCAACCAAAACTGAGCTAAAGCTATTCTACGTGTTACAACGATCACGTGGATAAAAAGAACACCTAAAACGGAGCTAGAACGTGAAAACTAGAGCTAAAACTAGGTCTAGGGACTAAACTGCAAGAAAAACTATGGTTCCAGGGGCTTCTGCGCAAAAACTAGGGACTAAAATGTAATTAAACCTTAGATCTAGGGTCTAACATGCAAAAAGACAGGGGCTGGACGGCGGGTCCTATTTTTAAAAAGGTCGGGGGCCTAAACATTAAAAACTGGGCTGATCTGGAATTATTTTTGAACTACGCTGGACTGCGGGTTGATTTCTAATAAACAGAGGGGCTCTTTAGCAAAACTGCCTGGGCTGACCGGTACGCGGCCGGGTCAAACGGCTCTGGGCCGTTGGATCGCGATCGTGCGATCCCGAGCGAAGGGGTACGCGGGATCTAATCTGGGCCGCGTGTCCCGGATCGAGCAGCCAAGGTTGGTTGGGCGTGAGGGGCGGCGGCCAGGGAGGCAAGGTGGCTTCGGGGCGCGCGGCGGCGGCGTGCAGCCCCGCGTAGGGCTGCCCGCGATGTGCGTGCGGCGGCGGGACGCCAACCGCGGCGGTGCAGCTCTGCCCCAGCAATGGCGGCGCCGGAAAGAGAGGGGAAGGGGTCGGAGAGGATGAGGAGGGCGTGGGTAAGCTCACCACGAGCTCTATTCGGGTGGAGGTGGACCGGAGCGGCGTCGAGGTCGGTGGGCGGCGGCGCCTCTTGTACGCGGCGGTCGAGGGGGCGTCGAGGGCACGCGCGGAGGTCGAGGTGGCGGGTCGAGGAGATGCCACGGCGGCCGGAGCAGAGGGCGCGAGTGTCGTCGAGGCCGGCGGCGCAGTGAGGCGGCGAGGTGGACGATCGGAGGCCGGCGGCAATCGCGAGAGCAGGGGGGAATGGAGGAAGAAGGGCCGGGGCTTAAATAGCCTAAACCTTTGGCACGGGTGATAATTTCAACCGGTACCTAAGGGCTCCTTAGGTACTGGTTGCAGTTTCACCCGGTGCCTTAGTGAAGCCTTAGGCACCGGTTGCAGTTCCACCCGGTGCCTTAGGGGCCCAACGGGCGGGATTGAAATTTCCCTTTGGCACCGGGTGGAGAAGCAAAACCGGTGCCTTAGGGTCTTTGAAATTTGCTTTTGTAGATTGCTGGCGGGATGAGATCTGAAATCCCTCGATAGCTCACTGGTAACTCTGTGTAATTTGTGCCCCGCGGCCACGGTTCGAACCCGCGCCCAACCCCTTTTTTTTCGAATTGCCTGCCTTAGGTACCGGTTGATAATTCTAACCGGTACCTAAGGCTTTCTTTTCTTTTCCCCTTTCTCGTTTTCTAATTATTTTAATTATATAATAAATCAAATAATTGCATAATAAATCATTTAAATGCACAATAATTTTAATTACTACATAATAAATCTTTTAGGTGCATAACTAATTATTTTAATTGCATAATAAATTATAATAAATCAAATAATTGCATAATAAATCATTTAAATGCACAATAATTCTAATTACTACATGTTAAATCATTTAGGTGCATAACTAATCATTTTAATTCCATAATAAATCATAATAAATCAAATAATTGCATAATAAATCATTTAAATGCACAATAATTCTAATTACTACATAATAAATCTTTTAGGTGCATAACTAATTATTTTAATTGCATAATAAATTATAATAAATCAAATAATTGCATAATAAATCATTTAAATGCACAATAATTCTAATTACTACATAATAAATCTTTTAGGTGCATAACTAATTATTTTAATTGCATAATAAATTATAATAAATCAAATAATTGCATAATAAATCATTTAAATGCACAATAATTCTAATTACTACATGATAAATCATTTAGGTGCATAACTAATCATTTTAATTGCATAATAAATCATAATAAATCAAATAATTGCATAATAAATCATTTAATTGCCCAATAAATCAATTCATTGCATAAGAAATCTGATAATGTTCACAGAAAATATTACAAGACATAATCATTGAACTAAAGAAATATTAATGATGGTTCTCTTTACAATCGTCCCTTTATTATGATCATGACGTGCGTACGGAGCCTACTCTTCGGCTAAAAGAATACTTGTGTCAACCTCCACTGCGAACAGAGTCATATCTTCAACCATATTGTATTCTTCTTCATCTGTGACATCGTTGACTCCCACAATTTTCCTTTTTCCTGCCAGAACAATATGGCGCTTTGGCTCATCTCCGGCACCTACAAAACTTGATTTATTCCTAGACTTGTCCTTTCTCGATTTGCTAGACATGTCCTGCACATAGAAAACTTGAGTGACATCTTTAGCTAGGACGAATGGTTCGTCTCGATAGCCAAGCTCTTTGATGTCTACCATTGTCATTCCGTACTCGTTGATATCAACACATTTTCCTGTGAGTTTAACCCATTGACAACGAAATAGAGGTATATTCAACGGCCCATAGTCGAGTTCCCAGATCTCTTCAATGTAACCAAAATATGAGTTCGTTTGGCCACTAGAGTCGGTGGCATCTATACGGACACCACTATTGTTATCTTGGGCTCTTGTATAAAATGTGTAACCATTAATTTCATATCCTTGGTACATCATGAATTTGATCGTTGGCCATGACTTCCTTCTGCAACCAGGTGGCGAATGTATCGTTATGATGTTTTGTAATCCATGTCTCAGACTTCAAAGGGTATATGCTTCGCACAATTTGCATGTGCTCCTCCATGTATGGAGCCACCAAGGCTGATTGTTGCAGAACTGTGAGATGTGCTTTGCTCAACGTGGCATGATCTTTGGCATTTACTGATTTTCTTCCAAGTGTGCCCTTTCCAATCAGCCGCCCCTCATGACGTGATATTGGAATCCCAATTGGGCAGAGTTCTTCCACATAGTCAACACAAAAACTCAATGACCTCCTCTGTGACGTAACCCTTCGCAATGCTTCCTTCTGGACGAGCCCGATTACGAACGTATTTCTTTAGGACTGCAAAGTATCGTTCAAAAGGGAACATATTATGAAGGAAAACAGGACCGAGAATACCAATCTCTTTGACCAGGTGAACTAGAAGATGCGTCATAATATTGAAGAATGATGGAGGAAATATCATTTCAAGACTGACTAAGCTTTGGACAACATCCTCTTGTAGCCTGCTTAAACTCGATGGATCGATTGCCTTCTGAGAAATTATGTTGAGAAAGGCGCATAGCTTTATAATTGTTGCTCGAACATTATCTTGTACAATACCTCTAAGTGCAACTAGAATCAATTGCGTCATCAACACGTGACAGTCATGGGACTTTACGTGTGCGAATTTCTTCTCTTTCAAGTTCAGTAGCCTCTTTATATTCGAAGAGTAGCCTGATGGGACCTTGATACTGTTCAAACAGTCGAACATATTTTGCTTCTCTTCTTTACTAAGAGTGTAGCACGCAGGACCTAGATAATGACGTCCTTTATCCCTATTTTCTGGATGTAGGGCGGCCCGTTGTTTCATACGTTGAAGATCTTGCCGCGCTTCCAATGTATTCTTTGGCTTACCGTATACACCAAGAAAGCCTAGAAGGTTCACACAAAGATTTTTTGTTAGGTGCATCACATCAATTGCGTGGCGAACGTCTAAGACTTCCCAATAAGGTAACTCCCAAAAATACTCTTCTTCTTCCACATAGGTGCACGTCCGTCATCACTCTGCACTGATCTGCTGTCGGGTCCTTTTCCAAATACTACTTTTATATCTTTGACCATTTCAAACATCATTTTTCCACAACGGTGCCTAGGCTTGGTACGATGATCTGCCTTTCCATTGTAGTGAGCATGCCTCCTCCTTAATGGGTGCTTTATCGGAAGAAATCGACGATGACCCATATACATGATCTTCCTACAGTGCTTGAGGTACGTGATGTCGGTTTCTTCTAAACAATGGGTGCATGCCCTATAACCCTTATTGGATTGTCCAGAGAGGTTACTTAGTGCTGGCCAATCATTGGTGGTTACAAAAAGCAATGCACGTAGGTTAAAATGATCCTCTGCATGCGCATCCCACATACGAACACCCTCCTCTTTCCACAACAATAGAAGATCCTCAATCAGTGGTTTCAGACACACATCTATATCGTTACCGGGTTGCTTTGGGCCGGGGATAAGCACCGGCATCATAATGAATTTCCGCTTCATACACAACCAGGGAGGAAGGTTGTATACAGAGTGTCACAGGCCAGGTACTATGGCCACTGCTCTGCTCACCGAAAGGATTCATGCCATCCGTACTTAAGCCGAACCTTATATTCCTCGCATCATTTGCAAATGTTGGGAATATTCTGTCCACTTTTCTCCACTGCGACCCATCAGCGGGGTGTCTCAACATATTGTCTTGCTTACGTTCTTCTTTGTGCCATCGCATCAATTTAGCATTCATTTTGTTCATGAACAAACGTTTCAGACGTGGTATTAGAGGGAAATACCACATCACCTTGGCAGACACCCTCTTCTTGACACGTTCCCCTCAACGTCGCCTGGATCATCTCGAGGGATCTTATAATGGCATGCGTTGCATACAGGGCATGAATCCAAATTTTCATACTCACCTCGATATATGATGCAGTCATTAGGATAAGCATGTATCTTCTGTGCCTCTAATCCTAAAGGACATACAACTTTTTTTGCCTCTTATGTTGTCGCCGGCAAGGTGTTACCCTCAGGGAGTAAGTTTTTTATAAGTTTCAGCAACTCCTCGAATCCCTTGTCAGACAAACCATTTGATGCCTTTCATTGCAACAATTCCAATGTCATACCCAACTTCTTTTGGTCTTGTTTGCAATCAGGGTACAACAATGTTCTGTAGTCCTCCAACATACGCTTCAGATCTCTCGATTCCTTTTCTGTTTCGCAACCATCCTCAGTTTCGCGCAGCATCTGACCAAGATCATCTTCTACAACATATTCTTCAGTATCTTCTTCAGGCTCACCCATTGCAGTGTCATTGAAAAAGGCATTATAATTGGCTGCAAAGTCAGGAATCCTGTCCTCTTCTTCTACATTATTATCCAGCATAATTCCTCTTTCGCCATGCTTGGTCCAAACATAGTAGTTCGGCATGAAACCACTATTGAACAAGTGACTGTGGATGGTTCTTGATGATGAGTAATCCTTCTCATTCTTACAGAATTTGCATGGACAATGAACAAAGCCGCCATACTTGTGTTTCTCGGCCGCTTCTATGAATTCATGCACGCCATCAATGAACTCTTTTGAACGCCGGTCGGCCATGTACATCCCTTGCCGACTCATCTGGGTCCATAATACATTTATATATATCATTATAGTGTACAAATAGTTCATTCATACTAGCAATTTATAACTAATATTGAATACGCTATTAATAAAACTGAACTACAAAATTATAACGATGCATATGGCCTTCTGACTGCATGACTGTGTAAAAACTTTGTTTCTCTATATGGAACTTTATATTTTTGTACAAGAAACGACGCATGTAGCCTTCTGGCCTAGCTGAGCTGCGGGTCTCGAATTGGCGCAACATGCATCTCGAATGTGGAATTTTGTAAAGTTTTGGAATTTTGAAGGAAACTAAATAAAGCACCCTTGCATATGTAATTGATAATATTTCCATACAAAATTTGAATTCAAATATGTAATTGATAATGCATATAACTATAATAAATAGATACTATTCACTTATCAAATAAATTGATAAAACATATAAATACAATAATTTGATAGTATTCACATATCAAATAAATTGATAACGCATGTAACTACAATAAAATGCTACAACTAAAAATAATTATCACATGTATAAACTAAATTAAGTGATAACTGCTTCTAAAAACCAATTGCTAAGTTATGGAGAAAAATAACTAACCTGTTTTGAAAAAAAAATTCGCCTCCCCTCCCCTCACTCGGCTGCCATGAACAGTGAGTTCACGGCAGCTTGGAAGGGGGAGGAGTTGGGGTATTTATAGGCGTGGCTCAAAGGCACCGGTTGGCGCTCAACAACCGGTGCCAAACAATAGGCATAGGCACCGGTTGAAGTTACCAACTGGTGCCTTTGTTGTGGGCACGTGGCGGCACCGTGTCATGGCAAAACCCGGTGCCATTGTCCGCCCTTTAGACACCGGTTGGTGCCACCAACCGGTACCTATTCCTCCTTGTTCTTTTGGTACCGATTGGTGGCACTAACCGGTGCCTATACTGGAGTTTTGGTACCGGGTAATGCTTTAACCCGGTACTAAACCCCTTACCTTTGATCGCCGCTGGCCAAAGGTACCAGCTGCTTTTGCAACCGGTACTGATGACGCATCAGTACCGGTTGCAAAAGCAGCTGGTACCTTTGGCCAGTACCTTTGGTCTGTTTTCTAGTAGTGATTGAAGTGAGTTTCCCAAACACAGCCGTAGAGCAAGTGGAAACAGACCTGAATTGTATGGGTCATTATATCGAAGGACTTGGTACCCGATAGTTGGCAACCGGCGATCTCTCTTGAGTGAAAGCGCCATGAACCCTGCATCTCCGATACCCATGTGATAGTTAACTTGCTGATTCCTCTCATTCCTACTCAGGCCTAAGCTGGAATAGATCCATCGTCGAGCTTTTGAGATGTGTGTGCTTCCGTTCTGTGCGCTGTGGGATGGATAGTCTTATAAAGAGCACACGATGGACTGCGCCAGGACTAGGGAAATCCAAGAAAACGTGATATTTGAAGGTGGTGGGTGGGAGATGCTTGCTGATGAGGGTATTGCATTATTTAGAAGATGCTTGCTGATGATTGTGGCTAGTGGGATCATATAAGATCCTTGGAGCATAAAAGAATCACAGGTTCACAGTCAAGCTTACTTTACACAGTATTATAATCAAAATTTAAGAAATTTTTGTGTAATGACCGTTTATCAACTTACTGTTCATCAGATGCTTGCAATAGTACGCCATGCAACAATTTTGAATAGGGCATTTCCTTGCACTTCATAAGCAAAGGTAGAATTTACAAGATGAATCGAACTATACATTTTGCACTTTATTTACAAGACTGACTCAGTGAGATAGTACAGCTTGCCAAGTTCTAAGCACGAAAAGAGAAGGAAATATAGTCAGTGCACGAGATTACATAAAGTTATCATAAACATTCTAGAATGACTTGCATGCCAAAGAAGACTTGAGCAGCATCACTTGCAAGGTTTTAGTCCATTAAGTTCCCACAAACAATACCCTGCGAGCGAGAGCCGAAGAGTGCACATGGTCTCCCCCATATGTGAACCTTTGGGATTGTACTGTTATCCATGCGCCCAATGGTTGCCAATACACCCCTTGTAGTTAAGCTAGATTGGTGCTAGCCGATCAACTATGCCAAGTGCTGTTTAACTTACCGATACCTCTCATTCCTACCTAGGCCGCTGTTGGAGTAAGCCACAAGGGATTGTGCGTCCGTTTTGTGCTTGATGTGATACTAGCATATATCATGACTCATGAGACCTGAGAAGGCAGCTTCCTGAAGCTGATGTTATGAAGAGCGAGCAAACAATATATTAGGATAGATGACGGAAATCCGAGAGCTAACAGGACAATTGAATGTGGGGTTCAACAACATGATTAATAAATTCCCTGTCATTAAGTATTGCTATTTTGAAAGCTTTCAGCAGAAGCTCGAACGTCCAACTATCTCAAAGAGTGGGCTAGAGAAATTTTATAGACCAATCTGAATTGGGAGTTTCATAAGTATTAAATTTCATGCTACACCAGCAAAATTGCTACTTGGCAATATCATTATGAGGAGAGAGAAGATAATAATTTTAATATCATTATGAGGAGAGAGCAGAGAGTAGTTTCATCATATAAGAGAGTAGTTTCATGGTCATAACATGCCAATAGGCACAACAGTTAGCAAGTCGCCAACCTTAATACAGTGCAATGAAACTATGCTGATGTGTCTTCGGAAAAAAAAACTGTGGCTTATAATAGTACTAGCTGGCGAATCGTACTTGTATATTGCCCAATTTGACCAAAAGCGCATCTAAGCTAAAACTCCCACCTACAAACTACATCCGTAGAAATATATGTACATACCAATACAATGTTAGCTCTAACAATTTAGAAAAATAATAAAATATTTATATCTTCAAATACACGTGGGACTAAAACGTAGGGAGATAATCAGGACCACCAAGAGCAGTCAGTTGCGGCACTTAGAGTGGCTTCTGTTAATTGGAGGAGGCCATGAGGACCACCATGGCCATGAAGTATATATATGAGTAGTATGCTTGCCATCTGCATGAGTTGTGTTGGCGTCAGGGCAGCCGGAGGTGTTCACGCCGGCAGCTTTCAAGACACCTACCAACATTATCGCAGGTACGGAATGTGATGATATTTCAGGGGTTGGATCAGTTTTCCTAGATGGTAAACGCCGAAGCGCTTGCGCTAACTACTCTTTTTCTGCTGATGGTAATCCTACAGCAGATGAGCTAGTTCTGGACAAAGCCAAGAGGCGTGCCGCTATTAGGAACCTAGATAACCCGGCAGGGACATACTCACCAGGTAACATATCTTTAAAGTTACCTGTGGACAATAATGTTGCAAAATTAAAGACTATCGGGATATCTATGGGTGGCAGTTCCAAAGAGATTAATGTTTCTTCTAATGCACTAAAACGAATCGAAGTGGACAAAGTTAAGGTTCAGCCAAAAAAATAAAAGAGCGGATACCGTTTTAAACCCTTTTGATTTAAGTGATGAGGAGGATCCTAAAAATGAAAACAGGCTCCTTTCCCACTTAATCAAGGACATGACTGATGTGGATTTGGATGACCCGGACCTAGGCATGAGAATTGGTGACCTTAAGGTGACCGGGCCTAAGTCGAAATCAATAGCTAAAAAAGCCAAGGCGCGGAAAAAGACCCAAAAACTAAAAAAAAGTGTTTCCCTATGAAAGGATTCTACTGGAATAGCAGAGGTCTTTCAGACTTGGCTAAATATAGATACATCTCAGATGCAATTAGAGATCACAAATTAGACTTTGTTGCTGTCATGGAGATCGGGAAACAGGACATGTCTAGATCAAATCTTAACCGTCTTTCTGGCGACGCGGATTTTATCAGGCATTGCCTCCCACCCAGGGGACGGTCGGGCGGTATTCTACTAGGAATTAATTCAACGGTCCTTGATCTGTCTATTATTGTGGAAGGGGAATTTTTTATTAAGTTTCATCTCCGAAACAGAAACGATGACTTCAAATGGATTTTGATGGCAGTATATGGTCCGGCACAGGATGAATTCAAATCAGCTTTTCTGTCGGAACTCGTCCGTACGTGTCAACAGAATCCGTTGCCCACCTTAATCGTGGGAGATTTTAACATCATGAGGCATAGTAAGGAAAAGAATAAAAATAACTTTAACCCTCGCTGGCCATTCCTGTTCAACACCGTCTTGATAACTTTGATCTTCGGGAGATAGATTTGACATGGAGACAGTACACCTTTGCAAACTCTCTACCGGATCTGACCTATGAGAAGCTCGATAGAGTTCTAATGATAACTGAATGGGAGTTCAAATACCCGATGGTAACAGTGCGTGCGCTGGATAGAGGCATCTCAGATCATACCCCGTTACTTTTGGAAACGGGTGACCCATCCTTTACGGGACATACAAAGCAGTTCAAAATGGAACTCAGTTGGCTATCCCATGAGGGTTTTAAAGAGCGGATCACAGAAATTTGGAATAAACCGGTTAGCGGACAAAATTTAGTGCAATGCTAGAATAGAAAATTGGGGGCACTCAGAAAGCATTTGCGGGGGTGAGCTCGCCACCACCATGGGGTGTATAAAGCACAAAAGGAACACCTCCAATCGGTAGTAACGGACCTAGACACCTAAGCTGAATTTAGAACACTCACGAACTTTGAGAGGAATCAACTGGAATCCGCCTGGGATGACTTGATAAAACTCTTGCGTGAGGAGGAACTCAAGTATTATCAACGGGCCAAAGTGATTGACGTTCTTTTGGGGGATAATAACACTCGATACTTTCAGATGGTTGCTAATGGCAAACATCGTAAGAAATGTATCTTCTCCCTAGAACGCGAGGGTGGAAAAATTGAGGGTCAGCATAACCTAAAATGTTATATCACCCAATTTTACAAAGAATTATTCGGTCCACCTAAAGAGAATAATTTTACTCTAGGCGATAGGACGGATGATATCCCTCAAGTCAATCCACTAGAAAATGCATTCCTAGTAGCTCCTTTCACTGAAAAGGAGATTCGAGATGCAATCTTTGATATGGATCATAACAAAGTTCCAGGACCAGACGGTTTCCTAGCTGAATTGTATCAGCAGTTTTGGGACATCATCAAAGGGGACCTCATGCAAATATTCCATGATCTGCATAATGGCGATCTTCCACTCTTCAATTTAAATTTTGGTGTCATAACGTTATTGCCGAAAACACAAGAAGCCAGCAAAATCCAGCAATACAGGCCGATATGCCTCCTGAATGTGAGTTTTAAAATCTTCCCAAAAGTGGCGACAATCCGTGTCAATTCGGTTGCAGATAACATAATTAGCCCTTCACAGACGGCTTTTATGCGTGGCCGAAATATTTTAGAAGGAGTTTTGATCTTGCATTAAATGATTCATGAATTACATCGCAAGAACCAGAGTGGGTTAATTTTCAAAATAGATTTCGAAAAAGCCTATGATAAAGTGAGGTGGAACTTCCTGATTCAGACGCTTCGGCTGAAAGGCTTTTCACACAAGTGGATTGATTGGATTAAGTCTTTCAACTCAGGCGGAACTGTTGCAATAAATGTCAATGATGAGGTGGGTCCATATTTTCAAACAAAGAAAGGACTTAGGCAAGGAGATCCACTATCACCCATCCTTTTTAATTTAGTAGCCGATATGCTCACACTTTACATTAAGAGAGCAAAAGCAGAGGGTTTGCTGAGTGGTGTGGTGCCCCATTTGGTAGATGACGGGCTATCAATACTACAATGTGCTGATGATACAATCCTTTTTATAGACCATAACCTGGAGCAGGCTCATAACATGAGGACTATTCTTTGTGCTTTTGAGCAGCTATCGGGGCTCAAAATTAATTTCCATAAGAGTGAAATCTTCTGCTTTGGCGAAGCGAAGAATTGAGAAAGTCAGTACATGGAACTATTTGGTTGCAATCCAGGATCTTTCCCAATCCGATACTAAGGTATACCGATTTATTATAGAAAATTGTCTAATAGCGATTGGTTGAAGATCCAAGAACTATTTGAAAAACGTCTCAGTAGTTGGAAAGGTAAACACCTTTCAACTGGAGGTCGTTTAACACTCATTAATTCTATTTTTAGCAACTTGCCCATGTACATGATGTCCTTCTTTGAAATCCCAAAAGGGATTCGTAAGAAGTTGGACTATTTTCAATCTAGATTTTTTTGGCAAAGTGACGAGCATAAAAGAAAGTACCGGCTAGCCAAGTGGGACATCTTATGTCAACACAAGGATCAAGGGGGACTAGGGATTAACAATTTGGAATTAAAAAACATAGCTTTGCTCAGTAAGTGGTTGTACCACCTGTTAACAATAGATGGTACATGGCAGCAGATCTTACGCAATAAATACCTAGGGTCTAAACCGTTGATACAGGTCCAATGGAAGAGTGGAGATTTGGGCAAGCCTGATGAAGGTAAAACAAGATTTTTTAAGATTCGGAACATTCGTGATAAAGGATGGTTCCCAATTAAGATTCTGGGAAGACTCTTGGTTAGGAAATAGTCCTTTACGCGATCAATACCCACAACTTCATAATATAGTCAGGAAGAAGCATATATGGTGGCTGATGTACTAAGTACACAGATCCCGAACCTCTCCTGGCATAGAGATCTAATTGGCAATAAGTTGGTGATGTGGAATAATCTTGTCTCACGTCTATCAACTATAGTTCTCAGCCAAGAAAGGGATGAATTTAAATGGAACCTTGTAAGGAACATGGCCCCATTTAGGCCATTGTTTGTGATTTAGGTGATTGAGTGACAACATAATCAATGGGACTAACAAGTTTGTGAGATGACACTTGTAGGAGTTTTTAATTTGAAGGATCCAATTGATCGCTGCGATGCATTGGACGAGTTTGGCAGAAAACAGGGCACCGGTTTAACCGATGCCTAAGCATCGGTGCATCCGATGGTTGTCGGAAGATCCGACGCCGAGCACGTCTGGAGATCAAGTGAAGAAAGAGTGAAGTACCGGTTCAACCAACGAGGCCAAGTTAAGCATCGGTGCATTCAATGTACTATGTTCCAGAGACGATGTCAAGCATGCAGCAGCCAAGCCTTCAGCACCAGAAGATCCGACGGCTACCGGAGTAATGCGTCGGTGCAATGACGTCAGCAATGTGTAACGGCTATATGAAGGACAAGTGTCACCGGAAGTTCCGACGCCCTAGCATCGGTTCATCCGATGGCCCCTGAAATTGCTGCAGCGTGTCAGAGAGGCCAACGATTACTTCAGAGTGCAGAGTGACCGGAAGAACCGATGCTCTATGCACCGGAAGTTCCGATGCCTACGCAGAAAACTGGTCAACAGCTAGTAACGGCTCTCTTGACATGGTGGCCTATATATATGTGTTCCCCCGGCCATTTGAAGTTTGCTGGAGTCCCAAGACATCTCATACACACCCAAGAACATCTCCAAGCCATACAAGAGCTCATTGATCATATCCTTAGGTTTTAGCACTAGCTTTTTAAAGTGTGAGTGCTAGATTAGCTCTTGAGTGAGTGAACAAGCAAGGTTGAGATTCTTGTGGCTGGTTCTAGAGTGAATCACACTTGTATTACGGTGCGCCGGCCCCTTGGAGCAATTGGTGGCTCGCCGGCAAGTCAACGACCCTCCGGCTTGGTGTGGAGCGGCGTCGACGACATTGTGCGGGGGACGGAGACCCCTCCTTCGTGGGCAATCTCCCTTAGTGAAGATCAGGATCAAGGTGACCGTGATTGTGTTCACGGAAGAGACTTGATTGCCGGGAAGCGATACTCTTAGTGAGTGCTTCAACAACGTGGACGTATGGGCGCCTTTGTGGCAAACCGAACCACGGGATAAATCCTCGTGTCGAGAGTTCGCTTCCTCTCATCCTTCCCTTGAAGATTCCACATTTCATATTGCAACTTGTGTGCCTTTACTTTCTTAGAGTAGTATCTTACTAGGATTGGCTATAGGTTGCAAAATTCTTTTGGGATGAGGGTTTCACACTAAGGTGAACCGTAGTTGCACATCTAAATAGCTTGCTTTAGTTTAAGTTTTGTGCAAACTAGTTGGAGCCATAGGTTAAGGTTTTAATTGTGCCTATTTCACCCCCTCCCCCTCTTAAGCTAGAGCACCCGATCACTTTCAAACCTAGACCAGACAGGTGTTTTTTTGGTAAAGTCACATTATCTGGGATTAATCAATCAGAACACTCCTAATCTAAATAAGATAATTTAGAAATTAAAAGCCCCACTCAAGATAAAGATATTCCTCTGGTATCTTAGACGAGGCGTCATTCTTACGAAGGATAATCTGGCAAAACGGAATTGGCAGGGGAACCAACAGTGCTGTTTCTATCATGAAAACGAAACGATACAACATCTATTTTTTGACTACCGATTCGCGAGAATGTTATGTGTTTTGGTCTATGCGGCCTGGGGCATACCAAAACCTCATAATATGCCTAGTATGTGTGGGAGCTGGCTCAATGGAATTCCTAAAGAATATAAGCCACTAGTACTTCTGGGCGCGGTAGCCTTGTGTTGGTCTGTTTAGCTATGCAGAAATGTTGTGGTGTTTGATAACAAATTTTTTTCCTTTTTGCAGGTTATCTACTCAACTACGCACTGGCTCCGTACATGGGCTATCCTTCAGAAACATACTTTGCAGGACAAGCTTGTAGCGGCCTCTCATTTCTTGGCACAAGTGGCCAAGGATTTTTTTTGCCTGGGCACATGGGTGACGGTCAGTCTTAGGATTGACAGTTATTAGTGTGGAAGGATCTTTATCAAACTCTTTTTAGGCTATGTGTCGTTTAGGCAGAGGTCGGAAAAATTTCAAAATGATGTATCATCTTGATGTATTGTGCTTGAAATCAATAAAATTTCCCTTTTCCAAAAAAAAAAATCTGCATGTACTATGTGCACCGCGATTACCGCTGGTACTCCAAATGCCCCAAAAAGCACTCATGCATGACTTCAATTCAAATCATTTCCCAGCAGTGCATGGTTTCATCCCTACCTCCCTGTGCAAGAAAAATGCTTTGAAAAAATTCGCCTGCAAATACTTGCCGCAATCTGAGGCAATTGTTCATCGAAACTCCAAAATGCAAAATGTGTTTCTTCAAATAGTACACGCAGGACTTATAATGCTACTAGTGGCTGCCATGTGACCTGCGAGCCGGAGAAATTAATGCGATAAACAAAGGACATGGGCTATTTTTTAGAACATGATTGTGCATATATGCAAGAGGTTGAGCTTAAGAAAAAAAACATATAATTAATAGTTATTCACTCATGGAATAGGTAGGTTTTATCTATTTGCAGTTGGAACAAAAGTTGGTGAGAGTGTCTGAACACTCTAATGAACAGACGACATTACAGGCGCTCTGACTTTGCAGGTCCTATTGGACTATCTCAGGATTTGGGATTTCGTGGAGCAAACAAAACTGCACACTAGCACACCAGATAAGCTGCTGATCATACTTTCAGCAATGCCTCGGCATACCAGGCATTCTTTCTGGGACAGTTCTCGGTCGCGGGCAGCAAGACACTTTGGAAAACTAGAGCGTCGGGGAAGTGCAAGTTCTTTGGATGGTTGGTTATTCATGATCACTGCTGGACGGCTGAGAGGAGGAAGCGCCACAATCTTCAGCAACATGATTTCTGCGCCCTCTGTAATCAGGAATCTGAAACAATTTCGCACCTTTTGGTCGGCTGCTCCTTCTCCAGGCAAATCTGGTACCATGTTCTCTTGCGAGGTCCGTGGCATGCAGTCTCTCCCCAAAGCCCAATCTCCATCTTTGTAGACTGGTGGAATGATGGTCGCAAAACCTTTGGGAAGGCTGACCGGCGTTGTTTCGATACGCTGATGATCTTAACATCCTTGATCATTTGGAAAGAACGTAATCGGCGAACTTTTGATCATGTTAACAGCACAGTTGAGGATATTGTTAGTTTGGTGTTCGATGAGGCCGTTGCTTGGGTTTAGGCAGCCTACTGTACTATGGAGTCTTTGCTGATAAATTATGGTGTACCGTTCCATTGCCCCGTTATATCAATATGTCCTTGCATTTTTTTGGCCGCTCAGCCAACATTTCATTCCCGTTAGATATATGTTAATTAATAATGTTGCAAAACAGTATGTGCAACTGTACCTTGGGTGCAAATCTATTATATTAAACTCGCTAATTCCTCCCATTCCTACCTAGCTAGCTAGGACTAAGCTGGAAGAGATGGATCTTATGACGTAATGTATGCGTGGGGAGTTGGAAGTGGTGTGTTTAATATATGATACTAGCATCATGAGACCTGGGAAGGAAGTTGCACATAGATTATTACAAAGAGCAAACAAGGGATGCATTGGGATGAAAGAACTTATAGAAAACGTTATGACTGGTGAAGGTGGTAGGTATGTGCAAGGGCGGGCCCACTTGGTATGCATGGGTATTTTTTGAATACCCATTATTTTTGCTAATCTATAGTATTTCAAGGTATAATCAAATGTATATATTGTCACACCCTAAAATATTTAATTTTATGATGTGAATATCTTTTAAAATGCATTAATCTATCTTTAGGGTTTCCCAAGAATTTTCCAGATTTTTCTGGCAGTTATTCTCATTTTCTTGTGAGCTAAATCAATTTATTTGAATGACTCTAAAATCTTTTCATGATCTTTAAATATTTTATTTGGACTCACGTGTCCGAACTATCTTTAAGAATTTTTTTCGAGAATTTCCGAATACTGGGGATATATTTTTCGTGGCTTAAAATATTTATCTAGACTTTTCTAGATTTCTTTTTTTAGCCGTGAGATGAAAATATATTCTAGAAAATGAATCAAGTTTTGTTTCTTCCCGGACTGGATCCGACTCATCTTGATCATTTGAGTTCTCCATGGTCTAATCTTTCTTCCTGATCAAGTTATACCCGAGACAGTGCCGTGTGACTCATTTTCAGTATTGTTACGAAGATGCTCCATCAGAGCCAGCTCCTACGATCGGCACCGTTGCTCAAAACTCGAGACCCAACTCGATCTGCCTCGGTCGACAAGCCCCTTTCTCTTCGTCACTTGAATTCTGTCCATCGGTACATATCAATCTCAATCAATTCAAGCGTCCATTGTTTCCCGTTCTTTCCCTCAGCATAGTAGCCAGACTGTCACTCCTTTCCCTCTCTCCGAAGTTACCGATCCCACCTGTCAATCTCCTCTTTCTTCCTGCACACGGTAGCCATACTGTGTCAATCCTCGCTTCCCTATACACACGCTAGGACGATGAGTCTGATCTGGACACACAAACACGAGCTTATCGTTCTCTTGAATGTCATCTGCAAGCCGAGCTAGTGGTTTGCCACGTGCTCATTTTGGGATCCTATCAAGATCAAATATCTCGCGTTTGCTGTCCCCGGCACGTACATCATGCAATCCCGTCGATCCGCATCCCATATAAAAGGTGCAGTCGACTCGACCCTTCTCTCCCCATCTTTTCTTCTTTTCGCGACCCAGCTCGATGATCCAGCCTAGCACTGAATGAACCCAACTCAGCCCTACCGTGCTATGCTTGGTATTCCCGTGCATATGTGCTAGGACTTGTTGACCGAGTAATGTGTGATCACAAAAGCCCGGCCATCTGCATTGTACAGCCCGTTTGACCCTTCTACCTGTCTTGCTCTTTCTATTCCGCTCTCTACGTCGGCCCAGTACCACTTTTCCGATCCTTTCTGCTTGATAGCGCGCCGAGTGCCTCGTCCTTTCTCTGTCGACCTTTTTGCTGTTCGGCCGAAGATCGATCTTATTTTGCCCTTTTCGGCCAAGCCTGACCCGACCCGCATCAAAAGCATGCCCAGGCCGAGTCTGGATAGGTCACGGGCTGCTGCCATTGTTTTGGGCGTGCGTGCCCTGCCCGCTCATCGCTTGCATCAATAAAACCTGAACGTGAAACCCTAACCCGTCGTGCTCTTCCCTGCAGCCGTGCTTCGCCCTGCTGTGTTGCTGCCGCGCAGCGCCGCCAACACCTAGGGGCCAGCCAGCATTGTTGCCCCCTGCTGGCCTCCTGTTGGCGCCTACCAACGTCACCAGCGATGACGCCCGCAGACGCCAATTTGGGGTGGCAGTATTTTATGAACCACAAATGAATCCGCAAGCGCACGGAATACCGCTGTAGCATTTTACCCGGGAGTATACCGGGGTGTCATTTATATTTCCGCAGGGAAGGCGGTGAGTGAGAGAATATATAGATTAGTGGGTGAACTCTATCTAGATTGGATATTCTCATGCATAAATAGGGGTAAGATAATAACATGGTAGGGGGTAGTGTGACACACACACAAATTACCCTCTTGGATAAATAAATAAAAGAAAGATAAAAGATGCTTTAGGGCGGGAGCAAGGTAAAAGTCAAAGCCCGAGTCAGCTGTACTAGGCTAGCTATATCTACACTTTCTCACTGGTTAGCTCGTCAGAGATTAAACTACACAACAGGGAGATTGCTATCGAAGCGACGGGAGGAGCCCGTACACCCCGGCGACTTTATGTACCTCCTACTCCCCATACCTAACGTGGAGGATTTCTAAAAGGCTCGGACAGGGCTGTCACCACCTGCCACTACCTCTACAAACCGTGGGTATAGTTGACATCCAGCAACAGTTAGCTAATCTAGACACCATGTCTACACTAGTAAGGGATACTCTAGTGTCCCGCGCGGAGCCCCCACCCTCTGGATGGACTGACATCACACTAGAGCAATCATACGAATACTAGAGCAGTTGATAGAGTTCTAAGAACAAAATACTAACCATCTCCAGCACAGGGCAATCAAACAATGCAAGCATAGAATGATAACGCAACCATGACAAGAAGCATATACTCGATAACTCAGAATATACTTCAAGCAGATATCGGTAACCATAGTCTAATTCTATTACAAACAGCCGAATATTACAAGAGAGAGCTAGAGATGAACCCATACCAGACTCTCGAGTAACACCGGCGACTCGATGACTCCTAGACTTCTCCTAAACTCCACTAAGCCAAAAGACTATGCAAGGAATGCAAGAGAGGAGAGGTGAGTGGTGTGTGGTGTGTGTGGGTGTCCTATTCTCCACCCCCCCCCTTGTATTTATAGCAGGGAGCCACGGGGTGAAGCCAGTACAACCGATGTAGGGGACCAATGGGGAAGCGCCACATGCCCTGGTTGAGGAGGTGGGGCCCACGGGCCAGGTTGGCCGACCAGGTAGGTCGGTCGGCCTGCCAGGGCCACCAACCACCCCCAACTTCTTCTGGTGGGCTGTCTTGGGCCTCTTTGTCTGATCCATGCTGGGGTTGGCCTGTCTTGACTTGTTTGAATTGGGTTCTTGCATCACTTTTGGTCCATTTGAGCCTGAATTGGTGCTCTGATAATTTCTGTGATTTTATGTCAGGCCAAAGTGTGCTTGTAACCTGCATATTAGCTTGAAAACACAACTTGCATATTCTAAAAGGTAAAGTGTGGTTTAGGGAATTTATTGGATAAGGATGCGTGTAAGAAATGCAAACTCTCATGATTTTCTGATCAAGTTGACGCCTGGAAATGATCGTTAGTGAGCGTCAATAAGATCCCCCAAGCTGTCCTTTGCTCGTCCCGAGCAAAGTAGGACAAATCAGGTTGTTGATCAGAAAATCACTTTGACTCGTACCTTACCTGTCATGTCATAGTCTAAAGCAAAGGGATTCATCTTTAAGCTTAAATAAGTCAGTTAGCATACCTTTGCTCAATTACCTTACTCCTTCATGGGGCTTTTTAGCTATCTCCTTGTCTTGGACTGTTGATAGTCAGAACGGTACATAGAGTGATACTTACTTGTTCATAGATCCGCAATCCATCTGGAGATATTTTTTTGAAACAATTTTGAAAACATGGTAAAGCTCCGAGGATAACTCTCTCGAGGCACTCATCTTGTGTTTCCTTACCAGGGCAATATCTGCATTTGATCTTCTCTACTACTACAAGCCTTTATGGAGCTCAAGGTAGGATAAGAACAAGGCACACTCGTATTCTATTTATTGTAAAGTCAAAGAGAGGATCCATGGAGAAACAAGTCATGTAATCTCGATCGAAAGGTGCAAGTGTATGAGTGGATGGATGGATGGATGGATGGATATTACTTACTCCTTGAGGTAATGGTTTTGCTCCCTCGAATCATCCCTATGTCTCTTTCTTTTTTTTTCTTTTTTTGAGACATGGCTACCCCTTTTTTCTCTCTCTCTCTTTTTTTGGGTCATGCTTCTTTGGCATGCCATCTTTTCTCTTTTTGGGGCAACCATAATCTAACTTTATTTTATTTCAGGGATGTTCTACGAGAGAGATCACCAAGACATGGAGCACTTATTATGTGGAATGAATGGGTGGTGGTACCAATTCCCAGTGTAGGAATGTAGCAATTGGATGGGACGTGTACGTGCTTATGATCGAGAAAGCATGAAAAACATCTCTCTAGGGTCACACAATTTGATAAAACTCAACAGAATATCAAGCAGCATATGTGTAAAGGGTTTCTCATGGAATACAACATATGGCTCTGGTAGGACTTTGCATATCGCTAGGGAACTTGCCTCTTTTAGAATATTTTTTAAAACAACTCTAGACTTCAAGCATCACTAGAACAAGCTTGCACAACCTTATTTACCATATTTGAACTCGCAACAACTTAGACTTGAATCAAGCATACGCAACCCACGAAACTTTTAGGTTCATTGACAAGATATTTGCATAACCAGCAGATTTAAACTCAAGAGAACTCTTATTTTCAAATTAGGCACAACAAACATGATAGAGCAAAGCAAAACTCATCCTTTCAACTTATCAAAAGGAGTTAAAACATTCTTACCGCGCATCATGAAAAAGGGAAATAAAGCAGTAAATTTTTATTTTGTTTTTGAAAGTTTTTTATCAAATTTTATTGAAAGCAAATAAAGGGATACCATTGACTTAGGGGAGGGAACCTCCCCTAAGCTAGCTCTTGGTTTAGGGTCCAAAAAGCAGGACCTTTCTCCATACCTGATCAGGTTGAGGTCGTTTCGTCCCTACCTGGAGAAGTAGTAGCGGTCGATGACGTCTTGTTCTTCTTGCGCCACACCTTCTTGGTCTTCTTTGGTGGCGTAGGCGGCGCAGGAACAGGATCTTCGGATGCAGAATAGACAATTTCCAGAACTTCCCATACTGTGTTGGTGATGAGGTCAGGGATCTTCTGGTTGTCTTCCACTGGCTCGGTTGGTGGAGTATGAATTTCCCAATCCTCCCAAGCTAGCTTGGAAGGGGGATGATAATCTTGATCATCCCAACCTGGCTCTGCCCATAGCCCTTGTTTCTCACTATCCTCATGAATCATGAATACCTCTCTTTTGTTCTGGAACTTGAATTTCATGGTCTTTCCCATGATACGAAGGCTGATTATTCCTGTCCCCACATCAATTCTGGCGTTTGTATCCTTGAGGAATGGTCGCCCAAGTATGAGCGGAATTCCAAGATCTCTTTCCATATCAAGGACTACGAAGTCCACCAATATGTAGGTATTCTTGACTTTTACCATTAACCTTTCCACAACTCCTTCTGGATATCTTATCGTGGAATCTGCCAGCTAAACACACATAGTGATAGGGAAACTGATGGACAGCCTAGCTTCTCGAAAGTCACCTTGGGCATGATGTTAACGCTGGCTCCAAGGTCACAAAGGGCGTGATCAAATTCATAATCAAAGATTGAGCAGCTGATCACTGGGGTTCCGGGATCTTCACTTATTGTGGCGGCCAACTCGCCCCACGCACCTCTTCTTGGTCGTCTGAGCTTCTTTGTATAGCTAAGGGATGTCCTACTAAGGGGGCTCTTTCCACATAGCATTGATGACATTCACGCTTTCTAGAGTTGATTCGGGTTGCCCCGGAATCTTCCCTAGTTCAGCAGCAGGTGTAGCAGCAGCTAGTTGAGCCAATTGAGTTTCTAGCGCCTTATTGAAACTCAGCTGGTTCTTCATAGCCATGGAGAATCCGTCCATCTTGGCATGGATAGTCTCCATAGATTTGTCTATAATGGCCAACTTCTTCTGAAAGGACTCATTGATCTTCACTTGGCCGTAGACAAGATCTCTCAAGGTAGGCTGGTTAGGACTGAAAGAATTCGAATTCCCATTACCTCCTTTGTAGTATGGGCATGGTTGATTCCACCCCTGACCTCCTTGTGGATGAAACCCATTGCTGCCATTATGGAATAGAGCTTCTTCTTGGGTTTCTGGGCAATTATCGCCTGAATGTCCAACATTCCCGCAGACCTCGCACGTCATGCGAGTCTCCAAGGCTTGAAGTGTTTGCAATTGAGCCTTATCTTGGGAATAGTCCTCAAATTTCTTGAGGAGGAGATCAATCTTCATAGCGAGCATGTCGGCCTCCTTATCGGAGTGCATACCTCGCTGGTGCGGTTGGAGGTGATCATCGCTCCAACCTTGGTTGGAAACCATCTTCTCGATCAATGATGTAGCTCTTTCAATGGTTAGCGAGAAGAAATCTCCACCCGCAGCGGCATCCACATGATCACGGGATGACTGTGTCAACCCGTTGTAGAAGTTCTGTAGAATGAGCCAATTATCCATTCCATGGTGCGGACACGCTAGAATGTACTCCTGAAGCCTCTCCCAAGCCTCCAGAATTGACTCATTTGGCGCCTGCTGGAAGTACGAAATTCGACCACGAAGAGCATTGGTTTTGCCCGTTGGGAAGAACTTCGAGAGGAACACCTTGGCACATTTGTCCCAAGTATCCACAGCAGCCTTGTTAGCATAAAACCATTGCTTCGCTCTCCCCAAGACAGAGAACGGAAATAGACGGAGCCGGATAGCATCTTGCGATACACCTTTGATAACAAAAGTACTGCAGAGCTCCAGGAACTGCTGGAGATGAGCGCTGGCATCCTCATTGGCCTTGCCACAGAATGGGCTGGCCTGCACCATCGTAATGAGACCCATCTTGATCTTGAAATTTTCTCCTCCGGTGTTAACCTCGGGCCAGGTAGGGACCTGGTCAGCAGACGGAGCAGAGTAATCACGGAGTGTCTTCTGGGCCATAGCTCTGGGAGCTGACGATGATGCGATGACTGGACCGACTGCCGAGAGTGAGATCTGAGGAGGTACGATACGAGGTCGAACTCTTCTCAAAAAGTGACTCTGGATCGGAATGAAAGTTTTGCAGTAGATCGAAACTAGTCATACACTACCCTGTTTTCATATCAACAAAGACAAGAAAACAAAGCCAAGTTAGCCTGTTTAGCAAGCGAATACCAATTTCGATTTTGTTCACAACTTTTATCTATATATTTTACTCTGTGCCTTCCCCGGCAACGGCGCCAAAAATGCTTGTTGGCGCCTACCAACGTCACCAGCGATGACGCCCGCAGACGCCAATTTGGGGTGGCAGTATTTCATGAACCACGAATGAATCCGCAAGTGCACGGAATACCGCTGTAGCATTTTACCTAGGAGTATACCGGGGTGTCATTTATATTTCCGTAGGGAAGACGGTGAGTGAGAGAATATATAGATTAGTGGGTGAACTCTATCTAGATTGGATATTCTCATGCATAAACAGGAGTAAGATAATAACATGGTAGGAGGTAGTGTGACACACACACAAATTACCCTTTTGGATAAATAAATAAAAGAAAGATAAAAGAAAGATAAAAGATGCTTTAGGCCGAGAGCAAGGTTAAAGTCAGAGCCCGAGTCAGCTGTACTAGGCTAGCTATATCTACACTTTCTCATTGGTTAGCTCGTCAGAGATTAAACTACACAACAGGGAGATCGCTATCGAAGCGACGGGAGGAGCCCGTACACCCCGGCGACTTTATGTACCTCCTACCACCCATACCTAACGTGGAGGATTTCTAAAAGGCTCGGACAGGGCTGTCACCACCTGCCGCTACCTCTACAAACCATGGGTATAGTTGACATCCAGCAACACTTATCTAATCTAGACACCATGTCTACACTAGTAAGGGATACTCTAGTGTCCCACGCGGAGCCCCCACCCTCCGGATGGACTAACATCACACTAGAGCAATCATACGAATACTGGAGCAGTTGATAGAGTTCTAAGAACAAAAGACTAACCATCTCCAGCACAGGGTGATCATACAATGCAAGCATAGAATGATAACGCAACCATGACAAGAAGCATATACTCGATAACTCGGAATATACTTCAAGCAGATATCGGTAACCATAGTCTAATTCTATTACAAACAGCCGCATATTACAAGAGAGAGCTAGAGATGAACCCATACCAGACTCTCGAGTAACACCGGCGACTCGATGACTCCTAGACTTCTCCTAAACTCCACTAAGCCTAAAGACTATGCAAGGAATGCAAGAGAGGAGAGGTGAGTGGTGTGAGGTGTGTGTGGGTGTCCTATTCTCCACCCCCCTTGTATTTATAGCTGGGAGCCACGGGGTGAAGCCAGTACAACCGACGTAATTGGCTTGTCTTGACTTGTTTGAATTGGGTTCTTGCATAACTTTTGGTCCATTTGAGCCTGAATTGGTGCTCTGATAATTTCTGTGATTTTATGTCGGGCCAAAGTGTGCTTGTAACCTGCATATTAGCTTGAAAACACAACTTGCATATTCTAAAAGGTAAAGTGTGGTTTAGGGACTTTATTGGATAAGGATGCGTGTAAGAAATGCAAACTCTCATGATTTTCTAATCAATTTGACGCCTGGAAATGATTGTTAGTGAGCATCAATAAGATCCCCCAAGCTGTCCTTTGCTCGTCCCGAGCAAAGTAGGACAAATCAGGTTGTTGATCAGAAAATCACTTTGACTCGTACCTTACCTGTCATGTCATAGTCTGAAGCAAAGGGATTCATCTTTAAGCTTAAATAAGTCAGTTAGCATACCTTTGCTCAATTACCTTACTCCTTCATGGGGCTTTTTAGCTATCTCCTTGTCTTGGACTGTTGATAGTCAGAACGGTACATAGAGTGATACTTACTTGTTCATAGATCCGCAATCCATCTGGAGATATTTTTTTGAAACAATTTTGAAAACATGGTAAAGCTCCGAGGATAACTCTCTCGAGGCACTCATCTTGTGTTTCCTTACCAGGGCAATATCTGCCTTTGATCTTCCCTACTACTACAAGCCTTTATGGAGCTCAAGGTAGGATAAGAACAGGGCACACTCGTATTCTATTTATTGTAAAGTCAAAGAGAGGATCCATGGAGAAACAAGTCATGTAATCTCGTTCGAAAGGTGCAAGTGTATGAGTGGATGGATGGATGGATGGATGTATATTACTTACTCCTTGAGGTAATGGTTTTGCTCCCTCGAATCATCCCTATGTCTCTTTCTTTTTTTTTCTTTTTTTGAGACATGGCTACCCCTTTTTTTCTCTCTCTCTCTTTTTTTGGGTCATGCTTCTTTGGCATGCCATCTTTTCTCTTTTTGTTGCAACCATAATCTAACTTTATTTTATTTCAGGGATGTTCTACGAGAGAGATCACCAAGACATGGAGCACTTATTATGTGGAATGAATGGGTGGTGGTACCAATTCCCAGTGTAGGAATGTAGCAATTGGATGGGACGTGTACGTGCTTATGATCGAGACATTATGTAAAACATCTCTCTAGGGTCACACAATTTGATAAAACCCAACAGAATATCAAGCAGCATATGTGTAAAGGGTTTCTCATGGAATACGACATATGGCTCTGGTAGGACTTTGCATATCGCTAGGGAACTTGCCTCTTTTAGAATATTTTTGAAAACAACTCTAGACTTCAAGCATCACTAGAACAAGCTTGCACAACCTTATTTACCATATTTGAACTCGCAACAACTTAGACTTGAATCAAGCATAGACAACCCACGAAACTTTTAGGTTCATTGACAAGATATTTGCATAACCAGCAGATTTAAACTCAAGAGAACTCTTATTTTCAAATTAGGCACAACAAACATGATAGAGCAAAGCAAAACTCATCCTTTCAACTTATCAAAAGGAGTTAAAACATTCTTACCGCGCATCATGAAAAAGGGAAATAAAGCAGTAAATTTTTATTTTGTTTTTGAAAGTTTTTTATCAAATTTTATTGAAAGCAAATAAAGGGATACTGTTGACTTAGGGGAGGGAACCTCCCCTAAGCTAGCTCTTGGTTTAGGGTCCAAAAAGCAGGACCTTTCTCCATACCTGATCAGGTTGAGGTCGTTTCGTCCCTACCTGGAGAAGTAGTAGCGGTCGATGACGTCTTGTTCTTCTTGCGCCACACCTTCTTGGTCTTCTTTGGTGGCGTAGGCGGCGCAGGAACAGGATCTTCGGATGCAGAATAGACAATTTCCAGAACTTCCCATACTGTGTTGGTGATGAGGTCAGGGATCTTCTGGTTGTCTTCCACTGGCTCGGTTGGTGGAGTATGAATTTCCCAATCCTCCCAAGCTAGCTTGGAAGGGGGATGATAATCTTGATCATCCCAACCTGGCTCTGCCCATAGCCCTTGTTTCTCACTATCCTCATGAATCATGAATACCTCTCTTTTGTTCTGGAACTTGAATTTCATGGTCTTTCCCATGATACGAAGGCTGATTATTCCTGTCCCCACATCAATTCTGGCGTTTGTATCCTTGAGGAATGGTCGCCCAAGTATGAGCGGAATTCCAAGATCTCTTTCCATATCAAGGACTACGAAGTCCACCAATATGTAGGTATTCTTGACTTTTACCATTAACCTTTCCACAACTCCTTCTGGATATCTTATCGTGGAATCTGCCAGCTAAACACACATAGTGATAGGGAAATTGATGGATAGCCTAGCTTCTCGAAAGTCACCTTGGGCATGATGTTAACGCTGGCTCCAAGGTCACAAAGGGCGTGATCAAATTCATAATCAAAGATTGAGCAGCTGATCACTGGGGTTCCGGGATCTTCACTTATTGTGGCGGCCAACTCGCCCCACGCACCTCTTCTTGGGCGTCTGAGCTTCTTTGTATAGCTAAGGGATGTCCTACTAAGGGGGCTCTTTCCACATAGCATTGATGACATTCACGCTTTCTAGAGTTGATTCGGGTTGCCCCGGAATCTTCCCTAGTTCAGCAGCAGGTGTAGCAGCAGCTAGTTGAGCCAATTGAGTTTCTAGCGCCTTATTGAAACTCAGCTGGTTCTTCATAGCCATGGAGAATCCGTCCATCTTGGCATGGATAGTCTCCATAGATTTGTCTATAATGGCCAACTTCTTCTGAAAGGACTCATTGATCTTCGCTTGGCCGTAGACAAGATCTCTCAATGTAGGCTGGTTAGGACCGAAAGAATTCGAATTCCCATTACCTCCTTTGTAGTATGGGCATGGTTGATTCCACCCCTGACCTCCTTGTGGATGAAACCCATTGCTGCCATTATGGAATAGAGCTTCTTCTTGGGTTTCTGGGCAATTATCGCCCGAATGTCCAACATTCCCGCAGACCTCGCACGTCATGCGAGTCTCCAAGGCTTGAAGTGTTTGCAATTGAGCCTTATCTTGGGAATAGTCCTCAAATTTCTTGAGGAGGAGATCAATCTTCATAGCGAGCACGTCATAGCGAGCATGTCGCACGTCAGAATTGACTCAAAGCATGCAATGAGTTTAAATGAATAATCAGAGGGGAATTGAAACATCTTTACATTTGTAAGTCGAAAAATATTTCCCGACTACGTTAATTTTGGTTGCACCGGAACCGTTCACTTTCATGAATTGATAGCGAACAATCTTGAATTCAACCGTGGGTCTTGGGTTTAGGTTCTAATTTGTCCCAAAATGCACTTACTCCACCTCCCCCCATGCTTGAACGTTTGCTTGTCCTCAAGCAATGAAGTGATGATAACTTGATGGAGTGAGTGCACAAAACCTTTATCAATTCTCTGTTCATAACTTTGGAATTCAAGGGAGCATCTCCTCGTGAAAGATTGAAGCCAACAGAGGAGGAAAAGGGGCAGGCAGGCCGGCCTAGGGGTGTTGGGCCGGCCAGCCTACTGCATGTAGGCCTCCGCTTCTTTGGATTTTTCTTCTGCGAACTCTTTGATGCTTCCCAAGCTTATGTTTTGCTGAATTTTGCTCTTGATTCCACTGTTTTGCCGTAGTTGCTAAATGGTGGGGGTGTCGCCGCAGCATGCCCCCATGCTTGTTCTTGGCTTCCTTCCCATTGACTCGTCCATCCTTGTGGGTATCCCTGTCCACTTGATGCACCTTGAAATTCATTCCTCCAATAGGCGGAACTTGGCGGTGGAAGGTTTACTTCCAAGTTTTCTTGTTGTGCCGATGCCGATGTCCCTTCAATTAACCTTCCTCTTTTTGATTTCTTCACCTTTTTTCCAATATTTTCAACTCGCCAATCAGTCCTCCCTCATGCAAATAATTTTAGCCTTTGATCGGGGAGGGAAATATCCATCTCAGAAATAATGAATCCCTTCTTTTCATCCCCCCCCCCCCCCCGATATAATGACCTTGCCTCAAATGATCAATCCAAATATCTCTTCCCGGGACATAAAATTTTTGGATCACTCGTAACCTCGGATTCATGGCTCGGGCTATCATTGTGAGATAACATCCCGAACCAACTTCTCCCATGCCGGATGATGCTTCACAAAGCCACCTTTCAACCATGATGTAGGTGGGATCAATTACTTGCTTCTTCACCAATGCAGCATACATCCAATTTAATTCTTGGTCGGTGACCTTCGATTCTCTCATCCTCCCGAGAATTCTCTTGCTCAACCAAGAGTGGAATATTTGGAGGGTCACATTACTTCTATTTTTCCTTTGGCGGTTGACATCTTTTGCTATTTTTGTCCAAAATTCATCAAGCTCTCCATCTTCAACTTGCACCATTTCATATGCATTACTTTTGAATCCGAGCAAGCTTCCTATTTATCCATAGGTGATTACTTTCTCTTCATTCTTGAGCCTAAATTTCGGACATGGAACTTCTTCATCATCCACCACTTCCGTTGATTTTTCTAATGTCATGAACATCTCAAGAGTCACTTCTTCTTGCATATCAACCGTAACACCGTCGGAAAATAACTTCCAACCGATGTTCTCCAAGAGCTCATAGATGTCATGATGAAATCCCAGCTTCACCAATGCTTAATCATCAAAATCATAATTTGCTCGTAGTCTTCCCTTCATGAATTTGAGCCTTTCTTCTTCTTCCTTCGACAAGATAATAGACCCATATTCTGAATTCTTAGGCTTGTATGGTGGTAGTGCGGATGACCTTGTCGAACGCCGTGGAGGAGGTGGCATCCCTTCGGTGAATCTCATGGAGGAGCTTCTCGGGTCTCTCATCCCACCAAGGAGCAGCATGTCGCTCCTCGGTGCGGGGTTGTCTTCCTCCATGCTCCGCGGAGACTCGGAGACCGAGTGCCTCCGCGAAGAACTTGCCAATGTGTCGGATGTTGATGAACGCGTCCTTCACCTCCCGACGATGAACTTCATGAGGCCACTCATGGTGACTCCTTGCTGCACACACTCAAAAACAAACACACCGGGGGTTTCTTGCCGGCAGGAGAACAATATATCGAAGAATGGAACAAACTAGGAATTGTGGTGAATTTTCTGAGATTTTTGGAGTAGATTTTGGTGGACGAATTTTTCAGGGCTCTAACTAATGTTTCTGGGCAAAGAACTTGAAGAACATAAGCAAGGAATTGAATGAGGTGCGCACCTGCCAAAGGGGAGCACCAGAGGGGTTAAATAGGGGCCAGGCCGGCCGGCCTAGGGCCTTGGGGCCGGCCGGCCTAGGGGATTCCTGGCTCCTCTCCACTTCAATTTTCTCTGGTGGCTTCCTGGTGCAATTATTCGCTTCTGTCCAGTACCTCTTGCATGCTTTGCACCGTCCAAATCTCGTGAACCACTCCTTCTTTGCCTTTGATGTCCACTTGCAACATTATTTCTCCACTTTGTGTCATTCACCTTGTCCCATGCTTCATCATTCATCACATGGTGCCATCTTTGCTGAAAATCACATGTCCTTCCCATGCATGGCTGCTCCCTCCTTTGAATTATTTGCATGTGGTGGTAGGTAGAGAGCACAACTCTTTCCCGTAAACTCACTTTGATCAATGGATGTTAATCAAGCACATAAACCCTTTCCAAATCATGCTTAGATGTTTAATCCTCCTCTATCTTTGAAATTTCAGAATTGACTCAAAGCATGCAATGAGTTTAAATGAATAATCAGAGGGGAATTGAAACATCTTTACATTTGTAAGTCGAAAAATATTTCCCGACTACGTTAATTTTGGTTGCACCGGAACCGTTCACTTTCATGAATTGATAGCGAACAATCTCGAATTCAACCCTGGGTCTTGGGTTTAGGTTCTAATTTTCGCCAAAATGAGAGAGAGATTTTTTTTTGAAAAAGAGAATAATTAAGGTTAGGAAAATTATAGTCCTATGGTAATGAAACTGAAAATTCTCTCTATGTTTGTGTGAACCTTTGGTAGTTCCGTCATGAACCTCTAGCCACCATGACTACAAGGTCATGCTATGCGATCTATCTCGATAATAGATCTAGGATAAAGCAAACCCAAAGAAAAGAACGAAATCAAAAGAGAGAACATGGTCGCTAAACATTCGGAATCACAAATAACTTCACCATGAATGATAGTACATCACAAGATCACAACCGGGGCCCTACCTTGATCTTGATGATCCTAGCTCCAAAACTCCGACGTGGTCTTCCTTGCAAGGTTCCCACATCGGCTAGGGCGAACCCTAGACAACTAGCACGACCCTCGGCTCTCCGAGAGGTGTCCCTCTATCTTCTCTGCTCCTTGGCGTCGTCTCCCGAATTGATCTCTCCGTGAACCTTGGGGAGGGGTCTTTAAATAGCCTCAGGGAACCCTCGGTCAAAGGGGAGGTCGAACCGACCTAAAAAAGGGCTGGGCCGGCTGGCCCAATGAGCCTAGGCTGGCCGGCCTGGGTCTTTCCTTCACCGGCTCGAGTTCATCTTTCTCCACAAGTCTCCTGGAATCTTCTAGAGTTTATGTCTTTCACGATTGCACCCCATTAGACGTCATTATCTTCGAGATTTCTTCGAGGAGAAGGATAGGATGGAAAATCCTTCCTTAAATATCTCTTTACTTTGCTTAGCCCCGAAGTATCTTGATCTTATCTTGTGGGCTTTGTCTTTTGGGCTTCATTGGAGAGTGGATGTGCATGAACGGGCCTCTAATCATCATGGCCTTCGATCCTTTGTTCGGGCTTTGGCCTTTGTCTTTCTTCGTGTCATCGCGTGATCGTGGGCCTCGCCATTTCATGCTCCAAAATTGGTCAAAAACCTGCAAAAACGAAGTACCTCCAAAATATATGTGCAAATGCGAAAACGACTAATAATTGGGCCGAGGTTAGGATGATTAGTGATTCTGATATTAAATTCATGCCATTATCAAAGTTAAACAGGGGATAAAATGGATACTTAAGGAGCGCCAACAATAACTCAGAATATACTTCAAGCAGATATCGGTAACCATAGTCTAATTCTATTACAAACAGACGAATATTACAAGAGAGAGCTAGAGATGAACCCATACCAGACTCTCGAGTAACACTAGTGACTCGATGACTCCTAGACTTCTCCTAAACTCCGCTAAGCCTAAAGACTATGCAAGGAATGCACGAAAGGAGAGGTGAGTGGTGTGTGGTGTGTGTGTGTCCTATTCTCCACCCCCCCCCCTTGTATTTATAGCAGGGAGCCAGGGGTGAAGCCAGCACAACCGACGTAGGGGACCAATGGGGAAGCGCCACATGCCCTGGTTGAGGCAGTGGGGCCCATGGGCCAGGTCAGCCGACCAGGTAGGTCGTTCGGCCTGCCCAGGCCACCCACCACCCCCAACTTCTTCTGGTGGGCTGTCTTGGGCCTCTTTGTCTGATCCACGCTGGGGTTGGCCTGTCTTGACTTGTTTGAATTGCTGTCTTGGGCCTCTTTGTCTGATCCACGCTGGGGTTGGCCTGTCTTGACTTGTTTGAATTGGGTTCTTGCATCACTTTTGGTCCATCTGAGCCAGAATCGGTGCTCTGATAATTTCTGTGATTTTATGTCGGGCCAAAATGTGCTTGTAACCTACATATTAGCTTGAAAACACAACTTGCATATTCTAAAAGGTAAAGTGTGGTTTAGGGACTTTATTGGATAAGGATGCGTGTAAGAAATGCAAACTCTCCTGATTTTCTGATCAAGTTGACGCCTGGAAATGATCGTTAGTGAGCGTCAACACCTCTCCTGCGTTGCCCCTCTCCCGAGCGCACGCCACCACCGAACGCGCTGGGCCTATGTAAAATTGTATGAGGCAACTCAACCATTCATTGATCAATGTAGTGTACAATATATAGAGTACAACAAGCCATTCATGGCGGTGCCGATGCATGCGCGTGCGGTGCGTGCCGAACGGCCCAGGCACGCATGCAGGGATGGCGCGCGCTCTGCGGGCGCGATGGTGACGCGCTGAGCGATCACAGGTGCGCGTCGTGCGCAGGCGTTTGAGATCCTGAGGACTCGGACAGCGCTCAGCCTGGCGTGACGTGGATCCTCTGACACCCCCCCTCAGTCTCGACACCGCCATTCATGATAGAGAGACTGTCTCTGAAGTCCAGATAGAGTGCTGACGGGAGTCCTTTGGTGAAGACGTCCGCGATCTGGCGTGCACTGGGAACGTGCACGACGCGGACTTCGCCGTTGGCAACCTTCTCACGAACGAAGTGGATGTCGAGCTCAATGTGTTTGGTTCACCGGTGATGCATAGGATACCGTGACATGTAGACCGAAGAAATGTTGTCACAGAACGCCACGGTTGTGGACAGAACCTTGCAGTGGAGCTCACCGAGAAGTTGTCGTAGCCAGGAGCACTTGGAGATGGCATTCGTGATGGCGCGGTACTCGGCCTCGGCGCTCGACCTCGAGACCATGGTCTGCCATTTGGAGGACCCCAAGACGAGTGAAGCGCCAAGGAAAACGCAGAACCCCGACGTGGAACGCCGTGTGTCAGGACAACCGGCCCAGTCTGCATTAGAGAAGACGGTGATCGTCGGCGGTGTCGCGGCGTGGAGCTGAATACCAAGTTCTAGGGTTCCCTTGACGTACTGAAGCACCCGCTTCAGCATCGTCTGGTGCACGTCACGCGGTGCGTGCATGTGCAAGCAGACTTGTTGCACGACATAGGCGAGGTCGGGCCGTGTGAGCGTCAAGTATTGCAGAGCACCGGCGATGCTGTGGTAGCTGCTTCGCCTTGGTGTCAGCAGGTGTGGCCACCAGTTTGCAGTTTGTCATCCCGGCGCGCTCGAGAAGGTCCTCGGCGTACTGAGACTGAGAGAGGAAGAACCCCGCATCATCCTGGCGTACATTGATGCCAAGGAAGTGGTGGACCGGTCCCATGTCCTTGACGGCAAAGGCGTCGTGGAGCCACGCGATGACATGTCGAAGGAGGTTCTATGTGGACGCGGAGAGGATCATGTCATCCACGTACAGAAGCAGGTACACCTTCTCGTCGTTGTGACGGTAGACGAACAGCGATGTGTCCGTGTGAGACTGGATGAAGCCGAATGTGGTGACATGGCTGACAAAGAGCTCGAACCACGCCCATGGAGCCTGCCATAGCCCGTAGAGCGAGTGGGAGAGGAGGTAGACGTCGTTGGGGCATTGCGGGTCGACGAAGCCGGTGGGTTGTTGGCTGTACACCTGTTCCCGAAGGTTCCCGTGGAGGAAAGCATTGGAGACATCAAGTTGGTGAGCCGGCCAGTTGTAGGTGGCCACAAGTGTGAGCACGGTCCTGATTGTGGCCGGCTTGATCACCGGCGAGAAGGTCTCGCCAAAATCGACGCCAGGTCACTGGTTGAACCCACGGACAACCCACCGGGCTTTGTAGCGCTCGAGGGTGCCGTCGGGGTTCATCTTGTGCTTGAAGATCCATTTGCCGGTGATGACACAAGCACCGGGAGGGCGTGGAACGAGAGTCCACATCCTGTTGGCCTGCAGTGCATCAAACTCACGTTGCATCGCGGCATACCAGTTGGGGTCCTTGACGGCGGATTTGTCGCTACATGGAATGGGCGAGATGGTTGTCGAGGAGGCCGATATGGCGTACTTCGGGTTCGGCGTGTGTACACCGGCGCGCGCTCGAGTGACCATGGGGTGGTGATGCGGCTCGGGTGTGGGTGAGGGCGTGGACACTGGCGACCTTGCACCGGGGGATGTCGCGGTGGTCGAAGTCGTTGCAGGCAGCGCAGGTGTGGGCGATGCAGCGGGCGTCCCCTGCGTCACAGGTGCAGGGCGGGAGGATTGTCCGCGTGTTGGATGAGGTGGGAGCATGTCGATGAGGCGGGGTAGTGGCGGTGACGGTGCGCTTGGCCGTGCCACGGCGACGGTGACTCGTGGAGTCGATGGCGGCGGCGTGCACGACTAGAGCCATGCGTTGTTGGGGACGGGGGTGACAATGTCGCGGAAGGGGAATGTGGTCTCATCAAAGACCACATGGCGCGACGTGATGAAGCGGCCGGAGGCGACGTCGTAGCAGCGGAAGCCGCGGTGGTCCTACGGGTAGCCGAGGAAGACGCACGTGGTGGATCGCACGTTGAGCTTGTGGCCAGCTATCGCGGTTAGGTTGGGGAAGCAGCGGCACCCGAACACGCATAGCTCGTTGTAGGTTGGCGCCACACCGAAGAGCAGCTCGAATGGGGTGGTGATGCCAGTGGCGCGACATGGGCGACGGTTGATCAAGTAGGTCGCTGTTTGGAGCGCTTCGGCCCAGAACGCCAGTGGAGCTGCACTGTGAAGAAGCATTGTACGCAGACAATCATTAATCGTGCAGAGTACGCGCTCGGCCTTCCCGTTTTGTTGGGAAGTGTATGGACACGAGAGCCGGAATTGGATTCCGAGGTTGGACAGAAGACGGCGCATGGCATGAGAGTCATACTCCTTGCCATTGTCTGTCTGAAGAGCAAGCAAAGGGAGTCGAAATTGGGTGTGAACGTAGGAGATAAACACACGAACAATAGGGAGAACATCAGACTTGTTTCACAAAGGAATTGCCCATAGGTAATGAGTGTAATCATCAAGAAACACCACATAGTATTTATAGCCCGAGCAACTAAAAACAGGCGACATCCAAACCTCTGAATGAACTAGTTGAAATGGAAAATATGTTTGTGAAGTAGATGCAGCAAAAGGAAGGCGCACATGCTTTCCAAGTCGGCCAGAGGAACATGAATGAACCTCGGTTTTATTGCATTGAAAGGGGAAGTTTGCCAAGACTTGAGCGGTGATGTGATCGCCGGGGTGTCCCAAACGCTGGTGCCACGGGAGGTGGACGTAGTGGCACTGAGAGCTTGGTGAGGAAGGCAAAGAGGGTAGAGGTCACCATGGCTGTCACATCGGAGCATCTCCGCCCTGGAAGGAAGATCCTTGATAGAGAAACCATGGGGGTCAAACTCGATAGAGACATTATTATCACGGGTTAGACGGCAAACACTAATCAAGTTCTTAATGAGGTGAGGAGAAATAAGAATATTGTTCAAGTAGAGAGGGGAAGAAGCAGTGGGAATGATGGTGTGGGCTTGGTGTGTGACGGGAAGCGGTGCACCATTGCCCACGGTGATTGTAGAGGAGGATGGTCGGAGGGAGGAGGCATTGAAGTTATCAGGGGAGGCAGACATGTGCGAGGATGCGCCGGTGTCAAAGTACCAGTCAGAGGCACTGGGGAGTTGCTGCTGCATGCCGGCAGACTGGAGAGCGGCGTAGAGCCCGCTGGTGTCGAAGGCGCCATCGACGATGGAGCGGATTGATGTGCCACTGTCATCGCATGCTGTGGCTGGAACAGTGGGCGCGGGCCAAGAACACCAGCACTTGGAGCATGGTAGGGCATGGGCCAGGCCTGCACCATGGCCTGCCAAGGGTTGTAGCCCGCGGCCCACAGCGCATTCTGGGTTGTGGAGGAGGGCTGCTGGTTGTTGGAGCGTTGGCCGCCGCCACCGCCGTTGCCGCGACCCCTACCACAGTGGCGATCAGAACGGGTGTTCGAGCGTGTGTTGCCGCCGCCGCTGTTGTTTTTGGCAGATCGGGAGGAAGACGAGGACGAGCCATCCTTGGCCCCAGTGGGCACAAAGGTGGAGTCGCCGAGCGTCGCGGCGAGGGCCTGACTGGCCTCGGTGTTGGCATCGTGTTGCACGCCCAGTTCTTCAAGGACGAGGAAGGATCGGGCACTCTGGAAGGTGTGCGGCGGGTACTTGGAGGTGATCACTGACTTGACATAGCGGTTGCAGGGGTTGAGGCCACGGAGGAGGTTGAGGACCTGGTTCGGTTCAGAGACCGGATGGCCGATGTCCTGCAGTTTGTCGACGAGGCGCTTGAGCTTTGTGCAGTAGTCGTTGATGGACATGTCGCCTTGCTGCACAGAACGCAGCTCGGTCTCAAGGAGGATGGCTCACTGCAACTTGTTGTCGCGGAACAGACCCTCGATGGCGTGCCACAGAAGGAAGGCATCCTGGCAATCACGGCGAACCATGTCGAAGATGCTGTTGGAGACCGTGGTGAGGATCCAGTTGATGATGCAGGAGTCGACCATACGCCATTCACCATCGCGTTCTGCAGCGGGGGTAGTGTGCGGACATGGCCCTTGAGGCCAAACTTGCCAAGCGTGGTGTCGAAGAAGAGGCGCCACTGGCCGTAGTTGCCTTCGTCCATGTCGAGGATGACCGGAACGTGGTGACGGATGGAGATGCCTTGGATCGCAGAAGAGGAGGCTGGGGCGACATGTGGAGCATCGTCGTCATCAGAGGAGGAGGAGATGCTGGAGTGGCTTGGCGAGAGCGCCATGGGAGCGGAAGGAGGAAGGAGGATCGGAGTTAAGCTGATACCATGTAGAATTGTATGAGGCAACTCAACCATTCATTGATCAATGTAGTGTACAATATATAGAGTACAACAAGCCATTCATGGCGGTGCCGATGCATGCGCGTGCGGTGCGTGCCGATCGGCCCGGGCGCGCATGAAGGGATGGCGTGCGCTCTGCGGGTGCGATGGCGATGCGCTGAGCGATCGTAGGTGCGCGTCGTGCGCAGGCGATTGAGATCCTAAGGACTCGGACAGTGCTTAGCCTGGCGTGACGTGGATCCTTTGACAGCCTAGCGTCGCTGTTCGCCTGGTCGCAGGGCCAAGAGACTCCCCACGATCTCCCCTGCTGCTACACGTGGATGCGCCCATCCCTGTGTGCCGTCATCCTCTGCAGCCCAGGCAAACCCAGTGTGACACCGAGTGCTACCCAAGTTTGCTCGCCCCTCTGCATCGCCACAGGGAAACTTCAAGTTCTGTGCAGTGCGCTGCCGCCTCTTCCGACGAGATTCCGGCCGCCTCGGTGCGTCCGCCAAGGGTAAGAGGTAAAACGGATTCCCCTTGTCATCCTCTCTCTTTTCCCCACCTCGCCATGGCTTCCTGCGCCCCCAAGCTCCGGCAAGGAGAGCCACCAGGAGCTCTGTATGCACACCATGGCCAGGGAGCCCCAAGCTTTTGCGATTAGGTCCCCAACAAATAATGTAATTTCTATAGTTTTCTTTGTCTCTTGCGAAAAAACAGCAGAAAACCCCCTGGATTTAATACATCTTTACAACCTAGCCCCACCCATGACCTTTTTCAGATCTAACCCTAACCTCTGCTAAATTTACGAGCACTTTTCCGTGTCTTTCAAAAATCAGCAGCTAGCCCTTCACGTCTATAGTTAATCACGTATAGGTCCCCGCAACCTTGTTTTATCCATAGTTTCCAAGTTTTAGCGCCGTTTTTGTTCGTTCTCGTTGCGTTAGTTTTCTCTTAGCGTAAGCTTTCGTTTAGTAGTGTCGGTTGTGCCGTAGTTCCTGTTATAAAATTAAATATAAATTCAATTTGATTAAAGTTCTCTCATCTAGTTTTCTAATTAAAAGCTAATTAGATTAGATGTTACACATTTTTTCATAAATAATGATTAATATGATTAATATCAACATAAATGTGTTTTAGCTATAAATTTTTTAGCTCAACACCAATCATAAAGTTATTCGTTTAGATACTCTCACATATCCGTTCTCTAATTAATTGTTTAATTATTGTAACTACTACATAGACAATTATATATAAAATTTGATTAAGTTTTACTCCGTTTTTATAAATGCAAATATAATGAGTTAATTATAATCATGGATATTTCTTTTAAATGTCCTCCATATGTGGTTTCTAATTAAAATAAATGATGTTTATAGTTCATTAGTTTCTTTGTTAACACAAATCTTCCAATAGCTGTTTCTTTTCAACCATAGCCCCGTTTCCTGCATTTCTTGCGTTCTCGTAACCGTAGCAACGAGTCCTATCCATTAGTGCGTTCTTTTTAAGCCTTTCTTTTGTTTTGGTGTGTTGTTCTTAGTTGTACTTATTGTTTGCTTTGTATGTTGCCCGATGATTGCTTCGAGTAGACGGATCGTTGTTTGAAGCTTGAAGAATCAAGAAGCTTTGTATGAGCAAGAGTTGAAGAGCAATAGGAGTAGCTTTTTGTTGGTAAAAGGCAAGTGACCCTAACCATCTTTCTTTCTATGCTTATTTACAAGAATACTTTGATTAATTGGAACATGGAGAACCACTCAAGAAAAAAGTACAACCACAATACTAAATGGGCTCTGGTCTTGGCTAAATAATTAGATGAACTATATGTGGTGCTGGGGTGGCTAGCTTGGTGGTGTTTGGGTTTGTGTGGTGGAGCAGGTGAAGGAAGTTGTGTCTTCTAAGGGACTGCAATTGTAGGGACCAACACTTACATATAGGAATTCTTTGGAAAGGCCTCGTAGCGTCCCTATGCAATCACACTTAAGGAAGTGTAATAACGTGCTTGGCCGGCACATGCATGGTTGGGTTTAAAGTTCTTTGGAACTTTTACGCGAATTGTGGTGAAAGTGTACAACCTCTGCAGAGTTAAAACTGATATATCAGCCGTGCTCACGGTCAAAAGCGACTTGGACCCTCACATGATTAATAAACTTAAAGATGGATATAATTCACATTCTGGTTATTTCTTGTGACCTTGCTGAGTACCAACCATAAGTGTACTCACTCTTGCTTACTGCTGCTCAGAAGAGAAAGTTGATGTGAAGTCTTTTGAAGATGGCTAAGTTCTAGGCGTGCGTAACCCCCAGTCGATTGCCTGTGAAGTTTGAAGCCTTCATTTTCAGGATAACCTGTATAACTCTGATAGTCTTTTATTTGCTTTAATTCTCTTTTACGTGATACTGTTATAATGTCACTATATGTATGAAACTTGATCCTGGCATACATATAGTTATGCATTCAGTTTTGTTCTTAAAGCCGGGTGTGACATATATGCTAACAATAGGTATAAAATAACCATTTTGCTTTGCCTTTTGAATTTTTGAATACCCAACATTCAAATCCTAGGCCCACTGGGTATGTGGGTGATAACATTGCAGATTCACCAAACAAATAAATTGATTATCATTGATGTTCTGCCATTTTGGATGCTTTCAGTAGAAGCTCGAAGCATCTAGTTGTCTCAACGAAATTCTGCAAATATCATATTTCTCCGAATACGTTAAATACAACATTTTTTCCAACCGGTCTTGGTGAGCACAATGGACCTACTAGCAGTTTAGCTCCATGCTAGCTGATTGGTGAATTGACATGAGCTAGTCGAGTCCAACACCAGTGCGATCCCCTTTCTGCTAATCACATATCTAGTGGGACATGCCACATGCCCATGATTGAAGATCCTTGTGGAGGAACTCAGTCTGCTTGTATCATTATCGAAGCACCCAATGGTTTATCACGGACCACTTGTAGTTAAGTGAAAGCCATGTGAGCCAATCTTCAATGACCTTGTGCTGGTTAACATGCTGATTCCTCTCATTCCTACATATTAGGCCTAAGTTGGATGAGGTCGAACTTGTGAGATACGTGGCCAATGTGCTTGATATGATACTAGCATCATGAAATCTGAGAGGCAGTTGGGTCGAGATGACATTATAAAGTCATGGCCTTGGTGGACACTACTTATATGCATGCTGACCATGGGGTTATGGACGAACCACACGGTGAGCCCTACGCTGGTAGTTAAGTAGGTGAGGGAGAAAAATAAATGAGAAGTAGAAGTAGCTTGTGTACACCACCAGGAGCAACACGCCAACAAGGAGTGCGTGCCCCTACAGATCGATGGTGGCGAGGTTGAATTCCAGTGTGAAAAGCGTGTACACACATCCTTGACGATCCGAGGGTTTAGTAGAGTGTGGGAGGCCATCTTCTAACCCACTGTCCAGTCTCTACTTCACACTCTAAGCCACTTAAAACTAGCTGTCATAAAGTTTGCTGTAGATACACCAAGTCTTCTTGTGGTCGTGGGAAATTAGTGAAAATGCACAACTAACAGTAGTGTGTGGGAGAAATAATCCAATATTTTTGAAAAAAATTATCTTTTCTTCTGCTACCAAATGTATAGTCAAATTCTTACAATATTCTCAGGACAAACGTTGATCACAATATGAGGTAAAAGACCACACAAATGAAAGAAAATAGTCATAAGGAAAGTCTATTATTGCTTCTTCATCCGCCGACAAATATTTATACACCAATTAAATATGCAGCAAAAATGTGGCATTTAACGTAAAATATACAAATACTCCAGCAATCCAAAACCACGATCAACTTGCCGGGCATTAAAGTTTGATATTCAAATTATTCACTAGAAGCTTGCAACTTATATTGTCTCAATGAAATTTTATACTTTTGTATTTCACCGCATATACTTTTTAACCAATCTAGGTTGACACATACCCATATGCAAAAGTGCACACTAACAAGTGTGATTCGCCAAAATTGAAGAAAGGGGAGACGGGACCATGCTGTCATGCTGATGCTTACAGCCTCAGGGACCAATAAGTTTGTATCTAATAATGAAGCATGACAGCAGTGGCCTAAATGTGTGCAGCAACTCCCGCCTATCGTGGCCATGGAATGTGAGTGCACTCCTGTAGCTAGTAGAGACATGCACAAAGCCACAACATATTTTTGTGTGCTGGCTAATTAACCTGCTGATTCCTCTCAGTCCTATCTTGGCATATCAGGTGGAGACAGTAATCTGGAGGATAAGCTCAAGCTTGTCAAATGTGTGTGTTAGTGGGTTAGGGTGGCGGTGGGGATCAAATTGTCGTAAGACAGTATTGAAAGGTGCGAAGGAAGTTGGCTAGAAATGGTGCAGTGAAGAGTAACCAAGGATTGTACTTCGACACAGTGACATTCCTAGTGGGTCGTTATATATGCCATGGCATACCTAAAATTCTGATTCAAGATCATTATCCGAGTGGGTCGTCGCAGTAATCAAGAGCCCATTTCCAAGTAAAATATACAGATTATACTATTTTGTATATGAACTATACCGAATTATACATTAAAAAATTATTATGGCATATCCTCCTCCAAATCCTAGGTACGCTACTGCTTGGACAACGGATATTTGAAGAATGTTGTGGCCTGTAGATGATTCTGAATCATCGGTTAAAGATGCCAATGATATGAGAACTAGACGCCATGGCCACATGTAGCGCTTGCAACATGTCAGATGCCCATTTCCATCAAGCTCACTGATAATGGAGGTTTCACAAATACTGTATGCACACATTTGTATGCAACTATGCCTACAGCAGTCAACATTAGTACATTGCTATACAGAGACGTGGACCAATGTATATAGCTTGCATTGTACAAAGTTTCTCTTTCATCCAGCAGCAGAGGCAGTCCTGATGAGGCCAGGCTGATCTGATACCAAGACAGCTATGAACACAATTTTGTACTGCGCCACACTTCTACCCAAGGAGTATGAAGCCTCGTTGGGCTAATCTGTCTCTCCGATCTACATGTTGACCTGCTCTAACCGGGTTCTAGTGGATGCTTTAGGCCATTAGTATGCCATGGTAACGGCGAGAGCATGACCAGAATGTGTACACCACCAACATCTGAATGAATTAACCTGCTGATTCCTCTCATTCCTATCTTTGCATATGACTAACAATGGTGTGCAGGACAGCCGGCTTAAGAAACCAACAGACGAGAGATGCTATAAAAAGAGCTTGGGGTTTGTACTGGGCCGAGGCAGACCCATGTAAAACCAAGATAACTGAAGGTGATGGATGTGAGGTTCCCAAAAAAAAAAGAAGGTGATGGATGTGAGAAAATCCAGAATCATCAATTGGAGATGTTAAACAAACTAGAGGCACATTAAGAGAGTTTGTAAAGGAAAAGAGACCTTCTAACTAAACAACATTTTGTACCATATCACTATACTAGTACCTCTTCTGTACAAAGTTTAAACATTTGTATGTGTTATCCAGAATCAATGTCCCAACCAAATCATAACTACTAGTATATCCGAGCAATGGTGATATCATAATTCATGCAGCCAAAAAATTAAATTAAGAAGGTCCGGCCACATGCTAATTAAGGTTTTCGTACATACATATATAATTCAAATCAAATTTCCTCTGGTTCAGTGCAATTGAGAGTAGTTGAGTGTGCACGCCAACTACCACCACTCCTTGCTCTCAGGGGCGGATCCAGCACCGGGTCTAGGGGGCTCAAGCCCCCCCCCCTCCCTAGACCCAAAAAACCAATGGAGCCCCCCTTGAGCCCCTCCTCCATTCTTGAGAAGAAAGGAGGGAGAAGGGGCAAAAGAAGAAAGGGAAGGAGGAAGGAGAAATCAGCCCCTCTTTTAATTATTTCTAGATCCGCCACTGCTTGCTCTGGTTTTGCCGGAATAGGGTGATGGGGCACTATATTTATATAGACTCATCATCGTTCAAGCTATGAACAAGTGAAGCTGATGATGACATGGTCACTTAAAACTATAGATGCTACTCGTTCAAGGTCCAGCATTGTCACATTTTAAGTACAAGCCAGGACATGCACAAGGAATCTGGACTTGCTAGCAAATATTTATGCATATCCGGTCAAAAATGCTCCGAAATACCAGCATAGAATTCACTTTAACAAAACAAATTGAAAATTGTCTTTATTTACAACTAGAGGACCCTCTGCACTCACTTGCTATGAGAATGAAAAGGGATGGCTTGGCCAGATTTTGGCACACTATTGGATCGTATATGTATTATATTAATCCAACAACCTAAAATCATGACTCGCCTATAATCCATGCTTTTCGGATCAATGAGATAAAGAGGTAGTTCAAGCTGTCGTTAGGGTCTTTGGCAAAGGAATGGAAATGGGAACCCCTCGACTTCTAAGCGAGCAAATCCCGTTATTTTCAGCTTTCCGTAAAAGATCAGAATTGTTTCCCTCGTCTCAATGAAATTCAGCATTTTTGCAAGTCAACCATACAATCGTCTCACCTGCTCATATGAATGCAATGAGAAATCCACTCACTAACAAATTTGCAAGCGTATGTTCTCATCAATTCTCTGTCATGCAGATAAACACGTCCATGATGGTGAGGACCAGCAATGATGTGTGCAGTAGCCAACTATGCTCATCAGAATAATCTTATAGGGTGAGGACACCAAACTCTCTCTCTCTCTCCTCGATCAATCAATCGATCAAATTTTCTCAATAACGTGTGATGAATGTTGAGGAGCAATCCAATCATATCTCTCTATCGCTCTCTTAATTTCGAAAGATGAGGTTTTAACAATAAATGTGATAACTGAAGGTGGTAGGTGGGAGATTTGTAATATCCCAATTATTTAGTTTTTTTTTAACTTCAAATGGAGGACGATTAGGGAGTTGACTAAATTTGACTATTTGAATCGTTGGTCGGATGAACGATCGGACACCGTGGATGCGTAGAGCTCGTCGAAATGAATCCGTTTTACTACTCACATGCCACGATTGGATAACGAGTGAGTTGATGGCTAGTCGATCAATCTAGACCGTTGGATGTGACTTAGGTTTTCTATTTGTTTCTGGTCTAGCTCCATCACGCTGTTTTTTTTCCCGATTACAATTCCAGCGCCGCCTCCTCTCATCCCTTTTGCCGCCACCTCCTTCCACCTGTTCCACACGGACTCTTCCTCCATCTACCGTTGCTGCTGTTGGATCAAGCAATGGGGACACAGGGAGATTGGTGCTGGCGGCTCTTGCTGACGCAAGGCAAGGGAGAGAGAACAAGAAGGAGGATTAGCGCTGCTGCTATTGAATCCGTGGGGAAAAAGGTTAGGAATTATTTAATTACTCCTAAGCTCGTCCGCCTCTGGTTAAAACATGGACGCACGGGTTGTTGGGTAGGGATCCAATAAACTGACAATTCGATTGTGGTTATGTCAAATGAATTAGGCTGATTTCTTCGACGAATTTCTGGAATTAATTGACAAGGAATTTCAAGTCGGCCCAATGATGAAAGTTGTACCTTTCGTCGATATCTTTCCAATGGCGCTAGTTTCGTTCAATTTGGATTAGCGGTTTAGGAGATATCAATGAAACTGTGCTGCTGTTCCATTTAGAAAATCTGTGCGCAGAAACTGTTTTTATAGTTTTGACTTATTTAGAGGCCGAATTTCCCCTACGCGCTGTAACTAAAGTTGTAGGAAATTTTCTGTAGATGTTCAAAATGTATTTATTTACTACATTTGGTTAAGAGAATCAAAAGTTATGGGCCAAACAGCGAGTAACTCAGAGAATTAATCGAATTTTCAGAAATTGCGAGAGTTAATGGTTTAGGCATTTAGTTCGGAATTTCTTCGAGTATATAGGCTTTGGGTCGATATGAACTAGTTCTTAAGGGTGGTTTATTCCACAAGTTTGATAAATTATAGTCGCAAGCGTGTGGCGTCGGATTCCCGATAAGGTTAAGGCAAGTGCAACGACGAACCTCTTGATGTGTGATTATGTTTGTGGCTTTCTTGCTGCCCTTGGGCGAAGTTTACTCAATGTCTTTATTTTATATGTCAATTCCTTTAAGAATCATGTCATAATTTTCTAGTTCTGTCAAATGTTCAAGATTCGTGTGTTGCCTTTCATATCATTCAAGTGCCGGAGGTTTGTATAAACACCGGTTGTGCAATTTGGTTCTTATGTTCAGGTTCCTGTGAATAAGTGCTGGCCCCATTTATTCGGCTTTACCGGTAAATGCAAAGGAAGTTTCAGGTGACGTCCGTTTCAGACAGAAACTATTATTTCATTGGTTATAGAATCTCCGTTGTTCATATACTTGCAGTCGTTCTTCTGGTTCTGAGTTGTGCTTGCTGAGTATTTTTACTCACTCTTGTATTTATTTGGCTTTTAGGTACTCGCTGATCAAGTTTGCATGGGATGGGAGTAGCCACTTTATGATGAGTATGCACACTTTTTGCGATTCATTAAACAAATCTCTAGGCTGAATTATTCTTTTGATATCGAGGACTGTCGTGTGGTTGTTTGGTTGCTGCTTAAATTCATTTGGTCATGTTAGTTGTGGAGTTCTTGATAATATTTATTTATATCATCTTGCTATTATATGACTTGTGAGCCCGTGAATGTTAGAATTTACAGAGCAGACTCTGCCGAAATTTACTAAATTTTTTATACTTAGTGCAATTTAATGTCCTTAGTAGTAACCTCCAGGTAAGTCGATACTTGGGGCGTTACAGTTTGTATCAGAGCCAGATTATATTTCCTTGTTAGATTGTTTAAGGCTAAACATTTGTGAAACTTGATTTAGACCAACAATTAAAATTTGACACACTTATACACAATAGGCTGGGTTGCATGGGCATTTTCTGCATTTTGTTTTCCACTATCTATTTTGTTTATGTGCTTATTCCATCTATGTTAACATGTTGTTAATTGTATCCTCATTATCTTTCCAAATTATTAGAACTATGCCGCCACAAAGGAGTGCACGCAACGCTGTGCGTGGGAGAGGTCGTGGTAGAGGACGTGGTCATGGTAGAGGTGATGTTAACCAGTAGTTTAACAATGAACAAGTGAACCAAGGCAATGAAGAGGTTGAAGGGGGGAGGAACACTCAGTTGCTGCTGGAGCTCCTGTTGGTGGTGGTGCAAATGTCCCGGTTCAGGCATTGACGTTTCCTAGATGGATGTCTATGTGCTTGGATACATTTGATGGCTCAGGAACGCCTACTGATGCTGCTGATTGGCTGCGCAAGATGGAGAAGATCATGGCTGCATGTAGGATGACTGCTGAGGAGATGGTCCTGTTTATTCCTCACCAGTTGACGGGCCAGGCTGATATTTGGTGGGTAGGAGTATGTGATGCATGGACTCCTGCTCGACGTGCTATCACTTGGGAGGTTTTCTTGGCACAGTTCAGGGCTAAGTATTATCCTGACTCCTTTAGGGACAAGATGAATGATGCATTGAACCACATTGAGCAGGAGCACAAGACAGCGGATGAGTATGAGAGGGATTTCAGCAATATTGTTCGCTTTGTGCCTAGTGTGGCAAGTGACGAGCGTGAGAAGGCTCAGAAGTTCTTCATAGGACTTAATGCTCGATACAGGGAGGTGATGGGAAGAAATCCTCCTACCACTTATATCACAACAGTTGAGGAGGCTAGGGGTATGGAGACTCAGTTTCAGCTTACGATGCTCCAGTAGAGGCGTAATGGAAATTCGAGTAACACATGCGGTGAACATAAGAGGGTTCACTAGGAGGGAGGAGAGCCCTCGCAACAACCCTCTTTCAAGAAGTCTAAGGAAAACCAACCGTCTCAGCAGCCTTCCAAGTTCAAGCAATCAGGGGCTCGGTCTTTTTCGGGGCAGTATGGTGGGAACTCCTCATTCATGCATCCTGTTCCAGGACAAGGTCAACACTTGTGGCAAGGAGGGGCACATTAGCGTGGTTTGCAAGAGAAACCCAAATTGTATCATCAAGTGGCAACGTTCAGGTTCTTCTTCTTCTGAATCCACTTCAGTTGCCAGTTCTAGGGGTTCGGCTCCTACAATTGGTGCTCCTCGTGGCACAGTTCAGATGAGAGTATTTTACGTGTATACCATTACGAAAGTTCACGGTTACGCACATACCATTAAAAAGTTCGAAGATACGTGTGTACCATCGCGTGAACTTTTTTTTACCTGTGTACTATTTTGGATGGAATAGTGCCTAACGGTGACTAACGGAGATATACAAAGATCATTTTACCCTGTGTTGCCTCGTGGGGTGAACAGACCCGAGAAATAAAAGAGACCCGTGTCATGCGGCTGCTAGGCGCTTGAGGCCAAAAAAAAAAGGACCGTGACCATGCTGCTGCTAGGCGCATGAGACAACAAAAAAAGAGACAAAAAACAATGATCATGACCATGCTGCTGTTAAGCGCATGAGGGAAAAAAAAGACCGTGCAATGCTGCTGCTAGTCGCATGAGGCAAAAAGAAAAGGACATGAAGCGACTCGCGTCGGTGACATGCGCGCGACGGCGGCGGCCCGCGCTGGCACCCTTCGCGTCGGTGCCCTGTGCACGCGGCTTGCAGGGGCCGTGCTGGCACCCTTCATCCGCGGCAGCGGCTCTGTGCCCACGACGGCGGCGGCCCGCAGCGGCGGTGCCCTGCAGATCCGACCGGCGGCGTCCTGCTGATCCGGATCAGTGGCGTCAGCGAGCTTAGGGTTCTAGAGAGAAGAAGAGAAGAAAGCGCTCGGGATGCTCTGTTCGTGTCGCACCAGAGAGGTAGGGGCAAGATGGTCAATTCCATACATAGGTCCCACCTGTCAGGACAAACAAACTGTTAAGTTCTAACGAAAGGTGGACGGAATTGCACACAAGTAAAAGAAAATTCACGCGATGGTATACAGGTATCTCCAAACTTTTTAATGGTATGTGCGTAACCGTAAACTTTCGTAATGGTATACACATAAAAGACTCTTCCGATGATGGCCAGTCCCCCAGCTCCATATTCTCTGTGCCCTCAGTACTACTATCCTCCACCGGGTTACTATTGGCCCCCACCTCAGCTTCCTACACCACATGCTCCTTTACAGTTACCCGCTCCGCCTGCTCCTACAGCTCAGCTCCCTTAGTATGCGGCAGGAGGTTCTAGTTCGACTGCACCTACTGGAGTTTACACTATGCCTACAGTCTCTACTCTGATCGCCAAGATGTGGTTTCAGGTACTCTTAATGTTGAGTCACATGATTATCATGTCTTATTTGACTCGGGTGCTACCTTCTCGTTTATTTCACTTGATTTTGCAAGAAGGGCCAATATTGCTAGCCAGCAAATTTCTGAGTCAATTCATGTTAGTTCTCCCGAGGGCTTGATATCTAGTTCAGTGGTGTGCTCGGGTTGCACTGTTTCTATAGGTGGAGATGACTTTGTAGCTAATTTAATGGTGATCCCCTTACCGGTTTTTTATGTTATTCTTGGCATGGATTGGCTACATCGCTATAGAGCTGTTATCTCTTGTTTTTGGAAAACTGTTACACTTGAGGCGTCATCAGGACAGACCATAACTTTTCAAGCTAATCCACCCAGTTTTTCTGTACTGGTGATGGCGTGTCTCTTTCCTAGCCGTCGCCCCATAAAGACAGGCTTTCTTTGGAGCTTAGTTGAAACGCCCATCAAGCCATTGAATATTAAGAAAATTCCGGTAGTGTGAGACTATCCTGATGTCTTCCCTGATGTGTTACCAGGAATGCCACCCAAGCGTGAAGTGGAGTTTCGTATTGACCTTATACCTGGCACTCGTCCTGTATCTATTGCCCCATACTGTTTGTCCCGTCCTTTTCAAGAGGAGTTGAGAAAGCAGTTGAATGATTTGTTGTCGAAGAAATTAATTCGGCGGAGTGTCACCATGGTGGGCCCCTATGCTATTTACTAAGAAGAAGGATGGTAGTTGGCGTATGTGTATTGACTATCGTGGCTTGAATGCTATGACAATCAAGAACAAGTACCCACTACCCCATATTGAGGTGTTGTTTGAGCGATTGAAAGGGGCTAGAGTATTTTCCAAGGTTGATCTTTAGTCTGGGTATAATCAAATTCCCATTCGAGAGGAGGACATTGAGAAGACAGTCTTTTCCACCATGTATGGCCATTATGAGTTCAGAGTTATGTCCTTTGGACTCACTAATGCGCCCCCATACTTCATGGAGACGATGAATAATATGCTTCAGGGATTGGAGGAGTTTGTTGTGTTGTTTATTGATGATATACTTATCTTCTCCAAAACTGAAGCAGAGCATGAGGACCATTTGAGGAGAGTTCTAGAGACTCTAAGGAGTCATAAATTCTATGCTAAGTTCAAGAAGTGTGAGTTCTGGCTTTCAGAAGTTGGTTTTCTATGACATGTGATTAATAAACATGGCATCTCTGTTGACCCAGGCAAGGTTTCTACTATAGTGGAATGGGAAAGGCCAACGAATGTCAAGGAAGTCAGGAGTTTTTTGGGCATGGCAAGTTATTATCGGCGCTTTGTAAAGGATTTCTCTATCATTGCTAAGCCTATAACAAAGCTGACTCAGAAGAACGTCAAGTTCGTTTGGACTCAAGAGTGTGAGCATTGCTTTCAAATGTTGAAAGAGAAATTGGTGGCTGCTCCTATTCTTACCCTCCCTGAGCCCAGTAAATGTTTCACTGTTTATTCAGATGCTTCTCGCGTAGGACTTGGTTGTGTTTTTATGCAAGATGGAAAGGTAATTGCATATGCATCAAGGTAATTGAAGACACATGAGCAAAACTACCCCACTCATGATTTAGAGCTTGTTGCGGTTGTTTTTGCACTTAAGATTTGGAGGCACTATTTATATGGGGAGTCATGTGACATTTTCACTAATCATAAGAGTTTGAAGTACATTTTCACTCAAAAGGATCTGAATTTGAGGCAAAGAAGGTGGTTGGAGTTGATCAAGGATTATGATCTGAATATTCAGTACATGCCAGGCAAAGCAAATGTGGTGGCTGATGCCTTGAGTCGTAAGGCTTCTCCTTCTACCATGAATGGTTTTATAGCTGATTTTGAGTGGATGGATATCTCGTACTGCTATGCTGGAGTGACAGAAGCAGAAACACAATTGATTCTATTGTCAGCTATACCAAAGCATGTGTTGGACTGCATTGCTTGCTCTGCCAAGCCTCCAAACATCTCTGTCTCGGTGATCAAGAATCTAGGCTCTACGTTCTGCAAAATTGACCCTGGAAATATAACTGAGGAAGTTCTCAGTAAGAAAAAGAAGGTTTCTGCTCTTGGTGGGAAGAAACCTAGGAAGCTACAAGACAAAAGTGATGACGCATCCAAGCCCGAGAAGAAAAAATCTAAGAAATGAAGGGAGGTGGTGTCTTTGGTGGTCTGCATCTGTTTTTGGACAGGATGTTTACTGTCACCTTTTGCTCATCCTTAATGTAATAATGATTATGGTTCTGACTCTTGGAATTTCAAGCGTGCCCCTAGTACTCACGTTAATCATGTGTTACTCCTTTTCTTCATCACTGTTTTCTTTAAGGCTCACATCAGAAATATAAAACATTGGAAAACTTTATGTTGGAATATTAGGGGTATTAACTCTGTGAATAAATGGGATTCTGTCAGAGATAAGATTGTGGAAAGTGGATGTGACATTATTTGCCTACAGGAAACCAAAAGGGAGACTTTCGATATCCAGTACATCAAAAAAATTTGCCCACCTGCCTTTGATGTGTTTGAGTTCTTACCCTAGGTTGGGGCCACAGGTGGGATCACCACTATACGGAAGTCAGCTTTATTTGAGGGGCATCTTGCATTTCATAATTCCTTTTCAATCTATGTGGATTTTCGTTCTCTTCATAGCAATTCTGAATGGCTCTTAACTAATGTTTATGGCCCATGTACTGATGAGGTTAAACATAACTTTGTGGACTAGATGAAGAACATTTCAAAGCCAGAGGAAGTGGATTGGCATCTAGTAGGTGACTTTAATTTGATGAGATGCCCAGCTAACCGTAACAAACCAGGTGGTGATATTACTCAAATGGTCATGTTCAACGAAGCTATCAGTGCACTAGGATTGGTGGAACTGCCCCTGCTAGGAAGACAATGTACTTGGTCAAATAAACAATTCGAACTACTGCTAGAACGCTTAGATTGGTTTTTCACTTCCAACAGTTGGACACTCTCATACCCACACACATCAGTCTGAAAAGCAATATTGACAATGTCAAGCTTGTTCTTTGGTTACTTCATATGTTGGAAATGCACAGACACCTCACAATCATTGAATCGAATTTCAAACATGTTTTGCAAGACAAATTACTCAGTCATCTCAGGCAACAAAGGATTTATTGGAAGCAAAGAGGAACCATCAAATGGATTAAATTTGTTGATGAAGGCACTACATTTTTTCATGCCGCTGCAACAATGTGAAGTAGAAAAAACCTTAAAAAAAGGATGTACTCAGTGCCGTAGGCTCCCGCACTGTGCGGGGTCTGGGGGAGATTATTAGTGGGAGGTCTTTCCCACACACCATGCAATGTGTAGAGGCCACCGCTCGAACCTGTGACCTCTCGGTTCACAGGCGGCAAGCACTACCACTTGCACCAGGCCGCCCTTTTGAAGTAGAAAAAAACCTTATCAGAGCTTTATAGGATAGTGATGGTAATCTCAAGTCATCACACTCTGATAAGGCAGCTATTTTGTGGGAGGTATTTAAAGATAGACTTAGCACATCAGAGTTTCAAGGGATGCATCTGAACTTAGATGAGCTCTTATCAAATTCTGATCAACTTGCCTTTTTGGAAGAACCGTTTACTCCTGAGGAAATTGATCATGTTGTTCAAAACCTACCCACTGACAAATCTCCAGGGCCGGATGGTTTTAACACTGGCTTCATCAAGAAGGCATGGCCAATTATTAAATTTGACTTCTATGAGCTCTGTATGGCCTTTTATGAAGGAAATAATTGTTTGCAAAGCATCAATGAATCTTACATTACTCTTATCCCAAAAGTAAATGGGGCTTCACGTCCATCAGATTTCAGACCTATTTCTTTACTAAATACTTCAGTGAAGTTGATCACCAAATTACTGGCTAATTGTTTACAGACAGTAATCCTGAATCTCATTCATAAGAATCAATATGGCTTTATCCAATCAAGAATCATTCAAGATTGTGTTGCTTGGGCTTTTGAATACTGAGTTATCTAAAATTTTTGCCATCTTCCCGAATGGCACTCCTTCAGTTGCCATCCTTAGAATGGCTCCTACATTTTTGCCATCGCAAAATAGAGAACTCAACAAAATTGCCAATTTTGACGATGTGGCGCTCCACATCAGCGAGCCAGCGTGTTTAGAGATGGAAAATGGCCTCCATACCCCTTTCTTCTTAATCTGTTCTTCCTTCTTGCTATCCTTCGTTCATCCTCTTCCTGCTAAAAAAATGGAGGACTTAGACTTGTATTGCTCGCACCGGTTTCTGTCCGGTGCCCGTTCTGTCTGTTGGCACTGCACCTGCATCCATGGAACTAGCAACGGCGAGCACCGCCCAACACATGGACGGACCTCGAGGTGGGCGATGTTTTTGTGGAGGCAACACACCAAGTGGTGCTGCGAGGCGACCTCCCGCTTCAACGGGCACCGAGCGGCAGCAGAAGTGAGGTAGAGGGTCGGAGCGGGGCTCCTGATTTGCAGGTCGCGGAAGGAGCCGCCACTCCACTTGGTGAGGCGGTGGTGGACTGGTGGCTGAGCTTGGTTGTGGTCATGGTCGGCGTCAGCTTGTCGTGGTGTCGTCGCGGCCGGTGGCCGGGGGCCAGGTGGTGTTCCTCTGCACAAACTATCACGAGGACCACGATGATGGCCTAGATCTGTCGCTCGAGCTGGTCATCCAGTAGTGCGAAGGCAGCGGCTACCACAGCCTGTGGCCTGAGGAGCCCCGGACATCGTGAACAAACTCGACGGCTGCGACGTGGCCTAGCGACGACTGTGCACATGCGCAGCACGAGGAGGTTAGCGACCAGCATGTGGAATCTGTTGTCTATGGTGGCGTGGAGGTGGGGCGATGCAGTGCGCGCCCATGGCTGGTCCAAGAGGGTGACCGATCCACACCCTCTGCCCTGCAGCGGTGCAGCCACACAGGCTCCTCCATTTTTTAGCAAGAAGGAAGAAGGGAGGGAGAAGAAAGGGGTATGTGGGTCATTTATTGTCCCGCGCCATGTCATCAAAATTGACAGTTCTGTTGAGTTCTCTCTTTTGCGATAGCAAAATTATAGGAGCCATTCTAAGGATGGAAACTGAAGGAGTCCATCCGTGAAGATGGCAAATATTTAAATAACCCTTGAATACTTGCATCTCTGTCATCATTCTAAGAAAGAAATAATCATTTTCAAGCTGGACTTCGAGAAAGCTTTTGACAAAGTTGAGCATCAAGCTATGCTATAGATCATGGACTAGAGCAATTTTATCTAGTGGTACCTTTGCTGTCTTGCTAAATAGTGTCCCTAGTAAAACCTTCCACTGCAAAAAAGGGGTTAGGCAAGGTGATCCTCCATCACCCCTTCTTTTTGTGCTAGCTGCAGATTTGCTTTAGTCAGCTTTAAATCAAGCAAAGGATAATGGCCTGCTCACTTTACCCATTCCACTAAATCACTCTCAAGACTTTCTAATCCTCCAATAAGCTGATGATACTTTGATAATTGTGGAAGCAAAAAAATGATCAGTTAGCTGCTCTCAGAAACATCCTAAATCTTTTCTCCCTCTCCACTAGCCTCAAAGTCAACTACTCTAAGTCAATGATAGTGCCCATCAAAATGGAACAAGAAAGTTCTCTAACCCTGGCTCAATCTTTTGGTTGCACCCTAGGCTCTCTTTCTTTTACTTATCTGGGGCTCCCTCTCAACCTAAACAAACCAAAGATTGTTGATTTCTGGCCACCTATTTCAAAATGTGAGAGAAGATTGGTAAGCACTTCAATTTTTCTATCTCAAGCTGGCAGGTTGCAGCTCACTAATGCAGTCTTTTCTGCCCTACCAACATTCTATATGTGCACTTTCAAGCTTCATAAAACTGTGATCAAGCATGTTGATAAATTTAGAAAACATTGCTTATGGAGAGGGGCTGACTTAAATACCAAATCACCCCCCAAAGCTGCTTGGCACATGGTCTGTTTGCCAAAAACTCAGGGTGGTCTAGGTGTGATCAACTTGACCACTCAGAATAGGCTCTCCTACTAAAAAATCTCCACAAAATTTTCAACAGGCTAGACATACCCTGGGTCCATCTAATTTGGGAAAAACTTTGTCAGAATGACAAATTACCAAGTGCAATCAAAAAAGGTTTTTTCTAGTGGAAGGACAACTTAAAGCTGCTGGACAAGTTTAAAGGTATAGCTAGAATTTAGCTGATGGAAGAACATGTTTACTTTGGTGGGATATTTGGGAAGGTCAAATATGTGCTCAAGCCAATCCGGAACTCCTCTCATTTGCCAAATTGGATAATTTGTTAGTAGAAAGAGCTTTGTTTTCCTCTTCCCTTGATCAACTTTTCACTTACCCCTATCCTCAGAAGCATACTCACAACTTCTGCTCCTCTGTAAAAAATGGGATGGCCTCCATCGTACCCCCAATCATGATTCATGGAACTACATTTGGGGCACGCCCTTTTTCTCGAGCTCCAAAGCTTACAAACACCTGACAGGTTTTGCCGCAATCCCCCCACCTTTCAGATGGCTTTGGAAGAACTGTTGCCAGCATAAACACAAGGTTTTTGTTTGGTTACTCCTAAAAGACAGACTCAGTAATAGAGATTTGTTGAGAAGAAAATGGATGGTTCTACAATCTCATGACTGTGTGCTCTGCGATCAAAACGCAATGGAAACGCTACAACACCTGTTTCTGCTTTGCCCTTTTGCCAATCAATTCTGGGCCTCAATTGGTCTCACGATACCTGCTTTCGACAATTTCACAGAAGTGTTCATTTATTTTAGATAGAAGCTGAATATTCCTTTTTTTAATGGAAGTTATCATTCTTGGCTGTTGAGGTATTTGGATGAGGAATGACCACATCTTCCGAGATCAGCATCCTTCTTTGCAGGGCTGCCAAAATACTTTCAAGAAAGAGTTTTCTCTGGCTTTGCATAGAGCAATGAATTCAGTTGTAGATTTGATGAAAGAATGGATAGACGACCTTTTGTAATCTCTCTTATCTTTTTTATTTATTTCTTTGTTTCTTGAAGCTTTCCGTACTTTCACAACTATATTATTTACTTAATATATAACCAGTAGGGATCACTCCCCTCCTGTTTCCTAAAAAAAACACTTCATTGACATGGTGGTGGCACTAGCCATTTAACTCCACGTCAGCTCCTTACTCAACCGTGGTGTTGGGCCCCACCACCATCCCCATTCATTCTCCATCATCCATCCATTCCCAGTTTATCGATGACCAAGCTTTCACAGAAGCAGAGCAGCCTACATCGTACATGAACAGAGCATCTGAATCTTCCATCCGACAGGCGATTGCGGTGGTCAGAGCGGCGGCCTCCGGTGGTTGGAGGAGGCCATGAGCACGACCATGGCGACGGCGAACATGAGCAGCATGCTCGCCAGCAGCGTGTACGTCCGCCGCGACGACCGCCGGTACTCGCCGAACAGCACCACGCCCCAGAACGTGCTCACCAGCGGCAGCGCCTGCACGGAGTCCGCCGCCTGCCCGGCCATGAACGTGAAGGCGTTCCCGAGCCCGCACACCAGCCCGGCCAGCAGCGCCAGCCACCTGCCCTCGCCGTCGCGGAGGTACGCCGCCACCGTGGACCTCGGCACGCCGACCATGGGGCGGTAGAGGAACCACACGTTGAGGCCCACGCTGACGGCGAAGCAGGCGAGCGAGAAGTAGAAGAAGGCCGTGTACACCACCAGGTGCGGCACGCCGGCGGGGAGCGTGTGCCACTGGTCGTTGGTGGCCAGGTTGAACGCCGGCGTGAAGAGGGCGTAGAAGACGCCCGCGAAGACGACGATGCCGAGGCCCAGTAGCGTGTGGGAGCCCAGCACCTGTGGAAGGGATTTTCAATCATTCAACAAAACAGGGGCAAAAGAAACTGAACTTCGATAGAACAAACAAAATTCAGTTCTTTTGGGAGAAAATTAAGCATTTTGTTGTCAACATGTATCAGAAAGTATTTGAAGTTTCAGTAATATAGGTATGAGCGTAATATGCTGAAAAAAGAAATGGCACCTACTTTGATTGACCTCTTCTCCTCGAGATGAACCAGGAACTCTGCAGTTCCGGCCTCTACGTTCTCCAGTTTGTGTGTATCCTCTGGTGCATCCACCTTTGCTTCTTCAAGGTCCTTTGGTCCCTCTGGCAATGAAAAAGGATCAGATGAACACAACACAACTATACTAGATCATTTCGGTTTATTGAGAAAAAAAAAGTTGGTTTATTGATCCAACTGCTACCTTTCTCAAGGAATTGTTCCGTGAGATCCTCATATGTACTGTTCCTGTGCAGGTTTGCAGAAAATACACTTTGCTCAGAATCAGGTAAAGTACTGGCAATAACGCCATAATACTCTTGTCGCACTAAAACTATTAGATAAAATATAAGCCTAAAACTTCAAACTTTTCAGTGGTATATAAACCTAGGCAAAACTTTTCAACAGTTGCAGCAGTGACTGAAAGTGGCAGAAAACTGTCCTACCTAGTGTTTTTGCTGTAATTGGCCAGGGACTTTGCCAGCTTCTCCTGGTTGTCGGCAGCATTGGAGGAGTGGACGAGTGACCCGAGGATCGCCGCGATCAGAAAGCACCCGACACCGGGGAACAGGATCTCGGCCTTATTGATCCGACCGTCGAGAAAGTAGTTCAGAGTTGTCCCTGGAAGAGAAATTTCAGGGAGATGATGGATGTCTTCAGGTTCTGAACAATTCAGGCTACACCTGCAGAGTTGCAGTTACCTATGACAACCTTGAGGCTCGACGCCATGACCTCGGTGACCGACAGACCCACGAACGCCCAGCCGTACTGCGTGGCCAACGTGCCGAGGCTGAGGGTGACGCCGCCGGCCGTCGCGAACAAGACTGAAGGCCAGTTATTCTGCATCGTTTGAACTGAAAGGTCACAACATTTTTATTTTCACTGCACGAGTTGCTTAGCACAACCAGAGTTCTTTGCTGGCAAAACCAGAGTTTCAGAGTTTCGAAACTGAAAGTGACTTCAGGTCCGATGTACTGAACACTGAAAGTGGCCAAGTGTTGTGCAAGGGTTGCTTGGAATGGGAAGCCAGCCACCTGAAAGTGAGTGAGCTGGGTGAGGAAGTTGGGCGTCGCCGGCGTGTCGGGGCCGATCTGGCCGAAGGTGAGGGCGATGAGCACGGCGGCGAGGAAGTTGGTGACGGAGAAGTCCAGGAAGGTGTGCTGCGGCTGCCGGCCTCGGCGTTCCAGCACGGCCAGGACCACCGGCCAGGTGCCCAGGAGCACCAGCGCCACCACCATCAGGCCGATGGCGCCGCTAATGTCCTTCACCAGGTACATCTCGGCGTCTTGACAGGGACCAGGGGATTGACACGAAGACGGCAGGATCACCAAGCCTGATGGTTCAAGAAACTTTGTCAGGTGCGCTTTGTAGTTGGCAAATAAATGAAGTCAAAATGCAACAATCCACTGGAGCTGCCTTTTTGTCTTAGGGAAAACTCTGAAATTGTTAGAAGCTAAAGGAGCTAGATAGAAACGCTGAAACCATGACTCCAAGTACACTGGATTTGAAAATAACAAAAGGAAAGTATGAATTCATAGCTACAAGCTTACAGCTCAAAGACTGTTCAAGACACAAATTATTAGCTGTTAACAGAGAGATTTGTCATTCAGACATGACCTTCAGTGCTCTAAAAAGCCACTCTGAACTGAAGAGCTAAAGGGAAAACGCTTTGCATCGGAGATGGGACTCTGACTTGACAGAGTGCATTTCTGGTCCAAAGAACTGAACATTCGAAAAGTAAAACAGTTTCCCAACCATGAAACCGACTGAAATTCGAAAGCCGAGCAAGGATCCCGATTAAACAGCGGGAACACTGATGAAAAGTTTGGAAGGTAACAAAAAGTTATCTGAAGACATGCAGCATACCAAACGGGAAGGATGAAAAGTTTGGAAGCCTTCGCAGCTTTGGTTCTTGAGCTCTGTGTCAGCCCTGTGACTATGTTTTATCTATATGTAGGAGCCCTGTCATACAGGCTACTACTTGTGGTGTGACTCTGGAAGCTTCATCAGCAGCGACCGGATATGTGATGAGGAGAATGGAGATTGGGAGGAGGGAGCTGGCGTGGGACCCACCACAGCCAGTGACTAGGATTGGATCGAATTGATACGTCCAGCAGGATGTGGGCTCTATTATTGCTCATGCCCAGCCAATTCTTTTTTTTTTTTGGTCAGATCTTGTCAACGATGCTGATGTAGATGCTTATAATAGAATTTAATTATGCCCCTTGCTGAAAAGGCTGCATTCTAGTTGCACCCGGTGGTAGCAAAGCATGGTTTGGCTTTCAACAAATCAACAAGGCGATATACTGGTACTTATATGATTCAAATGTCTGAAATTGTTACATTGAGGTCATAACACACAACCTTTGCTTAGCGAGATGCACATAGGCTAAAAAAGAAGTAAAAGAAACATAAGACCTAAACACTCTAGTGGCAACCAATCTGTAGCCTAAATAGCTTCTGGTGTGAAGGAAAGGCTTCGCCAGAATCTTACGGAGTCCTTCCTCCGTTTTTATTTACACGGACTAAAGCATAATATCCAATATTTCCCTAAAAACCGAGTTAGATTTCTAAGAAAATCGATATTTCTTTAGGCTTTGTGAATAACTCTAGAGAAATACTATTTCCCTAGGAAACTTCAGATAAACCTTCCAGTAGTGTTCTAAATCCAACTTAGCTAATGTTGACAAAGTCAATAGAAAAATATAGCAACAACCGTACTACCCAAAATTTGCAAAATCAAAGTATATTTCATTGGTGGGTTCAATGAAATAAACAAATTTGAAATTGTAATAGTATTATTTGTTATATAAATTTTGGTCAAAATTAGCTACTTTTCAATTAAAACAAATACAACATGACATGTAAATAAAAACACGAGGAGTATGATCTAAGCTCACATGCAGATGTACCTCCCGCAAGCATGCGGAGCATATTCCGCAAAACCAGCATATGTTGCCTGCTGATTCCATGGCTGCCGCACAGCTAGCTAAGACAAATGTGAGCCTCGGTGGATATTGACATCCTCCAATAGGTGCAATTCGCGGTACAACTGATTGATTGGCACCATCAATCTTCTTTATATAACAATGGATTAAAAGCTAAAAAAATTAAGTGTCCTATACCACTCGCTCCAATCTTTTTAGATAAAGGATAAAGTCTATGTCCATTTAGCGGATATATACATCAAATGAGGATCCCAAACATAAGAAAGAAAACTCCAAAACAAAGAAATAAAACCAGAAGACTAAGCTTCAAAATCCTTCTTCGCTCCTGTATCATCCTTGCAAAGTCCTTACACAGTTCCGAATCCCTCATATATTTTGTCTTCTTAGAATCTTGATGTCTGAATCGCCTGATGCTACTGAAGTAACTAAGTCGTCTAATTGAAAGACCTCCAAGATGATGCTTCAAGAAGAAAACGACCGCCTCATCAGGCAAGCTAGAATAAGATTTTCACCTGGAGATCAACCGACAGTTGCAGACGATACCACTATACTCGCTCCAAATCTAATTCATATATTCTCTATGCTCTTATAATAATAATAATGTAACGTGTAATAACGGGCATGCTACTAGCGCTAAATACTGATGGACGATCCAGCACTTTCTTTACGAAAACCTCCATCCCAACAGCATTTCAAAATCCTTGTAGTAAGACAAGGATACGTAGTTTAGTGGTTACAAGATTCTCGATAGCATCTCAGTTTCTAGGTTTGATTTCTCTTGGAAGCAAATATTTTAAGATTTAACGGTGTTGTACTTTCAATGATAGACAACGTTTCTGTTAACAGCGAGACGTCATTGGTGACTTCGTCAATCTTAAGCATTTTCCTTCTCAATCTTCGAATTCGAAGATGCTTGTTAGTAAGACGCGCGATTCAAAGAAATAGAAAAAAAAGCTGCTAAAGATGGTTGTGGGACTTGGGTCGCCGATATAGTTAGCCATTTGGCCCGATGCCCATGGGGGCTCGAGGCCCGGCCCAATTTAGCCCGTCCCGAGCACGGCCCGGCCCCGGTCCCGATAGACAGGCCGTGCCTGGGCCTCAATGCCGGCCCGCAGAACACGTCCAGGCACGGTCCGAAATAGGCGGCCCGATCGGGACTGCCGGGCTGTTGGCCAAACGGACCAGCCCAGCATGATTAAAGCACTTTTGGGTCGTGCTTGGACCGGCAGTTCAGCCCATGTACAGGCACGACACGGCCCGTTTATTAATTTGTGCCTAAACGGGCCGTGCCAAAACGGGCTCGTGCAGGGCCGGACCGCCCACCTGTTTGGCCATCTACAGTCGCCGGATCCGGTCGCCCCAAATATAGAGAACACAAAAAAAAAATGGAGTGCCGAGTTGGCGATGCATGGCCAAGCAGTAGCCGAGCGTCCAGCATCGCGCATACTTCAACGCATGGCTGCCAGATCGTCACTGCCTCCGAGACGTACGCATCGCATGAGGGCATGGCTAATAATATTGCCAAGTGCTTGGCTTATTGCTAAGAAACAAGAGCCAAGCTATACAATAATTAGGCTCTTATTTGGCTCCAAATATTTTATTATTATTATATAATTTCATTCTCTTTCCTCTTCTCCTCACAAAGATCTTTACTGGGACCCACTATTGTCTATGCATCCGTGCCTAGCTTGGTGCTTAACTTGGAGCCAAGCTCTCTTCTCTCTCCTCCTTTCTCCCCTCCACGTCATCAAAATTACTTACTAGCTTGAGTATAAGTCTATTATTGTACCTGCTCTGACGGGGCAGGCTGCAGCCTGGAGGCAGCAAGAAGCTAGCTGCAGGTAACAACGTGGCACGCTGGCAGCAGCAGCAGATAAATCTTTCCCGGGGATAGGTCATAGATGCATCAATCGATGGTGTTTATATTTTTATGTTACTGGCGAGCATACCGGCCGGCTGTCGATGCACGCGTCCAGAGTTGCGTATGTACGTCGCCGGCGAGAATAAGATCGGCCGGCGGCGGCGGCGCAGACAATTAGCCCAAGATATTCCTGTAAGATCCGTCCGTGCTCAGACTCCGGCTCCTAACCTCCGCGAGAAAGGAACCCCACCGTACCGTCTGCAATTGTATCCGTCTCGGTAGATTCGTCCATTAAAAAAAACTGCATGAGCGTAGCTGGCAATTTCTAGCTCTCTTTGAAAAACAAAGTGGTTAATATGTTGGATGCATACATATGTACTACTTGTTTTTGAGATCTATTATTATCTATCCTTAAATTAATAAAGGAAGGAAAAAAGGTAGCCTAGTCGTTACAGGAGTCTCGTTAGCACCTTAGGTTATAGGTTCGACTGTACTTTCAATGGTAGGTGACGTTCCCTCGACAGCGATGCGTCTATGGTGACTTTGTCAATCTCGAGGATTTGCCGGCTCAGTCTTCGAAGATGCTCATAGGGGTAGGGGTTGTCTTTAAATTAATAAAGCAATAAAGGAGTGTTGAACAAGCTATCACGTTCGCCGAGAGAGTCTACAAACTAATGTATTAATTAAAAAAAGAGAAGAATATACACCATCAAATTTTATGAAGATCTAAAGATCTAGAGTGGTCTGGCCCAAAGAGTCCACAACTGAGCTTGGCCTTCAGGGTGGTTTTGTATTTTAAAAAAATTAAATTCTACTTAAATCAAAAATTTAAAATAAATTCATTTTAAATCAGAAAGATATGAAATAGGTACAAAAATATAGCCTATTTATTATTGATCTATTTGAATCTTATTTATTAAAAAAACAATAAACATAACTATGGAAAAATAAATACTAGAAATATAAAAACTGGATAATAACTAAGAAGTATAGTGCCAATAGATAATTTACAGTTTTAGAAAAAAAATTTGTGCTAGTTTTATATTTTTAAGTTAAAATAAACTAGTTATGAATTTTCAGTTTAGCTTTAAATATTTTAACTTTTATAAATGAAAACCTCCTTTGAAACCACCTAGGGCCAAACTTGCATGATGTGACAATGGATGTTCTTCTAACATTGGAGCCATACAAGACGAATAGTCATGAAAGTAGTTCCCAGCCTCCATGCGCATCCAGGCATCAGGGAACTAGATTCGCTACCAAAAAAATAATTTTTAGAGGCAGGTGAAAACATCTTTTTACAGTGGGTGTGATACCCCTCTAGTTCCCCAGCTAAAAATACCCATGACTTAATTTCTAACTATTAAATGATCTTAAATGAAAAGGTTTTAAACTACAAAATTTTAGATCCCGTCAAACTCTACAATTTTAGTATAAAATTTGACTTCAGTCGAGATCATATAAAAACATTATAAATATTTTTGTGTGAGAATATTTGTAGGGGCGGATCATGGCATCGCCCACTCCTAGAAATGCATTTTTAGGGGGCGGGTAGTACCATCGTCCACCCATAAAAATACATTTTTAGGGAGGTTGATGGCATCGCTCACTCCTAGAAATAGTGGCCATTTCCGGGTGCGGGTAATGGCGTCACCTGTCCCTAAAAATAGTGGTCATTTCCGAGGATGGGTGACACCATCACCTAAAAATGTATTTTCAGGGGGCTCGTTACTTGCAACAGTAGTTCTGCTCCATTCAGAGAAGCCCACGGCATGCAGATGTTAAAATTTCTTCGCAAAGCACTTGGTTGCAGCATGTCACGTCTGTGTTGATTGCAGCATCGGTGCCATATGGCTACGACAAAATGTGGGCCTTATCGGTCGAAAATGACACCCTCCAATGGGTTGCGATACGCAGTACAAATGATTGGCACCAATAATTCTTTTTTTTCACGCCATATAGTAGCGCATGCATATACAACAAATACTGAAGACACAGAAATGTCGCCCTATAGGATTTATGCTTAGAATCGGAGTAGCGTAGTAACAGATTATGATCCTAATAATTTTTTTATAATCCAAATTAATCTTTATAGTTTTAGTTTAAAATTGTATAAACGCAGAGCCCCACTCTTAGATTATCATTCATCTGCCCATTCACTGCACCGCACATAATGGTGAGCGCTGAATGAACCAATAATGACAAGTACACGACGCATATACTAACATCTTACGTACAGATAATTACAATTAATGAGAATCAAGAACTCTAAAATGGATCCAAGTGGAGCATAGTATGTGTGAACTGTAGAGTAACCAATTTCTTATCGGGGTGCGTGTGCGTTGCTAGCAAGCAGCAGCGAACGCTCTGTAACACACGTATTTTCAAATTAGGAGTCTAAATAAATTCAATTAGATTTGTTATAGGTTCGATAAGCTTTTATTTAATTTTTCTTGATTCTAGAGCATTTATCGTGAATTAAATAGAATACTTAGTCATAAAATAAATATAAGGAAAATAGGTTGTGTTGCATTTTCATGCTGCCTTTGCATCTTATTTTGTTTGTTGTTCAGTTTGAATTTGAATCTTTAAATTCGAATTTAAATTGAAAGTGTTTGAATCGTGTTAGAAAATGGAAAAAAAACCCTTTTCTTTTTCCTATCCCGCTTTCAGCCCAGTAGGCCCAACTTTTTCCCTCTCCCCCGTTTTTCTTTTTCTTTCAGCTCGGCAGAAACCCCTCCGCACCGGCCCATGTCGCGGCCCAGCCCGCTCCAGCTTTCCACTCCCCTTCCCTCTCTGACGCGGGGGGACCCGCCCGTCATCCCCGACCTCGGGACGGGTCGGGACTCCCCCCCGAGTCCGAGCGCCACCCGCCCCCCCCCCCCCGGCTTCGTGGCCCGCACGCCAAGGCCCGCGCTCCGCCCCTATAAAAGGAACCCGAGACCCCCCTTGACCTCGCCAAACACGCAGCCGTCGCTTTGCCCTCGCAAAACCCTAGACGCAGTCGCCGCCATTGTCGAGCTTCGTCCGAGCTCGAACTCCGCCGCCGCGCCGCCGTTTCGTCACGCCTCCGCCGTCTTCGAACCATCCAGGAGCTTCGCGTCAAAGTAGTGAAGCAGCGGATCTCTTTTTCCCTCTCTCTCTCGCTCTGTTTCGTCGGGAGTAGCTTGCCAGAGCTTTGCTCCACCGCGTCGCCGCCGTGCGCCTTACTCCGCCTGCCTAGGCCCCACCCGAAACCCTAGATTGAGTTCGCCTTGCCGCACGCATGCTCCCAGTGCCAGCCGCGCTCGAAATCGATCCCCGAACGGCCGTTTCGGCCAAGTCCAGGGACGCGCCGCCGTAGCAGCCTCGCCGCCGGCGCTATGCGCCGCCGCCAGCGCCGCCACTCAGCCCCAACCCGCGGTGACCGTCGGATCTAAATCAAACGGCCCATATTAGATCGGATCCAAGTCAACCTAGAAAGAAAACGGTCAACCGTGGTCTTTTTGCAAATAAACCCCACTGTTTTATCAAATTTAACCCGCCGTCCACTACTGTTGAAAAGTATTTACAAAACAGCTCCTGTTTTTATGTTTTAGCCCCTGCGTATAAGGTTTATTTATGATCTAGCCCTTAAAACTTGTTTTAGCCATAACTTTCTCGTTTTAGATCTATTTTCGATGATCTTTACGCTCATGCGATCGTTGCAACAAGTAGTATAGTTTAGTATTTATGTTGTCTGGTGTACTATTTCTTATTGTTTGTACTTGTTTGTTAGTATGTGCGCATTTGGTGCGATAGATGATCCGCAGTTCGAGGAGCAGCAGCAAGATCAAGGCTTCGGAGGACCGGATCAGCTGCAGTTTGAGGAAGGCAAGTGGATCCTTGATCATGTTTTTGACCCATGAAATCACCAAATCTATCACATTTACTTTTATGTACATGCATGTGTCTATAATATGATGGGAACCGAGTTAAGGACATGCCTAGTATTGTTTACCTTATTCCTTGATCAACTTGGGTTTAATTTCATGTTGGGTAGCTATGCTAGTTGCTATACTTTGGGTTATGGTTGGTTAATGATGATACAAATGTTATACCTGTTTTTATCCCATGTTCATGATGCTTAATGTTGTTAATCAAGAGTATATGATTTAATTGGAACATGGAGAACCACCCAGGAAAACAGTGCAACCACAATACTATATGGCTCTGGTCTTGGCTAAGTAACTAGATGATCTATATGTCGTGCTGGGGCGTTTGATTGGTGGATTTTTTTTCGGGTTATCGTGCTTTGAGGAGCGGGTGAAGGAAGCTTCGTCTTCTGAGGCACCGCAGAAAAAGGGACCAGTGCATACATATAGTGATTCTTTGGAAAAGCCTCATAGTGAATCCCTAGCCACTCACCAAAGGAAGTGTTTAAGGGCTTTGCAAACCCGGGCGATATGGAAAACACGAGTTGTTGGTAAAGTGTACAACCTCTGCAGAGTGTAAAACTAACCGGTTAGCCGTGCTCACGGTCAAGAGCGGCTTGGACCCTCACATGATAATTGAACTTGAAGTTGATCTACATCGATGCTTTAATTTATGGTTAATTATTGTTTATCTTTATATATGCTTATCTTGTGGGTTTAATGATATATACTTATATCTAGATAATGCTTGCTAATAAAATATGATCAACTAAAATTGCTGAGTGCAGTTAAACTGTGTCAGCTATTCCTTAAATTAGCCTTGCATATATTATAGTTGTTTCCCTACCACTTGTTGAGTACCAACCATAAGTGTACTCACCCTTACATACTTGTTGCTCAGACCATAATAACAACTGTCCGGATTTTCCAGAAGGCTTCGAGGATTTCTAAGCGTATGTCTCCCATCATCTGCCTTTGCTGAAGAAGATTCCACTGCTACTCTATAGACGTTTACTTATTCGCTTAAGACATTCGGTTTTGTAATAGTCTTTAATACTCTCTTTACGCTTGCACTCGTTGTGATATTCACTTTATGGTTAATCATATGTGTGTAAACTGATCCTGGCGCACATATGAGCTGCATTCGGTTTGCCTTTATAAACCGGGTGTGACAGAAGTGGTATCAGAGCTGTGTTGACTGTAGGACGTTAGTCTAGATAGAAATGGTCGAAAATTAAGGTCTATCTTGCTTAGTAGCCATGCTCTTTCATGCTTATTTGCTTAATCCTTATTGATAGCTTTTATCTCATCCTTGATCGCATACTTGTCATTTCTTTCAAGTATGTTCTAAAACCTTTCTATCCTGTTCTTTAGATGGCCAGAACCAAGCGGACTGCACGCAAGAGCACTGGAGGTCGTGCCTTCGCCCGTCGTACTATTCTTGCACCCGCTGAGCCAGTACCCGCCCCAGCGCCTGCTCCAGTGCCAGCTCAGCCGGAGGAAGAGGTTGAGGAAGTGCCCGGGAGGGATTACTTCTTCGACGAAGACCAAGAAGGCAACATCCGGGAAGTCGATGCGGACGGAAACATACAGCCATCTCTACCGTCGCCGATGCTAGCACACGATCTAGGCCCACCACTGGCCTATTACGAAGCTCAGGTTCCAGTGGCCACCGTCGCTTGAGGAGGACAAGAGGAGGACAACGGTGACATCCAGTATGAGGGCTACTATGGATGACGCATGTGGGAAGACTCTGATGCAGAGGAGGAGCCCCTGGAGATGTCGGAGGATGAAGCCCCAGCACCACCACCTGCACCTCCTGCTCCAGCAGCTTCAGCGCCTTCACCCGCTGGAGGAGACCCGGAAGGCCCAGAGGACCCGGACGACGAGGATGATGATGAAGATGATCAGGATGATGGCACGCCAGAAGAAAGGGCACTGTACTGCGTCTACACCTCATTCCACGAGGAGGGTCACTTTCCCCTGCTGCTTTCGGACGTGCTGAACGAGCTTCACAACCCCGTGGCTCCCATGTATGAGACATGGCACTATGAAGACCCTACGCTCGGCGACTACTACATCACTCGGGTCCACATAAGGGTGGATACTGGGCCCCGAGGCATGATGACCATCTCCGCACACGACTTGACACCCATGGCGACCTACTATGCCGCAGTCAGCCATGCCGCCAGGAGGGCTCTCTGGTCCCTCAACCTCACTAACCGCCGAGACTTGGAGAGCACAGACTATCAACACCTTCCTCGCCGTGCTCGTGGGACGGAGGATACGGAGTTGACACTTGGAGGGGACGAGGGGACCCATGTCAATGTCATAGTGCGGGCTCTCGCCGGAGTCGACACGGACCTAAGGAGCGTCATCAACCAGCTAGACGACACCCAAGACCGTCTGAGAGAAGCTCACCCCAGGATTCACCAGCTAGAGGCCTAGCTTGCAGGAGAGGCGCCTCCACCTGTTCCAGAGGAGGAGCCTCCGCTTCCCGCTTTGTCACCCCCGCGCAAGAGGCTTTGTTTTGGCGACCGTGGCTACCAGAACCATTTCTATTAGATGATAGGCTTAAGAGTTTAGGTTGAGTCTTGTAAAGAGCCTTTTTGTAATTGCTAGCTCGTGAACGTTTGTTTAAATGTTTTAGTTAATCAGTGTGTTTCAATGCTTGGTTTTGTGAACACTTGTGAGTTGGCTTTTTGTAATGATTGCGGTGTAATTATGGAGTGATGACCATTATTGCATCAAGTTTTTAATAAAGTTAGCTAGTTAGTAAAGCTTGGGGTTATCTATTTTATTTTATATTGTCTCTATCTCATCCATGCACCTATATTTTACCATGAGTATTTCATGAGCCTTACTTGTCTAACCGGTCAGATGGTGAACACCAGGTCCGGATCAGGAGTTGATCAGCCACCAGTGCAGCGTTAGAGAAGAGGCAACAACCAGCAACCCAACAACATGAGTGGAGGCAACAACAAGAACAACGGGCCACCGCCACCACCACCAGCAGGGATGGAGCAGTTCCTTGCTGCGCAGACACAGCTGTTGACTCAAATGGCCAACTCCATGGCCAATCTACAAGCTCAAGCGAACCAAGCTCCAGTACCACAGCCGCCACAGAGGGATCGCCACCGTGACTTCATGAGTCACAGACCTCCTACTTTCTCCCACTCACCAGATCCTCTTCACGCCGATGACTTGCTCAAGACCATTGAGAAGATGCTGAACATAGTTCAGTGTACAGACAGGGAGAAAGTACTGTATGCCTCAGGTAGATTGGAAGGAACTGCAGCAGACTGTGGGATGCTTATACCGCCGCCCATGCTGATCAAGACACCATCACCTGGGATGAGTTCAGGACTCAATTCAGGGAGCACCACATACCTGAGGGTTTGATGAAGCTAAAGAGACAGGAATTCCTAGCTCTGAAGCAAGGGGGAATGTCCGTAAGTGAGTATCGGGACAAGTTCATCCAGCTGTCCCGCTATGCCCCCGCAGACGTGGCCACAGATGGGCAGAAGCAGGACTACTTTAGGCTAGGGTTGGTTGCACCCATCAAATATCAGTTGTTGGTGCACATGTTTGATAGCTTCCAGAAACTGGTGGACAATGCCATCTCCGTGGAGAATGCTCGCAAGGAGATGGGCGAGCAGAAGCGGAAGTTCGAGTCACAAGGCCAGTCTAGCAACTCGCGCCCGCGCTTTGTACCCCCACAAGGAAACCAGATTTGCCGAGGAGGACAGAATGCCAACTTTGGGCAGAATCAGTATCAGTGCCCGCGCCAAGTTCAGCAGAATCAACAGAATCAGCAGTCGGCGCAACGTTTCAACCCCCAGCAGAACCATCAGAACACTCCTGCCGGTACTCCAGTGAGGAACAACAACACAGCCCCTACTGGGCCCACTGTGTGTTTCAAGTGTGGTGGACATGGTCACTATGCGAACCGTTACACCAATCCTCCTCAGAACACTCCTGCTCAGAACAACGCCAGCGGACAGAGGCAGACTCCGCCGCAGCAGCCCAGGAACAACAATCAGACCCCGCAGAGCAACAGAGGACAGTAGAACTACGTCCACAGCAGGGTCAACCACGTGGCTGCAGACACCGCTCAGGAGGCTCAGGACGCTGTGTTCGGTATGTTCTTAGTCAACTCGGCCCCTACATCAGTTTTATTCGATTCTGGAGCATCGCATACTTTTATATCTACTCAATACATAGCCAAGAACTCCATACCGCTTTGCACCATGCCTAGAGCTATGCTAGTAAACTCACCAGGGGAAACATGAGAGTTGTGTACCAGTGCCACGGAATTAAAATTCAGATTATGGGTAGAGAGTTTGATGCAAGACCTATAGTTCTGGATTCGGATGGAATTGATGTTATCCTTGGGATGGACTGGTTAACCAAGCACGATGCTGTCATCCAATGTGCCAAGAGATCAGTGCTCCTTACCAGCCCAGCAGGTGAGAGGTTTGAGTTTGTTGCAACCTCTCCAACACCAGCAGATTGTACGGTGAATCAGATGAAGGCTGCTCTGATAGAGGACATCAGGATAGCATGCGAGTACTCAGATGTGTTCCCCGATGACTTGCCAGGTATGCCACCTGAACGTGACATTGAGTTCATCATAGATCTTTTACCTGGTACTGCACCTATTGCTAAGAGACCATATAGGATGTCCGCTGGTGAACTAGAAGAACTTAAGAAACAATTAAAGGAATTGTTAGATAAGAAATTTATTCGTGCTAGTTCGTCACCATGGGGAGCCCCAGTGATCTTTGTGGACAAGAAGAATGGCACACAGAGGATGTGTGTGGACTACAGGTCATTAAATGAAGTTACTATCAAGAACAAGTATCCGTTGCCTCGTATAGAAGATTTGTTTGATCAGCTGAGAGGAACCAAGGTATTCTCCAAGATCAATCTGAGGTCAGGGTATCACCAGTTAAGGATACGACCGTCGGATATTCCGAAGACCGCTTTCACTACCAGATATGGGTTGTATGAATATACGGTTATGTCATTCGGGTTGACCAATGCACCAGCTTACTTTATGTACTTGATGAATAAGGTGTTTATGGAGTATCTCGACAAGTTCGTAGTGGTGTTCAATGATGATATATTGGTGTACTCCAAGAATGAGGAAGAACATGAGGAACATTTGTGGCTTGTTTTGCAGAAACTCAGGGAGAATCAGTTGTATGCCAAGTTCAGCAAATGTGAATTCTGGTTGAACGAGGTTTCATTTCTTGGTCATGTCATCACAGATGGAGGAATTGCAGTTGATCCCAGCAAGGTCAGAGATGTGTTGAAGTGGGAACCACCTCAGACAGTGTCAGAAATCCGGAGTTTCTTAGGACTCGCAGGCTACTACAGAAGATTTATAGAAGGCTTCTCCAAGATAGTGAAACCCCTTACTTCACTACTGGAGAAAGGAAAAGAGTTTGTATGGTCAGATGAGTGCCAAGCCAGCTTTGAGGAATTGAGGAGACGATTGACCACAGCACCAGTGTTGGCTATGCCGGATATCCACAAGAGCTTTGACATATATTGTGATGAATCCCGGCAAGGACTAGGTTGTGTGCTGATGCAAGAGGGACATGTGATTGCTTATGCGTCTCGTCAGTTGAGGAAGCATGAGCAAAATTACCCCACTCACGACTTGGAATTAGCAGCCGTGGTACATGCTTTGAAGATATGGAGGCATTATCTGTTGGGACATAGATGTCAGATATATATTGATCACCAGAGTCTAAAATACATCTTCACTCAGAATGACCTCAACCTGAGACAGAGAAGATGGTTAGAGCTCATAAAGGATTATGATCTGGAGATACACTATCACCCCAGAAAAGCTAACGTGGTTGTTGATGCTTTGAGTCGCAAGAGTTATGCGAATGCCACTAGGGTCAGCCAGATGCCTCAGGAATTGTGTTGGGAGTTTGAGAAACTCAACCTTGGTTTTGTTGGTCACACTAAGGGAATCACTATAGAAGTCGAGCGGACTCTTGAGCAAGAAATACGGAAGGGTCAGCTTGAGGATGATAAGATCAAGGAGATCAAGGAGCTGATAAAAAGAGGCAAGGTACCTGATTTTATTGAGGATGAACATAGAACCGTGTGGTTCAGAAAGAGTATATGTGTGCCAGAGGTGGATCATTTGCGAGAGAAGATTCTAACGGAAGCCCATGATTCAGCCTATTCGATTCACCCAGGCAGCATCAAGATGTACCAGGATTTGAAAGAAAGGTATTGGTGGTATGGCATGAAGCGTGATGTTGCGGCTCATGTGGCCATATGTGATGTGTGTCAAAGAGTCAAGGCAGAACATCAGAGACCAGCCGGTTTGTTGCAACCGTTGAAAATACCAGAATGGAAATGGGAAGAAATTGGTATGGATTTCATTGTGGGGTTACCACGTACAAAGGATGGCTATGATTCTATATGGGTTATTATGGATAGATTGACAAAGGTAGCTCACTTCATTCCAGTGAAGACTACTTACTCGGGAGCCAAACTGGTAGAGCTATACATACCCAGGATTGTCTACCTACTTGGGGTACCTAAGAAGATTGTGTCCGATAGAGGTACTCAGTTCACGTCTCGATTTTGGCAGAAGTTGCATGAGTCGATGGATACGAAGCTGAACTTCAGCTCAGCTTATCACCCGCAGACAGATGGGCAGACAGAAAGGACCAATCAGGTGTTAGAGGATATGCTCCGAGCCTGCGCTCTAAAGCACGGATGCAGTTGGGATAAGAGCTTGCCGTATGCAGAGTTTTCATACAACAACAGTTACCAGTCCAGTTTGAAGATGGCATCGTTTGAGGCATTATATGGAAGGAAGTGCAGGACTCCATTATATTGGAGTGAGACAGGAGAAAGCCAGTTGTTCGGCCCTGAGATCATAAAAGAGGCCGAACGACAAGTGGAAGTTGTCCGGGAGAATCTGAAAGTGGCACAGTCGAGGCAGAAGAGCTATGCAGACACTCGACATAGAGAGTTGATCTTTGAAGAAGGAGATTTTGTGTCTCAAAGTGTCACCTTTCAGATGTTTGCGCAGATTCAAGGTTAAGGGGAAGTTGTCACCTCGTTACATCGGACCATTCAAGATCTTGGCCCGGAAGGGTGAAGTAGCTTATGAGCTAGAGCTACTGGCCCGATTGTCCGATGTACACAATGTGTTCCATATATCGCAGTTGAAAAAGTGTTTGAGGGTGCCAGAGGAGGAGTTACCACTAGAGGAACTGAATGTGCAGGATGATCTGACTTATACCGAGTAACCAGTCAAAATTTTGGATATACTAGAGAGAATTACTCGGAGTAAGAGGATATGGATGTGTAAAGTTCAGTGGAGTCATCATGCAGAGGATGAGGCTTCTTGGGAAAGAGAATATGAGTTACAGGCAGAATTCCCTCAGCTCTTTGCTAGCCCAGCCGAATCTCGAGGACGAGATTCCTTTTAAGGGGGGTAGGTTTGTAACACCCGTATTTTCAAATTGGAAGCATAAATAAATTCAATTAGATTTGTTATAGGTTCGATAAGGTTTTATTTAATTTTTCTTGATTCTAGAGCATTTATCGGGAATTAAATAGAATACTTAGTCATAAAATAAATATAAGGAAAATAGGTTGTGTTGCATTTTCATGCTGCCTTTGCATCTTATTTTGTTTGTTGTTCAGTTTGAATTTGAATCTTTGATTCGAATTTAAATAGAAAGTGTTTGAATCATGTTAAAAAATGGAAAAAAACCCCTTTTCTTTTTCCTATCCCGCTTTCAGCCCAGTAGGCCCAACTTTTTCCCCCTCCCCCGTTTTTCTTTTTCTTTCAGCTCGGCAGAAACCCCTCCGCGCCGGCCCATCTCGCGGCCCAGCCCGCTCCAGCTTTCCACTCCCCTTCCCTCTCTGACGCGGGGGACCCGCCCGTCATCCCCGAGCTCGGGACGGGCCAGGACTCCCCCCCGAGTCCGAGCGCCACCCGCGCCCCCCGCGGCTTCGTGGCCCGCACGCCAAGGCCCGCACTCCACCCCTATAAAAGGAACCCGAGACTCCCCTTGACCTCGCCAAACCCACAGCCGTCGCTTTGCCCTCGCAAAACCCTAGACGCAGCCGCCGCCATTGTCGAGCTCCATCCGAGCTCGAACTCTGCCACTGTGCCGCCGTATCGTCACGCCTCCGCCATCTTCGAACCATCCAAGAGCTTCGCGTCGAGGTAGTGAAGCAGCGGATCTCTTTTTCCCTCTCTCTCTCTCTCTCTCGCTCTGTTTCGTCGGGAGTAGCTTGCCGGAGCTTTGCTCCACCGCGTCGCCGCCGTGCGCCTTGCTCCGCCTGCCTAGGCCCCACCTGAAACCCTAGAAGAGTTCGCCTTGCCGTGCGCATGCTCTCAGTGCCAGCTGCGTTCGAAATCGAGCCCCGAACGGCCGTTTCGGCCAAGTCCGGCAACGAGCCGCTGCAGCAGCCTCGCCGCTCAGCCCCAACCCCCGGTGACCGTCGGATCTAAATCAAACGGCCCAGATTAGATCGGATCCAAGTCAACCTAGTCAGAAAACGGTCAACCGTGGTCTTTTTGCAAATAAACCCCTCTGTTTTATCAAATTTAACCTGCCGTCCACTGCTGTTGAAAAGTATTTACAAAACAGCCCCTATTTTTATGTTTTAGCCCCTGCGTATAAGGTTTATTTACGATCTAGCCCTTAAAACTTGTTTTAGCCATAACTTTTTCGTTTTAGATCCGTTTTCGATGATCTTTACGCTCACGCGATCGTTGCAACAAGTAGTATAGTTTAGTAACCAATTTTTGTACTATTTATGTTGTCTGGTGTATTGTTTCTTATTGTTTGTACATGTTTGTTTGTATGTGCGCGTTTGGTGCGATAGACGATCGCAGTTCGTGGAGCAGCAGCAAGATCAAGGCTTCGGAGGACCGGATCAGCTGCAGTTTGAGGAAGGCAAGTGGATCCATGATCATTTTTTTGACCCATGAAATCACCAAATCTATCACATTTACTTTTATGTACATGCATGTGTCTATAATATGATGGGAACCGAGTTAAGGACATGCCTAGTATTATTTACCTTATTCCTTGATCAACTTGGGTTTAATTTCATGTTGGGTAGCTATGCTAGTTGCTATACTTTGGGTTATGGTTGGTTAATGATGATACAAATGTTATACTTGTTTTTATCCCATGTTCATGATGCTTAATGTTGTTAATCAAGAGTATATGATTTAATTGGAACATGGAGAACCACCCAGGAAAACAGTGCAACCACAATACTATATGGCTCTGGTCTTGGCTAAGTAACTAGATGATCTATATGTCGTGCTGGGGTGTTTGATTGGTGGATTTTTTTCGGGTTATCGTGCTTTGAGGAGCGGGTGAAGGAAGCTTCGTCTTCTGAGGCACCGCAGAAAAAGGGACCAATGCATACATATAGTGATTCTTTGGAAAAGCCTCGTAGTGAATCCCTAGCCACTCACAAAAGGAAGTGTTTAAGGGCTTTGCAAACCCGGGCGACATGGGAAACACGAGTTGTGGGTAAAGTGTACAACCTCTACAGAGTGTAAAACTAATCGGTTAGCCGTACTCATGGTCAAGAGCGGCTTGGACCCTCACATGATAATTGAACTTGAAGTTGATCTAAATCGATGCTCTAATTTATGGTTAATTGTTGTTTATCTTTATATATGCTTATCTTGTGGGTTTAATGGTATATACTTATATCTAGATAATGCTTGCTAATAAAATGTGATCAACTAAAATTGCTGAGTGCAGTTAAACCGTGTCAGTTATTCCTTCAATTAGCCCTGCATATATTATAGTTGTTTCCCTACCACTTGTTGAGTACCAATCATAAGTGTACTCACCCTTGCATACTTGCTGCTCAGACCATAATAACAACTGTCCGGAGTTTCCAGAAGACTTCGAGGATTTCTAGGCATATATCTCCCAGTCATCTGCCTGTGCTGAAGAAGATTCTGCTGCTACTCTATAGACATTTACTTATTCGCTTAAGACATTCGGTATTGTAATAAAGTCTTTAATACTCTCTTTACGCTTGCACTCGTTGTGATATTCACTTTATGGTTAATCATATGTGTGTAAACTGATCCTGGCGCACATATGAGATGCATTCGGTTTGCCTTTATAAACCGGGTGTGACACGCTCGACCACCTCCGGTCCCGGTACAGTAATAGTAGGATCCTTTGCAACGCTACAACTATAAAAAAATATTAACTGCAAGCTTTAAAATGGTCCCTCAGAGGTGGGCGTGATTTGAACCATCTCAGTTAATGCCGATCATTAATCGAGATGGTCATTTTTCATTAACTGAGTTGGTTATGAAAAATCGCCTAATAAAACCGATTAACCGAGACGGTGTTATCGCCATAAATTAACAGGGTTAATTAATGGGCCACAAGTGGGTTGGGCTTAATGAAGAGATTGAAGAAGGCTTACGAATCGGCTCCTGCGAGAGCGTTTGGGCCCTATGGGCCGTGTATCATTATATTTAGTTCAGATTGAGTTAGAGATAGAGTCCGATGTGGACATAATTAGTTTAGATTGTTTCCCAAGTCTTCGGACTATAAATATGTATCCTATGGTATTCGTAAAGGAGAATGCCATCACGTTTTGCAACAACAACTCTCGGCGCACCGCCACCCCTAATTCTAGGGTTTCATCCAAGTAAGCACCATGCTGCCCTGATCGCTTCTTGCGATTAGGGCAGCATTGTTCTTGCTTTTACCTTGGTATTACTCGTACTGAAGCGTTTTTGATGGCGAGTAGTACTAGTTATCTTGATATTCGTAGCATGGCTTTTAGTAGATTCATTATGCATTTGTTGCTTACCATCTACGAATATCATGTTGTTTCTGTGCAGTCACGTTTTAATCTTATACTAATTCTTGTTGCATAGAATTAGTTGCACGGAGACAACACCTTGCTTCTTTTCTATCTAGTAGATCCAATCTGTTACGGTTTGTTCTTATTTTATAAGGATTAGCTCAATATCTGTTAGGTTAGGCCCTGCAAACGGATTGGATGTTCCGGTGACATAATAGATGCTTTATCTTAGCCTTGATAGGGATTGTTCCGGGAATCGGCTCTTGCTAGTTCTTAGGCCTCTGTTTTTGGTTATGGTTTAGTTATCTGTTATGTTTGCTAGGCCTAGTTATGTGTAGGACGTTCTGATCTAGCGGTGAAGCTTTTATCGTCGTGTATCAGATCAATTAGATTTAATTGAAGCAAGGTTTCATAATTATTTGCTTTATTCATCAATATCCGGATAGACGCAGATCCAATCTGACACCAGGACACGATCGGCTCCTTAAAGCCGATGCAAGAGTTGTCCCGGGGAGCCGACCACGGCTCGGACTTACGTTTCCACGTGTTTGTGTATGCAGGAAAAGTGTTGCAAGCACGTTCGCACCTTCCTGATCGGGTATAGATCAAGTGGCACGCTTTACATTCTCCGGAATCTTCGGCGTGTGCCGGATTGTGGGCCGTTGTCTGAGGAAGCAGTGCCTGCCAGCGCCCCGGTGACCTCCCGGCACTTCGTGTTGCCTGTCGCTACTCGCCGGTGGGTTTTGACCGACAACACATTCTGGCACGCCCGGTGGGACATTCATCAGCAACAACGCCCACCGCAGAGATGACTAGACCTCAAGACCAGGCCCCTGTTCCGCCGGTCACCAAACCTGTCACATATGAAGAGCTGACTCCAGAACACAAGCAAAAATATGATGATGTCAAAGCTCAGTTCGAAGCCGATCTCATTGGCACCTTCGAGAGGACCCGCAACCATGGCATCAGGTGGAAGGGGTTCTCACCAGAGGGCGCTCTCGACAACGTTGATCTTTCTGTGCCATCAGAGGAGCGCACCAGAGCCCTACGCCAGGAGATGAACTATATGGTGGCTCATACGCTTCATCGGCACTCAGAAAGCCTGGTGAACGAGCTTGAGCGCGTGGCACATCGCGTTGTCCAGGAGGTGATCAAGAACCAGTACTCCCCGACAGGACCAATCTTGGGGAGTCACAGGGGGGAAGCCCCGCTCCAGTCTAGGCCGCCATTGCCATATTCACTCGCACCAGTAGGACAGCAAAGCTCACCGATCTACATCGTCTACAAGATCGGCGGTGACCCTGGAGAACGCCAGTTCCTGAATGAGCCACCTAAGGAGATCCCGCATGGCTACACGTGCGTGTACATACCTGACAACATCAGTGCAACATGCACGGGGCAGCTGGTGAGTACAGGGACCTCAGGGGCAGACGCAGAGAAACAGACATGGCTGGCAAAGTACGCTACCGGGCCGAGTGCTGAGCCCTCGTCCCAAGGAGTTCTTAGTGTGGAGCAGGTCAGTGCAATACTAAGGGACCAGTTTGGCATCCTGCCCAAGAGAAAGGCGATCGGCTATTCCAAGCCGTATCCAAGTGACTACGATTTGATCCCGTTGCCACCCAAGATTCCGATGATTCTGGTGAGGAACAGGATGTGGCTGTAGCAGAGTGGACCCGGGGGGAAAACCCCGTCCCGTGCAAATGGGTCAAATAGAAGGGGCATGTGAAGGGCTTTGACTTTGATGTGGCCAAGGCAGAGCAGATATTCGATCTACTGCTCAAGGAGAAGCAGTTGAAGCTCCCAGAGAATCACAAGCTGCCAACGGCACAAGAGCTGCAGGGGAGGCTGTACTGCAAGTGGCACCACTCGTTCACCCATGCCACGAATGACTGCAAGGAGCTGCGTCGGCAGATCCAATCGGCTATCGAGCAAGGCCGATTAATTCTGGCCCAACACACGATGAAAGTGGACAGTCAACCATTCCCACAAGCTAACATGGTAGAGCTGTCGGATCTTGGACCTGAGGGCCGGAATTTGGCATTTCAGATCAACATGGCAGGACCCATCTGCCGCTGTGTCGAGCAGAGGAAAGAGGCCGTTTCTAGCAAACGGCCCCCGGATGAACACAAGCTAGAGCAGCAACATGTGACTGAAGAGCAAGTGCGTCACATCCGGAATCAGCTCCCAGCTTCTAATCGGCTTCTGGAAAAATGCCAGTATTAGTACAAGTTGCGCAGCCGATATGAATCGGAAGAGGATGAGTACGAGCACCGCACAGGGAGGACGCTGGGGAGACGCCAGGCTATACGAGACCACTAGCATTGCCCGTTCTTCAGGTACTGTTGGAATTCCGGCATGAGCCGATTGCCTACTATAGATGATTGCTTGGAGTGCAGGCCTCGGGGACGCCAGCAAGACGAGACATCGGTGTTCGAGCGCTTAGGGCCCAGAACATGTCACGATGACCGTGTGAGGCAGCCATCCAGGGATGATCTCGAGCCAGAAGAAGAAGATAAGTATCATCATCCACGATGGTGTCCTGATGGGCTCAGCCGATCATAGAAGCGCAGAGTGCAGCGCCTACGCAATCTCAAAGAGGCGGAAGCAAAGTACCTTGACGTGCTGAGGAAAGCACGTCCGGATCTCGCAGAGCAAGTCAGGCACCCGCAAAGGGTGGAAAGGCGCCCTCCAAGGAGGGAGTGGCGCCCCAAGCAGCCAAGAGCCGATGACAAGCCATCGGCTGATGTGAACATGGTGTTCGTGCTCCCATCGGAGTTTCGGGCGCCCCAACCGGAGGAATTGGCCATCGCGCAGCTGGATCTCGGCCCGCAGCTAATCATCTTCGAGAAGCCCAAAGAGAAAAGCTACAAATACCTGAAGGTATTGTATCTCAAGGGCCTCATCGATGGCAAATCTGTGAACAGGATGTTGGTCGACACTGGCGCCGCAGTCAACCTGATGCCGTACTCAGTGCTGCGCCGGTTGGGTCGTTCCACTACTGATCTTATCAAGACCAATGTGATGCTCAATGATTTCAACGGTCAGCCGTCGGAGGCATAGGGTGTCCTCAATGTGGAGTTGACAGTTGGCCGCAAGACCGTTCCAACATCATTCTTCATCATCAACAGTAAGAGTACATACACAGTGCTGCTTGGGAGGGATTGGATTCAAGCAAATTATTGTTCTCCTTCCACGATGCACCAGTGTTTGGTCCAGTGGGATGGCGATGAAGTGGAGGTGGTCCATGCAGATGATTCCAGCGAGGTTTCGCTTGCAGACATGAATGCCTGGGATGCGGAAGGGCAAGAACCGATCTCAGGGATCGCGCTGGAAGACTGTGATCGGATTGAAGCGACAAAAAATGGACTGAGGCTAGTCTAATCCACTGGCCTCACAGAGTAGACACATCCTAGCAAGCTACAGAATCCAGCAAGATTAGAGAGGCCAGTCCCAGCGACCGGCCCCAAAAAATGAATAATATATACTTTGGGTTATAATAGTTGCATTATGTACAAACAATGGCCTTTGCTGAGCATTCAATTTTGAATAATAACGGACATGTGGGATCGGCCAGCCCGTGCAGTTGGCCGGAAAATTTTTCTTGTTATCTCCCTGTGTTTGCTGTCGATGTCAATCTTTCATATGGCGGCAAGTTAGGGTACGGGTTTACATCTACTGACGATTTGGAGGAAGTCGATATCGGTCCCGGGGATAAGCCGCGACCGACATTTATCAGCAAAAAGTTAGACCCGATCTTACATGAGCAAATGATAGCACTGTTGAAGGAGTACCGGGACTATTTTGCATGGGATTATACTGAGATGCCCGGTCTGGATAGAAACATCGTCGAGCATCGGCTCCCGCTTAAGAAAGGATTTCGGCCGTTTCAGCAACCAGCACGCCAGATGAAGGCTGAAGTCCTAGAGGAGGTTAAGAAAGAGGTGCAAAAGATGCTGGATGCAGGATTCATCAGGCCATGTCAGTATGTGGAGTGGATCTCCAGCGTGGTCCCTGTACAAAAGAAAGATGGCCGATGGCGAGTCTGCGTGGATTTCAGAGACCTCAACAGAGCAACGCCAAAAGATGAGTATCCGATGCCAGTTGCGGAAACATTGATCAACGCAGCGGCTGGTCATAAGATGATGAGTTTTATGGATGGTAATGCCGACTACAACCAGATTTTTATGGCCCCAGAGGATGTACACAAGACCGCGTTCAGAGTACCAGGTGCGGTCGGGTTGTTCGAGTACTTGGTCATGACCTTTGGGTTAAAAAATGCCGGTGCAACGTATCAACATGCCATGAATTACATTTTTCATGATCTCATCGGCAAGTTGGTAGAGATCTACATTGATGATATCGTGGTCAAGTCCACATCGGCTGGGGGACATCTGGAAGATTTGCATCAGATCTTGGAGCGGACTCGAAGGTTTGGGCTCAGAATGAACCCAAAGAAGTGCACCTTTGGTGTATCGGCCGGTCAGTTCTTAGGATTCCTGGTGCATGAGCGGGGAACCGAGATCGGCTTGAAAGTCAAGAAGCTGTAAAGACAATGAAGTCGCCTACTACGATGAAGGAGTTACAAAAGCTCATCGGCAAAATCAACTTTGTCAGACGATTTATCTCCGATCTGTCTGGGTGCATCGAGCCGTTCATGGGTTTGGTGAAAATCAAGTCTGATGCTGAGTTTCGCTGGGGGGCAGAGCAACAGAAGGCTTTCGATGAAATCAAGGAATATCTATCGAAGCCTCCAGTGTTGGTTCCACCCCAGCAAGATAGGCCTTTCTACGTGTACCTGTCCGTGGGTGACACTTCCATTGCTTCAGTATTGGTTCAGAAGCACGACGGCCAGGAGAGGGTGGTTTTCTACCTCAGCAGGCGCATGTTAGACGCCAAGACCAGGTACCTTGAGATCAAGAAGCTTTGCCTCTGTTTATTCTTTACATGCACAAAGCTTCGTCATATTTTGCTCTCGGCGGAAACGATTGTCATCTGCAAATCGGATGTCATAAAGTATATGTTGTCGGCTCCAGTTCTGAAAGGCCGGCTTGGAAAGTGGATGTTTGCATTATCGGAGTTCGATATCTGATATCAGCCTGCGAAGGCAGTCAAAGGACAGGCACTAGCGGATCTCGTGGCAGACAGGATCAGCACCGATGTAGCTGCACTGTTTATACGTGCCTGGGCCATGTTTTTTGACGGATCGGCATACGATGATGGATGCGGCGTGGGAATTCTGTTGGTGTCACCTCAAGGAGTGACTTACTCTTTTTCCATCAGGATGACTACTCCATGCACCAATAATTTAGTAGAATATGAAGCCGTGCGCAGAGGGATGGAATTACTCCTGGAAGCTGGTGCAGAAGCATTGGAAGTATTTGGGGATTCGAAACTGGTGATTTCTCAGCTCACAGAAGAATATAAATGTGAGAGCGAGGCTCTTTTCCCAATATGGGTGCAATGCCGTGAGTTGATGTCACAATTCAGGTACATTAGTTTCCACTGGATACGCAGAACTCTAATCAATGAAGCCAATGATTTGGCACAGATGGCTTCCGGTTACAAGGAAACAGCCGATGGGGTCGATGTGGAGGTTCAGTTTCTAGAACCTAGAGACTGGAGAGCCGATATCTTCAATTATTTGAAGGATTCGGCTCGGGGGGCACCTAGAAGGATAAGACTCAAAGCCATGAAGTATGTTCTGATTGGGGACGACATGTTCTATAGGACTTTGGAAGGGCTGCTGCTTAAATGTCTGGGACCTGCAGAGTCGAATCGGCTCTTGTATGAGATTCATGAAGGAGCTTGCGGTACTCATCAATCGGCTCATAAGATGAAATGGCTGATTAGGTGATCGGGATATTACTGGCCTACCATGCTTGAAGATTGCTTCAAATATTACAAGGGATGTCAGGCATGTCAGAGATTCGGCAAGATTCAGATAGTGCCGGCATCAGTAATGAATCCTATTATTAAGCCATGGCCGTTCAGGGGTTGGGCCATGGATATGATCGGCCAGATTAATCCGCCGTCTAGCAAGGGCCACCAATGGGTGTTAGCTGTTACAGATTATTTCACGAAATGGGTAGAGGCGGTACCCATGAGGTCGGTGGCATCAAAAGATGTGATCAGTTTCGTCAAAGAGCACATCATTCATAGGTTTGGGATCCCTTAGACCATCACGACCGATGGAGGATCGGTCTTTATATCGGAGTAATTCAGAAAGTTTGCCGATGACACGGGGTTCAAGCTGATTAGATCATATTATGCCCAGGCTAATGGATAGGCTGAAGCATCCAACCAGAGCCTTATCAAGCTGATCAAGAGGAAGATCGATGAATATCCTAGGCGTTGGCATGAGGTATTGTCAGAAGCTTTGTGGGCATATCGAATTTCGTGTCACGGGTCCATCAAGACGTCACCGTACCATTTGGTCTATGGCCAAGATGCTGTGTTACCATGGGAGATTACGGCCGGATCAAGGCGTGTTCAGTTTCAGAATGATCTATCGGCTGAAGAGTATGTAGCCTTGATGAATGATAATGTGGAAGATCTTACAAAGCTGAGACTATGGTCGCTTGAGAAAATTAAGGAAAACAAGGCTAAAGTTGCTCGTGCATACAACAAAAAAGTCAGGCCGAAAGAATTCCAGGTTGGAGACCTAGTTTGGGAGGCAGTGTTACCATTGGGAACTAAAGATGGAAAATATGGCAAGTGGTCCCCAACTTGGCACGGGCCGTACAAGGTTGATCAGGTTTTGCCTGGAAATGCCTACATGCTTGAAGAGTTGGATGGTGTCAAGTTTCTTGTTGCGGTTAATGGCCAACACCTCATGAAATATTTTCCGAGCATGTGGGAAGGCGACTAATAAGAGCCGATGAGATCCATCTGGCTGCATTGTAATAGGTCAACACGTTGAGTTGGCCAGTAAAAAAAATGAGATAGGCCAACACGTTGAGTTGGCCAGTAAAAAAAAAGAAGAGGCCAACACGTTGAGTTGGCCAGTAAAAAAAAAGAGAAAAGGCCAACACGTTGAGTTGGCTAGTAAAAAAAAGAAAAGAGATAATATATGAGAAGCGAGACAGCTGATGTATGACCATCGACTTAAGATGTTCTAAACAGTTACAAGTTTCAGGTTAACAGGCAATACTAAAAGTTTCTTGAGCATATCTATTGGTTTAGGAATTCTTCAATGGCATGGATGGATTCTGTGCGAATGACGTCTGCTCGTGCTATGATTGCTTCGTCATCTTTGTCATTGCCCGTTACTATTTGCCGACTCAAGGTGCTTATCTCTGCAAACTCTGCTTGTATCTTTTCGGTCATTTCTTGGGTTTCTTGCTTGGAGTTTGCAATTGAAGCTTCCTCGGCCTGGATGAGTTTCTTGGTGGTGCGGACCTTTTCTTCGAGTTCTGCCAACTCTTTCTTCAGGAGGTCGAGTCGGTTCATGTTGGTAGACACGTCAGCTTTGATATCTAGAGTTGCCTTCTTCTGGTTGAGGGCCTTGCACTTTTGAGCAATGTCAGCTTTCAGAGAGACTTGAGAACGATGTGCTTCTATTCTTTGTTGTGCTTTATTCACTTCTACTCGGAAGAATGGAAGATTGCTGGCCGGCCAAAGCTTGATTTGCAGCGGCTCCGGGAGTTGGGATTCTATTTGCTCGAAGATGTCCTTTATTTCGCTAGAATCACCAACTAGAGCAGTAATTGGAGCAGAGAGTAGACGCTTGATATTCTGAAGCTGATTTGTAATTGTAATCGGCTGCTGTTGTGGCTGCACTTCTACATTCGGTGCATTCAGACCCATTGATGCTGGGTAAAAAGAGAGCAGGTCTGAAATATTGAAGCCCTGCCGATATGATAAAGATTAGTTGGGAGCAAAATGCATTAATTGAGTGATCAGCTGATTTAAATCGGCTCATAAGGTTACCTGTCTTGAATATGAAGTGATGATCGGTTCAGGTGCGGCCGATCCAGTTGGTTTGCAGGTGACAACAGGGGCTTCGATTATGTCAGCCTGTTCGTCATACACATCCATCAGAGCATTGGAAGTTTCAGTTGCTCCAGTGTCAGCTTCATGAATGATGACTTCGTGTTGTACTGAGCTACTAGTATTAAGGTTGTCTTCAGCAGCGTCCTGGAAATAGAATTACAGTCAACCAGAATACATATATACGCAATAAAGAAGAGAGATGAGTTACCAGGTTGGTGTTAGACTCTGATGGACTCGAGGAAGCTTGTGCTGATATCTTGATGACTCGCCTCGTGATCATCTTCCTTTTCTTAGTTGGGATTTGGGGGCAACACTTGCAGATGTTTGTCTTCGTTTAGAAGCCGACTGGAGTAAGTCTGGCTAAGCAGCCACTATTACTTTCTTCATTGATGGTGATCCCTTGCAAAAGAGGACATCAGGAGCAGTTGGAAGAAAGTGGAATGGTTCCCTGTTACCGGCCACGGGTTCTGGATCATCTTGTTGCTGTAAGCAGAGTGAGCAGGATTAGTCAAGTAAAGGGATAGAGGACTCAGAAAGGATAAGTGCACAAATTCAGTACCTCTTCCTCGGGGATTACATGTTCAGGATCAATTTGTTGCAGTCGAGGACCTAAAGCTTTTCTGAAGACATGAGTTTTCCACATTTCCCACTATGTGCAGAAGTCGATTGATGAGGGAGTGAAGGACAGATCGGCTCTACTCTCCACCAAGTGGTGAATATGGAAGTGGGGAGGGACTTGTCCTAAGCCAAATTGCCGAGCTGCTATGACTGGTTGATAGGTTTCACAGCCTGGTTTGATAATTCTATTGGAAGTGCTAATGCCAACAGGAAGGAAGCCAGGTCGAATCATCAGGGAGTATAGATGTCGAGTGCTGTTGTCATTGGCAAAACTATCCAGTCTAAAGGCAGTTGGGTTCTCAAAGGATTCAAATTCAGTGAATGGAAAATAGAGTGGATTGTCCAGTCCTTTGTAGAAAGCTCTGAACCAGTTTGCTGCATCTATTGGATTCAGTTTGCTGCCAGGGAGGCTGAATAGGGCTTGACCATAGCTAGTACATCTAATTAGCTTGCCGTTTTCGTCGGGAAAGGAGTTCATGGTTAGGCTTTGAAAGTTTGGGATCTGATGCTGAAAGTAAAGTTGTGCCCATAACTGAATAAACCACCAAGGGCCTCCAGTTTTGAGTTTCTTTTGGTTGAGCTAGTTGGTTGTCATCAGATGGAGACATTTGTATGTTTCTCCAAGAAAAAGTTTGCCTAAGCCGGTGCGGTTGCCATGGGCCAGGTGGTAGGCCAAAGGAAGGTAATTCTTAGTTGGAGCTAAGGAAGGACCACAGAAGATGAAATGTTCTAACCAAAGATTTAAAAAGGCTGTGTGTTCCTTTTTAGTCACTGGACCTTTTGTTTTCATGTGCTGGTTCATGTAAGTGCCCCAGTTTGTGCAGTTTGCCTTGGATGAAAGTTTAAAGGGGACTTTCTGCCATTTTGTGGGCAGCAGGATTAGGGGATCCAATGTCTAGGCCAGTGATCATGGTGACATCTAGCAGAGTAGGGGTCATGGGACTGTGGCCAAAGAGGAAACAGTTCAGGGCATCAGACCAAAAATAGCCGATGGTTTTCAGAAGATTCTCATCTTTGTCAAGGGGTGATAATGATAAGCTAAGTGCATTGGCTATGTTCAATTCCTGCCACAAGGGCATATAAATTTTTGCTACTCTGTTGTACCATGTAGTCCAGCTCTCAGGGGTATTAGGCCAGGCTCTTAAGCAGTCGGCCCAGAGGTTCAAATCAATGTTTTGACTTACGAAAGGAATCCTATTTGCTTCACAAGAGATTAAATCTGTGGGATTTTCATAAGTTTGTGGGCCAAGACAAAAGGATTTGGGGTTGGAAGGATGCAGCAGAAGGATGTCTGACACCTGAAGTCTAGAGATTCAGAAATTTACATGTGATGTCATATTTCAGAGTTCAATTTGTTGGAGGCTCAACAAGCTGAAAAAAGTCAAAAGGGTAGGTTGAATATTACCTTTAGGCCACAGATTGCCGCATCATTGGTTGCAAAATTCGCCGTCTGAGCTGCAGAATCCGCCATGGTTCAGATCTGCTGACTTAGGGTTTGGTTGTTTTGCGGGTTCTGATTCGAATTCTGGATGATTTTGCGAGTTTTTGCTCGAATTTATGGAGCGGGGTTCTCGAATTACGCTCGGACTTTGAGTGTCTGTTACGAGTCGGATTCAGAGTGGAGGTGGTGTTCTGTTCTTATGCGGATTGCTTCCAATTTTGAATTTCATCGGCTCTTGGGCATTAGTAAAGCCTGATGCGATGCCATCGGCTTTTTGGGTGAGATCCGAACAAACAAGATGAAGAAAAGGACTTCATTAAAGATTGGATTTTTACAAGTGAAAAGCTGATTTGACAAAGGATAATTCCTTCGGCTTTACAGTACTACTCCTATACTACTACCTAGTACCTACGGTGCTTGGGGCTTCGAGCCGGCGAATCTCAGCCGTCGCTGTCGTCGTCATCGTCGTCACTGGCGCCGTCGAAGGCACTGCTGCCGCTGTCGGTCTCGGCGTCGTCGCTCCAGCCGCCGCCACCGCCGCTCTCTTCTTCGCTGTCCTCCTCGGAGGACCCGAGGAACCAGAAGGGCTTTCCACCCATCGGCTCGTCGTCGCTGGAGGGGGAGCCGATCTCCTCTTCCGAGGAGGAATCGGCTCCATCCCAAGAGAAGCCGTCATCGCTGGTACTCTCCGGCTCCTCCTGGAACAGGAGCCGGAGGTCTTCTCCTTCGGTCTCGGGCTCGTCGTCTTCAGAGACGATCCCGAAATCGAACTCCTCTGCATCCCAATGCAGAGGAGCGAGCGCCTCGTGTGCCGCCATCAGATTGTATTCCGGCATCGGTTCTCGACTCTCTATAATGGAGTCGAGGGAGGAGGCAGACAGGTCTGAAGAGGAAGGAGAAGAAGGAGGAGAGGAAGAATGGCTGATGGAGTTAGAGCCGGAGGAGGAAGAAATCGCCATGGCTGTTGAAGGTGGGGTTTTCTGCGCTATTTGGCTTTTGGAGGAAGATGACTCTGCCATGAAGAGAGCCGATTCGGGATGAGATTAAATAGTAAAAAGATGGAAGACGGATCGGCAGTTTCACGTTCTACGAGGAGCCAATTGCAGAGACGTTGCGTCTTCCTTGGTGGTTGCAGTGTGTTTTAATGAGCATTAACGGGAAGATGAAGCGACAGAGTGGTTTTGGAATTATCATTGCCAAAACCAGGGGGGCATGTGTTATCGCCATAAATTAACAGGGTTAATTAATGGGCCGCAAGTGAGTTGGGCTTAATGAAGAGATTGAAGAAGGCTTACGAATCAGCTCCTGCGAGAGAGTTTGGGCCCTATGGGCCGTGTATCATTAGATTTAGTTCAGATTGAGTTAGAGATAGAGTCTGATATGGACATAATTAGTTTAGATTGTTTCCCAAGTCTCCGGACTATAAATATGTATCCTATGGTATTCATAAAGGAGAACGTCATCACGTTTTGCAACAACAACTCTCGGCCCACCACCACCCCTAATTCTAGGGTTTCATCCAAGTAAGCGCCATGCTGCCCTGATCCCTTCTTGCGATCAGGGCAGCATTGTTCTCGCTTTTACCTTGGTATTACTCGTACTGAAGCATTTTTTATGGCGAGTAGTACTAGTTATCTTGATGTTCGTAGCATGGCTTTTAGTAGATTCATTATGCTTTTGTTGCTTACCATCTACGAATATCATGTTGTTTCTGTGCAGTCACGTTTTAATCTTATACTAATTCTTGTTGCATAGAATTAGTTGCACGGAGACAACACCTTGCTTCTTTTCTATCTAGTAGATCCAATCTGTTACGGTTTGTTCTTATCTTATAAGGATTAGCTCAATATCTGTTAGGTTAGGCCCTGCAAACGGATTGGATGTTCCGGTGACATAATAGAAGCTTTATCTTAGCCTTGGTAGGGATTGTTCCAGGAATTGGCTCTTGCTAGTTCTTAGGCTTCTGTTTTTGGTTATGGTTTAGTTATCTGTTATGTTTGCTAGGCCTAGTTACGTGTAGGATGTTCCGATCTAGCGGTGAAGCTTTTTAACGTCGTGGATCAGATTAGTTAGATTTAATTGAAGCAAGTTTTTCATAATTATTTGCTTTATTCATCAATATCCAGATAGACGCAGATCCAATCTGAAACCGGGACACGATCGGCTCCTTAAAGCCGATGCAAGAGTCGTCCCGGGGAGCCGACCACGGCTTGGACTTATGTTTCCACATGTTTGTGTATGCAGGCAAATCATTGCAAGCACGTTCGCACCTTCCTGATCGAGTATAGGTCAGGTGGCACGCTTTACATTCTCCAGAATCTTCGGCGTGTGCCGGATTGCGGGCCGTTGTCTGAGGAAGCAGTGCCTGCCAGCGCCCCGGCGACCTCCCGGCTCTTCGTGTTGCCTGTCGCTACTCGCCGGTGGGTTTTGACCGACAACAGACGGTCACTATTAAAATGACCGTCTCAGTTAATAGTTCTATTTTCTGAGGTGGTCCTCTTATAAAGCCTTGCCTCCTAAAATAGTAGCCCATGCTATATGTAAAATTGTTAGGGTTTCATTCCTTATCGAATCTCTCTCTCTCAGCTCCTCCCTCTCGCTTCGACGGAAGACTCTCTCCGTCACTCACACCATCCTTTCCCTCACCTCTTTCTTTCTCCCACGACATCTTCCTCTCCCTAGAGCTCGGCCGGTGCAGGGGAGGGTCGGATCCGGCCCTAGCACGGGCGGATTTGGCGATAGTTGCATAGGGGAACGTCGGATCTGGTCCCGACGCGGGCGAAATCTAGCGGCTTCGGCGGATCCAGCGATGCAGCGTCTCCCTGGAGCTTGGCAGGGGAGCAAGGCCGCTAGGCATGCGGCAGCGGCTCGGAACTGCGGTGGCGCTGCGGCATGGAGCAGCGGCGCCCTGGAGCTATGGCGGGGAGCTACGACGGCGGCCTGGAGCAGCTGCGACATGGAGTAGAGGTAGCGGAGCTACAGCAGAACCAGACTTGCGGCGGGACGGAGCGATGGCCTACGGTGGGGTGGAGCGGTGGCGGAGTCGGGCCCACGGGAGGTGGGACGGAGCGACGGCCCGCGGCGCAATGGAGCAGGGCCTGCAGCGAGCGGCAGCGACCCTCGCGGCGCAACAATTTTTTTTCTTTTTTTTTATTTTCTATTCCATTTACCGAGGCCGGTAGGAAAACCACCTTAGTTACGAATATGATTAACCGTAACCTTTGCTTCGAGACAGTTTTAAAAATTGCCTCAGTTAATGCTTTTTGTCCGACATCTCCAATTAAAAAGTATACTATATACCCTTAAAGATAGAGTTAGAATTACTATATATCTATAACCATTGTAGACACCCTAATAGGCTACTATGTCGGCACACATGCTGCCACCTCAACAAGTTGCACGTGCTGCCGCGTGAGTCGGCAACAAAAATCAGTCAGTCCAGCACAGCAGCATGGGCTACTGTATCGTCTTCACCGCCTCCGCGATGTACGGGCGGCATGCATGGCGGCCGGACGTACTCTAACGTGGCGGCAGCAACGAAGGAAGCTTGCGTTCATCGATGTTATGTTAAAAAATTTCAGTCATTGCTACAAATAGAATGGAGTTACTGTAGCATCCGATCCGTCTCTAGAAAAATATTTTTAGGACACTACTACAAAAATGATTTGTAGCAAAGCTGTAACACCCGGTTTATAAAAGGACATAAACCGAGCAGTCATATACGTGCCAGGATTAAGTCACACGTATATACAACAGAATGAACAGCATATCACAGCACATATCACATAAAAAGATCTAATAAAGCGAAATACGAATGTTATTTATTACATTAATGACAAAAATGTCTGATACAGCGGAAGCGAAGTACAAATACGATAAAAACTCTCCGAAGCTGAGCAGGGCGCCACAGGGACGTCGACTGGGAGACGAACACCTAAAAGTCCTCGTAGTCCTGGTAGCGCTGAGCGAACTCCCTCGTGTCGGCAGGAACTGAGCAGCAGTAGCGTAGCCAAGAGGAAAAAAGTAGAGAAGAGGCAAGGGTGAGTACACAACTTGTACTCAACAGGTATAACACAAACTATGAGGCTCTAGGTTGGCTGACTGACTGCATTAGCTTTTAAGTCTTGGCAAAATTTTATTAAAACTATTTACTACAAGTTGATGATTTACCATAAAACCCAGATACATAGTAATTAATCAAAATTAATCATGTTACTACTAAGAACCAAACCGAAACCACCAAGGTAACCCCGAGAGGCACCTCCCTCGTCGGAAGGAGATAACCCCACTAATCAAAAGGAGGATCTGGGCCGCTCATAACCGTGAGCATCGCTAGTATACCAGTTTTACACTCTGCAGAGGTTGCACATCTTTACCCACAAGTCGTGAGCTACGCCAGTCGTTCATCACACTTCTTTAGGTGAGATGACTAGCGACTCACTACGAGGCCTTTACAAAGAATCTCGTTGGTAGGGAGTAACCGCGAGGGTGGATCGGCGACTATGGAGCAGGTCTAGTGGGCGTCAAGACACGAAGCACTGACGAGGCCACTCAGCACGAGGGCCATAGAAGCTTACCGCCCCTGCCCCGCAGGTAAGTTACTCCAAACCAAAAAGATCTAATTATTACACCAAGTCTATCCCATTCTAGCCTTGTGGTAGCGCTGTTGTCCCAGGTTGTTGCTCTATGAACCGGTCCTCATGGAGAGTGGCCAACCAAACACTAAGCACCATGCTGGCCCCCTAAATCATGTTTCTAACAAAACATATTTTAACGAGACGTGAACCACCCAAGCACGAAGCACAGAGGGCCACTCCCAGAATTAAGTTGCATAAACCATTAATTAAATTAATTAAAAAGGATCATTATGTGTTATAGCACGGCACCTAGCACAACTAACCAAAATGCAACCCAAAGGATATATATAAAGGATATAAAGTGGCTAGGAATGTCCTTATAGGCATACAATATTAAAATGCAGTATGAAAATGTATTTAAAAGTGATAGGTTGTTCATGTTACACTTTCCTTCCTCGTACTGCTCCTGCTGCTGCTCAAACTACTCAGAAGACGGCTGCTCCGGGTACTGGTACTGGGGCTCCTCCGGTAGCTCAACGTCTACTCACGAACACATGGCCAAAAACAATACACAACATAAACATACATGCAAACAATAGCAAAAACTAAGGAACAGTACATCAATACATAAAAACAGCACACTAAACTAGTCTAAAACTATTCTACGCGTTACAACGATCGCATGGACATAAAGAACGCCTAAAACGGAGCTAAAACGCAAAATCTAGGCCAAAAACAAGTTCCAGTGACCTAATTGTAAGAAAACTGAAGTTCCAGGGGGTTTCTGGGCAAAACCGAGGACAAAAACGCAATTACCGGGTAGATCTAGGGTCTAACTCGCAAAAGGACAGGGGCTGGACGGCGGGTTCGAAATCTAAAAAGCTCAGGGTTCAAAACATAAAAACCAGGACTTAACTGTAAATACTTTTACACAGCTCAGGACGGCGGGTTAATTTCCATAAAGCGCAGGGGTTCTTTAGCAAAAAGGTCAGGCCGAACCGTTATGGGTGGCTTGAGGCTGTTGGATCTAGATCTGAGGGCCAGGATTAGATTGGTCCTGGATCTAATCCGGATCGTCCACGCAAGATCGGACGACTAGGGATGAGCTGGACCGCGGGCGGCGGCGCTGGGTCGCCGGAGCACGGCTCCGTGGCGGTGAGCTCGCCGGGGAAAGCCAATCCGGCGCTCCCGGGGTCCGCTCGGGGTTCGGTTTGGCCGTGGAGCACCGCCGTGGCGTGCGTAATGCACTGGAGGCCACAGGGAGGCGGCTCGGGGCTATGACGGGGTTCGCCGCGGTGAGAGGAGGAGGGGCGCGGGCGACGCGGGCTGAGCGCGGAGGAAGTTGGGCCGCGCGCTGGGCTGGGGTGAGGGACGGCGTGGGGGGAGTCGGGTTGCTGGGCCGCGCGCGTGTTGTGGGCTGCGGGCGCGGGAGAAGGGGAGACGGACTGGGCTGACGGGATTCTTGGGCCGGGTCAGGGTTATTGGTTTGGGCTGCTGTTGGGTTTGGGGTTTGTTGGGTTTTCTTCTTTTCTATTTCTATTTACTCTCTCTTTTCAATTCTAATTCAAACAAAGTTTGAATTCAAATACAAATTTGAATTCAAACCACACTCAAATAATTAAAACTATGCACCAGCATGAATGCAACACCAAAATTTAAATCTATGATAAAATTTTAATTACTTAAGGAACAAAATTTTAGATTAAATGCAAGTCTAACACAATAAACCTTAGAAATTTAAATAAAGCCAATTAAATTTATTAATAAATACTGAAATTTAAATTCGCTTGTTCCGAGTAACCCTCTCTGATGTCTCCAGAATCTTCACCGGATGCTCAGTATAAGTCAGATCTTCCTGCACATCTACTCCATCCAGTGGTGCCTGCTCCTCGGGTACTCGCAAACACCTTTTCAGCTGAGATATATGGAAGACATCGTGAACTCCTGAGAGGCTGGTGGGCAACTCCAGGCGATAAGCAACTTCGCCTTTCCTCTCTAGCACCTTGAATGAACCAACATACCGAGGTGCTAACTTCCCCTTGACATTAAACCTGCGAATTCCTCTCATCGGAGACACCTTCAGGTATACATGATCACCAACACTGAAAGTCAGGTCTCTCCGTTTGCCATCTGCATAGCTCTTTTGTCTGCTCTGTGCAATCCTCAGATTTTCTCGCACAGCCTGAACCATCTGTTCTGCATCATCTATGATCTCAGGGCCAAAGAGCTGCTTCTCACCAATCTGATCCCAATAGAGAGGAGTCCTGCACTTTCTGCCATACAATGCCTCGAAGGGGGACTTCTTCAGACTGGCCTGATAGCTGTTGTTATATGAGAACTCAGCATAAGACAGGCACTTATCCCAACTAGTACCGTACTGAATGGCACAAGCTCTCAGCATATCCTCCAACACTTGGTTGGTTCTCTATGTCTGCCCATCTGTCTGAGGGTGATAAGCCGTACTGAAACGCAGCTTCGTATCCAGCGAATCATGGAGCTGCTCCAAGAATCGAGAAGTGAACTGAGACCCTCTGTCAGATATGATCTTCTTGGGCACACCATGCAAGCAGACAATCCGAGAGATGTACAACTCTGCAAGTCTAGCACCGGAGTAAGTAGTGTTCACTGGAATGAAGTGAGCAACCTTCGTCAGACGATCCACTACTACCCATATGGAGTTGTACCCTTTCTGAGTACGAGGCAATCCAACAATGAAGTCCATCGTGATTTCCTCCCATTTCCACTCTGGAATCTTCAAAGGCTGTAACAGACCTGCTGGCCTCTGATGCTCAGCCTTGACACGCTGACATGTGTCACAAATAGCCACGTACTCTACCACTGAACGCTTCATCCCATGCCACCAGAAACGTTCCTTCAGATCATAATACATCTTCGTGCTGCCCGGATGAATAGAGTAAGCTGTATCATGGGCCTCACTCAGAATCAACTTCCGGAGATCATTCACATCTGGCACACAGATCCAGTTCTTGTACCACAAAGTACCCTGATCATCCTCTCTGAAATGAGGAGCCTTGCCCTTCTTGAGCAACTCACGGATCTCCTGCAGCTTCTCATCTTCCTTCTGATGTTGCCTGATCTCTGACTCTAGAGTCGGTACTGCCTCAAATGCTGCACTCAAAGTATGATGCAAGAAGCCCAGACTCAACTGCTCGAACTCCTCGCATAACTCTGGAGGCATCTGGAAAGCCACGGCCATGTTGACATAGCTTCTCCTGCTCAAAGCATCTGCTACAACATTGGCCTTACCCGGATGATAGTGAATCTCCAGGTCATAGTCCTTGACCAACTCTAACCATCTTCTCTACCGCATGTTCAGCTCATTCTGCGTGAAAATGTACTTGAGGCTCTTGTGATCAGTGTAGATATCACACTGCTGCCCATACAAGTAGTGCCTCCAAATCTTCAGAGCATGCACAACTGTGGCTAACTCAAGATCATGAGTGGGATAATTCAGCTCATGCCGACGTAACTGCCGTGAAGCATAAGCAATCACTCTGCCCTCCTGCATCAAAACACACCCAAGACCATCCTTCGAAGCATCACAATATACCGTGAACCTCTTTGTCTAATCTGGCAGAGTCAGGACTGGCGCCGTAGTCAACCTTTTCTTCAGCTCATCAAAGGCCTTCTGACGCTCATCAGTCCATATGAATGACACATTCTTCTCTAGCAAGGAAGTCAAAGGCTTCGCGATCTTGGAGAAATTCTCAATGAACCTCCGATAATATGCTGCTAAGCCCAAGAATGACCTGACTTCCTTTACTGTCTGCGGTGTCTCCCACTCGAGCACATCCTTCATCTTGCTCGGATCAATAGCAATGCCTCCCTGAGAGATAACAAGACCAAGGAATGGAACCTCGTCAATCCAAAACTCACACTTGCTGAACTTGGCATACAACTGATGCTCTCTCAGCCTCTGCAATACGAGTCTCAGATGCTCCTCATGCTCTTCCTCTGTCTTGGAGAAGATCAGAATATCATCAATGAAAATCACCACAAAAACATCCAGATAATCCATGAAGACCATGTTCATCAGATGCATGAAGAAAGCCGGGGCATTAGTCAAACCGAAGGACATGACTGCATACTCATATAGCCCGTACTTGCAGGTGAATGCCGTCTTCGGAATATCCTCAGGACGGATCCTCAGCTGAAAATAGCCCGAGCGAAGATCAATCTTCGAGAATATACGAGCACCTTGAAGCAAATCAAAGAGATCCTCAATACGGGGCAGTGGATGCTTGTTCTTGATGGTAACTGCATTCAGCTCCCGATAATCCACACACATCCTCTTCGAGCCATCCTTCTTATCTACCAGCAATAATGGAAAAGCCCAAGGAGAGAAGCTGCGACGGATATAGCCCTTGGCTAGCAACTCATCAATAGTTTTCTTGACTTCTTCATGCTCTATAGGTGCCATGCGGTAGGGCCGCTTTGCAATAGGAGTTGTGCCAGGCAAGAGATCAATACAAAACTCAATGGCGCGTTCAGGTGGCATACCTGGCAGATCATCCGGAAAGACATCCGGGAATTCAGACACCACGCGAATACCGTCCGTGGGTCTAGCCTCCATCTGATGAAGAAATCCAAAAGGCTCTGAAGCACTGACTGCCACCTCTTGGCCATCAGATGCTGACAAGTGAACTGTCCGCTGAGCACAATCAATACGGACTCCCCATCTGGTAAGGGTCTCCATGCCTAAAATCACATCTATCCCTGAGGAATCAATGACGATCAAACTAGTGCGGAATTCTACCCCCTTTATGACCATACTAACTCTGGAGCATATAGAACATGTATGTATCTGGCCCCCAGGTGAGGTAACTACCATAGCTGTCCTCATACAAGAAACTGGTATACCATGCTTCTCGGCAAATGACTTGGAAATGAAAGAATGAGTAGCACCAGTATCGAAAAGCACTATACCGGGGTGAGAGTTGACCATGAACGTACCAATAACCACGTTAGGAGCCTCGGCCGCTGACTCGGCCGTCACGTGGTTCACCGGACCCTGTGCTGGCACCCTGGGCTGAGCTGGGCGCCCCTGCTGTCCCGCCTGCGCCTTCCGGGGGCAAGTGTTGGCGTAGTGCCCTGGCTGGCCGCAGTGATAGTAGGTGCGAGGGGGTCCCTGAGCCTGCTGTCCGGCAGGAGGAGCTGCATGTCGTGGAGCCTGAGGTGCTGGCGGCGCTGGTGGAGCAGTACGAGCCGGAGGTGCCGGTAACCTCGGGCCCTGACCTGCCTACTGCTGCTGTCGAGGCGGGTACTGCTGTGGCCTCTGCGGGTACTGCTGGGGAGGCCGGTACTGCTGCTGCTGGTACTGCTGAGGCGGCTGGAGGCAAGGACGAGTGTTGCTGCCGGAAGCAACATGGACAATCTTCCTCTTCTTGTCCTCCATCTCCAGGTGCTTGTGCTCAGTGTTGAGCACGCTGTCAACCAGATGGTTGAAGTTGTCGAAGCGGAGGTTGAGCAGCGTGTACTGGAGGTAGTCCTCAAGACCCTCCATGAAGTGCTCCTGCTTCTTGCGGTCATCCGCAACATCGGCAGAGGCGTAGCGAGCGAGCTGCAGAAAGCGATCACGATACTCCGTGACCGACATAGTCCCCTGAAGTGAAAAAGACAGATATATATATCGAAGGAGTAATTCATAACTCAGAAAGATAGAACAAGGGGGTATTAGCTCAAAAGAAACCGCTGAATGATTATATATAAGATTACCTGCTTCTGTGCAAGGAACTCCTTCTGCTTCATCTTTATAACGCCCGCGGGGACGTTGTGGCTGCGGAAACGCTCCCTGAACTGGAGCCAAGTGAGAGACTCGCGGTCCTGAACTGGGTGGGATTCCCACCAGTCCAAAGCTGCCCCTCGCAGCTGTCCTGCTGCGTACAAGACGCGCGCACGATCATCGCACTGGGCGATGTCCAGCTGGCGCTCCACTGCACGGAGCCAGTCGTCAGCCTGAAGAGGGTCGGACGTGTGAGAAAACGTCGGCGGGTGACCCCTCAGAAACTCAGCACGCCTGTCGCGAGGCAGTGGCGGTGGAGGAGGCGGAGGCTGAGTGTGAGCCTGTTGAAGAGCCTGAACAGTGTTGTTCAGAGTGGCCATCATCTGCATCTGGAGCTGGAAGTACTGCTCCGGAGTCAAAGGCGGAGGCATCGGGATCCTGGTCCCCTGGGTGTTCTGCCCCTGGTTGTTCTGCCCCTGCTGGTCAGAACCACGCCTGGTGTTCACCATCTGATTTTGGACAAAAGATTTCACGAGTAAGGATATTGCAGGAATAAATTCAGATGGATATGATAATTTTTTGCGGAAAAAGACTCAGACCTGATAAAGTAGACAGGATAGAGTGGACTGTTTACCCCCAACGATCTAACTCATTTTATTAATTAGTTAACTTTAACATCAGAGTGATTTTTTTAAACAAAATTAAACTACTAAGCTATGCAATCGTTCAAAAATCCAAATCAAACATGTAGCATAATAACAAGCAGACAATTTTCACAGCTTAGCCGAGTTTAGCACACGACTCGACTAGCACAACGCGTCGCAGAACGTGCTATCGTATTATTATAAAAGGGTCACCTAGCTTATACTCATGGTGGTCAGATGACTGATTCAGGCCAAAATCTACGAAAACTATTCTTTAGAGAGAAATCAAGGCAAGACGGGTAAAAGTCATAGAATTCAAGGGGTATAATAGTAAAATAGTTTCAGCAGACAAGGATTGGAGAGAAGAAGTCCTAAAACTCGACCAGTTCTATCTAGGCTTCGTCCTACAGTCGATATGGCTCTGATACCACTTTGTAACACACGGTTTATAAAAGGACATAAACCGAGCAGTCATATACGTGCTAGGATCAAGTCACACGTATATACAACAGAATGAACAGTATATCACAGCATATATCATGTAAAAAGATATAATAAAGCAAAATACGAATGTTATTTATTACATTAATGACAAAAATGTCTGATACAGCGGAAGCGAAGTACAAATACGATAAAAACTCTTCGAAGCTGAGCAGGGCGCCACAGGGACATCGACTGGGAGACGAACGCCTAGAAGTCCTCGTAGTCCTGGTAGCGCTGAGCGAACTCCCTCGTGTCGGCAGGAACTGAGCAGCAGTAGCGTAGCCAAGAGGAAAAAAGTAGAGAAGAGGCAAGGGTGAGTACACAACTTGTACTCAATAGGTATAACACAAACTATGAGGCTCAAGGTTGGCTGACTGACTGCATTAGCTTTTAAGTCTTGTCAAAATTTTATTAAAACTATTTACTACAAGTTGATGATTTACCATAAAACCCGGATACATAGTAATTAATCAAAATTAATCATGTTACTACTGAGAACCAAACCGAAACCACCAAGGTAACCCCGAGAGGCACCTCCCTCGTCGGAAGGAGATAACCCCACTAATCAAAAGGAGGATCTGGGCCGCTCATAACCGTGAGCATGGCTAGTATACCAGTTTTACACTCTGCAGAGGTTGCACATCTTTACCCACAAGTCGTGAGCTACGCCAGTTGTTCATCACACTTCCTTAGGTGAGATGACTAGCGACTCACTACGAGGCCTTTGCAAAGAATCTCGTTGGTAGGGAGTAACCGCGAGGGTGGATCGGCGACTATGGAGCAGGTCTAGTGGGCGTCAAGACACGAAGCACAGACGAGGCCACTCAGCACGAGGGCCATAGAAGCTTACCGCCCCTGCCCCGCAGGTAAGTTACTCCAAACCAAAAAGATCTAATTATTACGCCAAGTCTATCCCATTCTAGCCTTGTGGTAGCGCTATTATCCCAGGTTGTCGCTCCATGAACCGGTCCTTATGGAGAGTGGCCAACCAAGCACTATGCACCGTGCTGGCCCCCTAAACCATGTTTCTAACAAAACATATTTTAACGAGACGTGAACCACCCAAGCACGAAGCACAGAGGGCCACTCCCAGAATTAAGTTGCATAAACCATTAATTAAATTAATTAAAAAGGACCATTATGTGTTATAGCGCGACACCTAGCACAACTAACCAAAATGCAACCCAAAGGATATATATAAAGGATATAAAGTGGCTAGGAATGTCCTTATAGGCATACAGTATTAAAATGCAGTATGAAAATGTATTTAAAAGTGATAGGTTGTTCATGTTACACTTGCCTTCCTCGTACTGCTCCTGCTGCTACTCAAACTGCTCAGAAGACGGCTGCTCCGGGTACTGGTACTGGGGCTCCTCCGGTAGCTCAACGTCTACTCACGAACATATGGCCAAAAACAATACACAACATAAACATACATGCAAACAATAGCAAAAACTAAGGAACAGTACATCAATACATAAAAACAACACACTAAACTAGTCTAAAACTATTCTACGCATTACAACGATCGCGTGGACATAAAGAACGCCAAAAACGGAGCTAAAACGCAAAATCTAGGCCAAAAACAAGTTCCAGGGACCTAATTGTAAGAAAACTGAAGTTCCAGGGGGTTTCTGGGCAAAACCGAGGACAAAACGCAATTACCGGGTAGATCTAGGGTCTAACTCGCAAATGGACAGGGGCTGGACGGCGGGTTCGAAATCTAAAATGCTTAGGGTTCAAAACATAAAAACTAGGACTTAACTGTAAATACTTTTACACAGCTCAAGACGGCGGGTTAATTTCCATAAAGCGCATGGGTTCTTTAGCAAAAAGGTCAGGCCGAATCGTTATGGGTGGCTTGAGGCTGTTGGATCTAGATCTGAGGGCCAGGATTAGATTGGTCCTGGATCTATTCCGGATCGTCCACGCAAGATCGGACGACCAGGGATGAGCTGGACCGCGGGCGGCGGCGATGGGTCGCCGGAGCACGGCTCCGCGGCGGTGAGCTCGTCGGGGAAAGCCAATCCGGCGCTCCCGGGGTCCGCTCGGGGTTCGGTTTGGCCGTGGAGCACCGCCATGGCGTGCGTAATGCACTGGAGGCCACAGGTAGGCGGCTCGGGGCTCGGACGGGGTTCGCCGCGGTGAGAGGAGGAGGGGCGCGGGCTCGCGGGCTGAGCGCGGAGGAAGCTGGGCCGCGCGCTGGGCTGGGGTGAGGGACGGCGTGGGGGGAGTCGGGTTGCTGGGCCGCGCGCGTGTTGTGGGCTGCGGGTGCGGGAGAAGGGGAGACGGACTGGGCTGATGGGGTTCTTGGGCCGGGTCAGGGTTATTGGGTTGGGCTGCTGTTGGGTTTGGGGTTTGTTGGGTTTTCTTCTTTTCTATTTCTATTTACTCTCTCTTTTCAATTCTAATTCAAACAATGTTTGAATTCAAATACAAATTTGAATTCAAACCACACTCAAATAATTAAAACTATGCACCAGCATGAATGCAACACCAAAATTTAAATCTATGATAAAATTTTAATTACTTAAGGAACAAAATTTTAGATTAAATGCAAGTCTAACACAATAAACCTTAGAAATTTAAATAAAGCCAATTAAATTTATTAATAAATACTGAAATTTAAATTAAGGTGTTACAAAAGCCTCTGTTTTTTTTAAGGACGGTTCTAAATTTGGCTCGTTGCTACAAATAGACGTAGAACACTGTAGCAATACACCCGCCACTAGAAACAATATTTGTAGGGGCGGCTCACCCTCCCATCCACCCCTACAAATGGTGCCAATTTGTAGGGGCGGATGGTGGGGTGAGCCGCCCCTACAGATGTGAGACTATTTGTGAGACTATTTGCACCAAACTTTTGGATGAAGTTGTGCTATTTTAGTAGAAGAACAAAATTATGTAAGCATTTAGACTACATCTATATGTTTTACCCTCATTTCAAAGGATAGTATTTACTAGATCTACGAAAGAGGGAGAAGATTAGGTTTTTTCCTTTTTTTTACACACAAGCATGAATTTCTTTTAAGATGTAGTGGTACACGATAATATGTTTTAATTTATGCATGATCTTTGACTTTAATTTTCTCATTTAGTACTATATATGTAATTTAGTACCCTCATTTATGCTTGAATTATATATTGTCATTTATAGTTTTCACTGAAGACAGGAATTTATGAATGTGTTTTAATCCATTTTTATTTATTTTTAAATTATTATAGATGAATAGGGCTTGGATGTACAATGCAAATAGGATGGACGCATATTTCCATGGAGAGCTAGATAAATTCATTAAAGTCGCTGAGAACCACGCAAGAAAGGAGGACACAGTGTTGATACATGGGTCAGTGTTGATACATTGCCCGTGCAGAGTTTGTGGGAATTTGAAAATATTTAGCGAGCCAATGTAACACCCGGTTTATAAAAGGACATAAACCGAGCAATCATATACGTGCCAGGATCAAGTCACACGTATATACAATAGAATGAACAGTATATCATAGCACATATCACGTAAAAAGACATAATAAATCGAAATACGAATGTTATTTATTACATTAATGACAAGAATGTCTGATACAGCGGAAGCGAAGTACAATTACGATAAAAGAACTCTCCGAAGCTGAGCAGGGCGCCACAGGGACGTCGACTGGGAGACGAACGCCTAGAAGTCCTCGTAGTCCTGGTAGCGCTGAGCGAACTCCCTCGTGCCGGCAGGAACTGAGCAGCAGTAGCGTATCCAAGAGGAAAAAGTAGAGAAGAGGCAAGAGTGAGTACACAACTTGTACTCAACAAGTATAACACAAACTATGAGGCTCTAAGGTTTGCTGACTCAACTGCATTAGCTTTTAAGTGTTGGCAAATTTTATTAAAACTATTTACTACGAGTTGATGAATTACCATTAACCCAGTTACATAGTAATTAGTCATATTTACTCATGATACTACTGAGAACCAAACCAAACCGAGCCACCCGGGGAAACCTGCCTCGCCAAAGGAAGATAACCCCACTAATCAAAAGGAGGATCTGGGCCGCTCATGACCGTGAGCACGGCTAGTATACCAGTTTTACACTCTGCAGAGGTTGCACATCTTTACCCACAAGTCGTGAGCTACGCTAGTTGTTCATCACACTTCCTTAGGTGAGATGACTAGCAAACTCACTACGAGGCCGTTACAAAGGACACGTTGGTAAGGTGTAACCGCTAAGGATTCAGTCAATGCAACGATGGGGCCCACCTCGAGGGGGTACAAGACAATACAGACCAGCCTCGTAGCGTAGTGACCATTGAAGCTCGACTCCCCTCTTGCCCCGCAGGTAAGTTACTCCCGAACCAAAATGACCTAATTAGTAAGCCAAGACCGTCCCATTCATGTCTTGTGGTAGCGCTGTTGTCCCAGGTTGTCGCTCTATGAACCGGTCCTTATGGAGAGTGGCCAACCAGGCAGTAAGCATCGTGCTGGCCCCCTAACCCATGTTTCTAACAAAACCAATTTTAACGAGACGTGAGCCACTCAAGCCACACAGAGGGCCACTCTCAGAATTAAGTTGCATATACCATTAATCAAATTAATTTAAAATGACCATTATGTGTTATAGCGCAGCACCTAGCACAACTAACCGAAATGCAACCCAAAGGATATATATAAAGGATATAAAGTGGCTAGGAAATCCTTATAGGCATACAGTATTAAAATGCAGTATGAAATTGTATTTAAAAGTGATAGGTTGAGCAGCCACGGCCATGTTGACATAACTTCTTCTGCTCAGAGCATCTGCTACAACATTGGCCTTGCCCGGATGATAGTGAATCTCCAGATCATAGTCCTTGACCAACTCTAGCCATCTTCTCGGCCGCATGTTCAGCTCATTCTGCGTGAAAATATACTTGAGGCTCTTGTGATCAGTGTATATATCACACCGCTGTCCATACAAGTAATGCCTCCAAATCTTCAGAGCATGCACGACTGCGGCTAACTCAAGGTCATCAGTGGGATAGTTCAGCTCATGCCGACGTAACTGCCATGAAGCATAAGCAATCACTCTGCCCTCCTGCATCAGAACACACCCTAGACCATCCTTCGAAGCATCACAATATACCGTGAACCTCTTCGTCTGGTCTGGCAGAGTCAGGACTGGCGCCGTAGTCAACCTTTTCTTCAGCTCATCAAAGGCCCTCTGACGCTCATCAGTCCACACGAAAGCCACATTTTTCTCTAGCAAAGAAGTCAAAGGCTTTGCGATCTTGGAGAAATTCTCAATGAACCTCCGATAATATCCAGCTAAGCCCAAGAATGACCTGACTTCCTTTACTGTCTGTGGTGTCTCCCACTCTAGCACATCCTTCACCTTGCTCGGATCAACAGCAATGCCCCCCCTGAGAGATATGATGACCGAGGAATGGGACCTCGTCAATCCAGAACTCGCACTTGCTGAACTTAGCATACAGCTGATGCTCCCTCAGTCTCTGCAATACGAGTCTCAAATGCTCCTCATGCTCTTCTTCTATCTTGGAGAAGATCAGAATATCATCAATGAAGATCACCACGAAGACATCCAGATAATCCATGAAAACCATGTTCATCAGATGCATGAAGAAAGCCGGGGCATTAGTCAAGCCGAAGGACATGACCGTGTACTCATATAGCCCGTACTTGCAAGTGAATGCCGTCTTCAGAATATCCCCAGGACGGATCCTCAGCTGAAAATAACCCGAACGAAGATCAATCTTCGAGAATATAAGAGCACCTCGAAGCAGATCGAAGAGATCCTCAATACGGGGCAGGGGATGCTTGTTCTTGATAGTGACTGCATTCAGCTCCCGATAATCCACACACATCCTCTTAGAGCCATCCTTCTTATCTACCAGCAATAATGGAAAAGCCCAAGGAGAGAAGCTGCGACGGATATAGCCCTTGGCAAGCAACTCATCAATAGTCTTCTTGACTTCTTCATGCTCTATAGGTGCCATACGGTAGGGCCGCTTTGCAATAGGAGCTGTGCCAGGCAAGAGATCAATACAAAACTCAATGGCGCGTTCAGGCGGCATACCTGGCAGATCATCCGGAAAGACATCCGGGAATTCAGACACCACGCGAATACGATCCGTGGGTCTAGCCTCCATCTGATGAAGAAATCCCGAAGGCTCTGAAGCACTGACTGTCACCTCATGGCCATCAGATGCTGTCAGGTGAACTGCCCGATGAGCACAATCAATTCTGACTCCCCACATGGCAAGAGTATCCATTCCCAGAATCACATCGATACCCTTGGTGTCTAGCACCCTCAGATCAGCACTGAACGTTGCCCCCCTTATGGCTACACTAACTTGGGGGTAAACAATATGGGATCTCAACTCCCCTCCCGGTGAAGAGACTAGCAGACACTTCCTTAATGCAGTGGTAAAGAAACTATGCTCCTCAACATATGACTTGGTGATGAAAGAATGAGTAGCACCAGTATCGAAAAGCACTGTAGCTGGATGGGAGTTGACCATGAACGTACCAATAACCATGTTAGGAGCCTCGGCCGCTGACTCGGCCGTCACGTGGTTCACTCTGCCCTGTGCTGGCGCCCTGGGCTGAGCTGGGCGCCCCTGCTGTCCCGCCTGCGCCTTTCGGGGGCAAGTGTTGGCGTAGTGCCCCAGCTGGCCGCAGTGATAGCACACGCGAGGAGGTGCTGGAGCCTGCTGTCCGACAGGAGGAGCTGCCTGCCGTGGAGCCTGAGGTGCTGGCGGAGCTGGTGGAGCAGCACGAGCCGGAGGTGCTGGTAACCTCGGGCTCTGACCTGCCTGCTGCTGCTGTCGAGGCGGGTACTGTTGTGGCCTCTGCTGGTACTGCTGGGGAGGCCGGTACTGCTGCTGCTGGTACTGCTGGGGCGGCTGGAGGCGAGGACGAGTGTTGCTGCCGGAAGCAACGGGGACAATCTTCCTCTTCTTGTCCTCCATCTCCAGGTGCTTGCGCTCAGTGTTGAGCGCGCTGTCAACTAGATGGTTGAAGTCGTCGAAGCGGAGGTTGAGCAGCGCGTACTGGAGGTAGTCCTCAAGGCCTTCCATGAAGTGCTCCTGCTTCTTGCGGTCATCCGCAACATCGGCAGGGGCGTAGCGAGCAAGCTGCAGAAAGTGATCACGATACTCCGTGACCGACATAGTCCCCTGAAGTGACAAAGACAGATAGATATCGAAAGATTAACTCAAGATTCATAAGGATAGAACAAGGGGCATTAGCTCAAAAGAAACCGCTGAATGATTATATTTAAGATTACCTGCTTCAGTGCAAGGAACTCCTTCTGCTTCATCTTCATAACGCCCGCGGGGACGTTGTGACTGCGGAACCGCTCCCGGAACTAGAGCCAAGTGAGAGCCTCGTGGTCCTAAACTATGTGAGACTCCCACCAATCCAAAGCTGCCCCTCGCAGCTATCCTGCTGCGTACAAGACGCGCTCACGATCATCGCACTGGGCGATGTCCAGCTGGCGCTCCATGCACGGAGCCAGTCGTCGGCCTGAAGAGGGTCGAATGTGTGAGAAAACGTCGGCAGGTGACCCCTCAGGAACTCAGCACGCCTGTCGCGAGGCTGCGGCGGTGGAGGAGGCGGAGGCTGAGTGTGAGCCTGCTGCAGTGCCTGAACAGTGTTGTTCAGGGTGGCCATCATCTGCATCTGGAGCTGGAAGTACTGCTCCGGAGTCAAAGGCGGAGGCATCGGGATCCCGGTCCCTTGGGTGTTCTGACCCTGGTTGTTCTGCCCCTGCTGGTCAGAACCACGCCTGGTGTTCACCATCTGATTTTGGACAAAAGATTTCACGAGTAAGGATATGGCAAGAATAAATTCAGATGGATATGATAACTCTTTGCGGAAAAAGACTCAGCCATGATAAAGTAGACAGGATAGAGTGGACTGTTTTACCCCCAACGATCTAACTCATTTTATTAATTAGTTAACTTTAACATAAGAGTGATTTTCTTTAAACAAATTTAAACTACCGAGCTATACAATCATTCAAAAATCCAAATCAAACATGTAGCATAATAACAAGCAGACAATTTTCACAACTTAGCCGAGTTTAACATACGACTCGACTAGCACAACGCGTCGCAAAACGTGCTATCGTATTATTATAAAAATGTCACCTAGCTATACTCATGGTGGTCAGATGACTGATTCAGGCCAAATCTACGAAAACTATTCTTTAGAGAGAAAAATCAAGGCAAGAAGGGTAAAAGTCATAGAATTCAAGGGGTATAATAATAAAATAGTTTCAGCAGGCAAGGATTGGAGATAAGAGGTCCTAAAACTCGACCAGTTCTATCTAGGCTTCGTCCTACAGTCGATACGGCTCTGATACCACTCTATAACACCCGGTTTATAAAAGGACATAAACCGAGCAATCATATACGTGCCAGGATCAAGTCACACATATATACAACAGAATGAACATTATATCATAGCACATATCACGTAAAAAGGCATAATAAATCGAAATACGAATGTTATTTATTACATTAATGACAAGAATGTCTGATACAGCGGAAGCGAACTACAAATACGATAAAAGAACTCTCCGAAGCTGAGCAGGGCGCCACAGGGACGTCGACTGGGAGACGAACGCCTAGAAGTCCTCGTAGTCCTGGTAGCGCTGAGCGAACTCCCTCGTGCCGGCAGGAACTGAGCAGCAGTAGTGTATCCAAGAGGAAAAAGTAGAGAAGAGGCAAGAGTGAGTACACAACTTGTACTCAACAAGTATAACACAAACTATGAGGCTCTAAGGTTTGCTGACTCAACTGCATTAGCTTTTAAGTGTTGGCAAATTTAATTAAAACTATTTACTACGAGTTGATGAATTACCATTAACCCAGTTACATAGTAATTAGTCATATTTACTCATGATACTACTGAGAACCAAACCGAACCGAGCCACCCGAGGAAACCTGCCTCGCCAAAGGAAGATAACCCCACTAATCAAAAGGAGGATCTGGGCCGCTCATGACCGTGAGCACGGCTAGTATACCAGTTTTACACTCTGCAGAGGTTGCACATCTTTACCCACAAGTCGTGAGCTACGCTAGTTGTTCATCACACTTCCTTAGGTGAGATGACTAGCAAACTCACTACGAGGCCGTTACAAAGGACACGTTGGTAAGGTGTAACCGCTAAGGATTCAGTCAATGCAACGATGGGGCCCACCTCGAGGGGGTACAAGACAACACAGACCAGCCTCGTAGCGTAGGGACCATTGAAGCTCGACTCCCCTCTTGCCCCGCAGGTAAGTTACTCCCGAACCAAAATGACCTAATTAGTAAGCCAAGACCGTCCCATTCCTGTCTTGTGGTAGCGCTGTTGTCCCAGGTTGTCGCTCTATGAACCGGTCCTTATGGAGAGTGGCCAACCAGGAAGTAAGCACCGTGATGGCCCCCTAACCCATGTTTCTAACAAAAACCAATTTTAACGAGACGTGAGCCACTCAAGCCACACAGAGGGCCACTCTCAGAATTAAGTTGCATATACCATTAATCAAATTAATTAAAAAGGACCATTATGTGTTATAGCGCGGCACCTAGCACAACTAACCAAAATGCAACCCAAAGGATATATATAAAGGATATAAAGTGGCTATGAAATCCTTATAGGCATACAGTATTAAAATGCAGTATGAAATTATATTTAAAAGTGATAGGTTGTTCATGTTATACTTGCCTTCCTCGTACTGCTCCTGCTGCTGCTCAAAGTGCTCAGAAGACGGCTGCTCCGGGTACTGGTACTGGGGCTCCTCCGGTAGCTCGACGTCTACTCACGAACACATGGCCAAAAACAAGGCACAACAATAAGCATACAAGCAAACACTAACAAAAGCTAAGAAACAGAACATCAATACATAAAAACAGCACACTAAACTGGTCTAAAACTATTCTACGCGTTACAACGATCGCGTGGACATAAAGAACGCCTAAAACGGAGCTAAAACGCATTTTCTAGGCTAAAAACAAGGTTCAGGGACTAAACTGCAAGAAAACTAAGGTTCCATGGGGGTTTTCTGCAAAAACCGAGGGCCTAAACATAATTAAACTAAAACTCTGGGGTCTAACTCGCAAAAACGTCAAGTGTGGACTGCGGGTTCTATTCTGGTAAAACTCAGGGGCTAAAACAATAAAAACAGGGCCTATCCGTAAATTCTTTTGAACTAACCCGGACTGCGGGTTAATTCAGTGATAGTTGGGCGGCTCTTAAGCAAAAGGTACAGGCTGAAGGGGTACGTTTGATTTTCGGCCGTCGGATCTGGATCGAGTGGTTTGGATCTAACCAGGGGGTGATCTAATCCTGGCCACGGGTTCTGGATCGGACGGCTCAGGGTGAGGGAAGCTCAGGGCGGCGGCGGGAGGTCGCCGGAGCAGAGCTCCGCGGCGACGCATCGCCGGACTCCTCCCAATCCGGCGTTCTGGAGGCTAAACTGACCGGGGTTTGGGTCTAGATGGGTCTACGCGCCATGCGTAGTCTACCTCTGGACTGAGCGGGGCACGAGAGGGCTCAGGGCGGGGCGTGCTGCTACGGCTCGGCCTTCCGTGGCGGCGCTCGCCGGAGCGCGGCCGCCTGGTGGTCCTGGTGGTCTACTGGGCACGAACTAGGGTGCAACAACATCAGGGAGTCGGGCCGAACCTTACCAAGGGCGCGGAGTGGCCGAAGGGGCGGCGCAGGGTGGACGTCGGCGAGAACCGGCGGCGAAGTTGGGGCGGAGCTCGTGGCCGGGGTTGAGGAAGGGGCCTCCGGGCGCCTGGGCGGTGCGGGTCGACGCGTCGTGCTCCTACGAAGCTGGTGGAGTGGTCAGCGTGAGCGGAGCGGCACCAGCGGCAAGCAATCGCGACGGCGCAACGAGCTCACCTGAGGTAGTTCCGGCGCGATTCCGGCGCTACTCGTGGCGGATGGGGAGGCAAAAGTGCACGGGAAGTTCTCTGGAGTCGTGACGGGGCCAACGCGGGGCTCGCGGTGGCTGGCGGTGCAGCGGAGCGACTGGTCCGCGGCGGAGCAGAGGCGCGGCGAGGCCGGGTAGCGCGGAGACGGCAGCTAGGGTTTGGGTGGCGGCGCTAGCGGGATGGGATGGGGTTTCAGAGGCGTGAGGCGCTATTTGTAGGGCGGCTCGGTGATCTTGGGGAGGCGTGCCGCAGATGGGAGGTTCGCCGGGGATCACGGAGTAGAAGGCGCGGTTGTTGCGCGAGGTTGAAGGAGGTTTTGCCGTGCGGGCCCGGCTTGTCGGTGACGCGGTGAGCACGAGCGGGCGTGGGTGGAGCTTCGTGGGCCGCGCGCTGCTGGCCTTGCGAGGGAGGGCGCTGGGCTGCTGAGCGCGCGCGCGGGTGGCTGGGCCGGAGGGAAGGGTGGGCCTGGTCGGGCTTGAGTTGCTGGGTTGGGTCGCGAGGAGAGAGTGAGGGAGGGGGGAGTTGGGCTGGGTTTAGAGGGGAGTTGGTGGGGCAACTGTGATGGGGTTTTGGGCTTCTTTTCCTTTTTCTTCTATTTCTTTTCCTATTCATACTAACTCAACCAAAACTATTTGAATTCAAAATTTAATTTGAATTCAACTCTAACACTCAAACAAGTAAAGAAATGCTCCAGCATGAATGCAACATTAAAAGTAAACCTATGATGAAATTTTTAACTACTTGAGGAACAAAATTAGATTAAATGCAATACTAACACAATAAACCTTAGAAAATTAAATAAAGCCCATTGAATTTATTATAAAATGCTGAAAATTAAACTAGGGTGTTACAGACAACAACAATCAGATCGCATGTGATAGTTAGTGGTCTTGTTAAAGATTACACGATTTGGAAGAAACATGGCGAGATGGATGCTCCCCCTCCAAAGAATAATCCATTGGATGAAATCATACAAGGTGATGATTTCGGCAGATTTTTTGATGCTTATTATGATCATAGCAGAGATGATGATTGTGTTAGCATTGATGATGGAGCGGGTGTATTCCATAGTGATGATGTCGATGATGACATGCCCATTGATAGTGATAGTAGTGAAGATGAACTTGACGACAGAGATTTTCTGAGCCAGTTGTTGCGCCACACCAAATTGGCTGCTAGTGCCAGGGGGTTACCAAACTTCGAAAATGTGAGAAAATCAGCGAGGAGCGATCCATGGGATGCCCGAAAAACTGGACCGTCCATCGTTTCATATTGGAGCTGTTGACTCTAAAGGCTAAGCATAGATGATCAGATGGTAGTTTTAACAATCTGCTAAGTATCTTGGCTTGGTTGCTTCCAAAGCCAAATAAAGTGCCTGCCAACACATACCGAGCCAAGAAGCTTGTTAGCCTGTTCACGATGGGTGTTGAAAGAATCCATGCATGTCCAAATCATTGTATTTTGTATTGTGGGGATACTTTCAAAGACCTGAAGAAATGCCCTATGTGTTCTGCAAGTCGGTACAAAACCAATGCGGGTTACAGTGGTGACGACAATCAAGTTTCATCTGTTGAGGCAGATGACGCTACTTCAGGCATGTCTGGGAAGCAGAGCAAAATTCTTGCCATGGTTATGTGGTACCTCCTAGTTTCTGATCGCCTTAGGCGTTTCTTCTCAAACCCAAAGGATGCTGAGCTGATGCGATGGTGGAATTCAGATCAGCGCAAGAAGGGTGACGGAAAGCTGCGACATCCATCTGATGCTCGGCAGTGGAAGGAATTCGATGATAAGTATTATCATGAATTTGGGAAGGATCTGAGAGATGTTAGGTTTGCGTTGAGTACGGATGGAATGAATACGTTCGGTGAACGAAGTAGCACCCACAGCACATGGCCAGTGATACTGATGATGTACAATTTGCCTAAATGGTTGTGCCAGAATAGAAAGTATCTTTTGCTATCTTTGCTTATATAGGGCTCCAAGAATCCTGGCATCGGTATAGATGTTTTTCTTGTGCCTCTGATGCAAGTAATGGAAACTCTATGGAAGGAGAGTATAGATATATTTGATGGTTTTGCACGGCAGCCCTTTAGTCTTAGAGCTATTATATTTGTCACCATCCATGATTACCAGGCATAGTATCATCTTTTCTTGAAGGTTCTAGAAAGGTAGTTTACCTTGGGTACAGACACTTCTTAGTGGAAGGACATAGGTACCGAAGTAAGAAGTTCTATAATCATTTTGACGGCATGCTTGAATTACATTCTACACCGGTGCAACGAGACGGCCACTATGTTTTCAAAATGGTTTGGACCATCCAGGTCATTTATGGGAAGAAGAATGAGGATGGGAAGAAGAGAAAGAGAGATAAGGCACCTATCGATGGTGTACCATTCAAGAAACAATCAATCTTCTACAAATACTTGCTGTATTGGGCGGATCTCGAGGTTCGCCATGCAATCGATGTTATGCACCTAAAGAAGAATGTTTTTGGGAACATAGTAGGGCTCCTCCTAGAGACATCAGCCAAAACAAAGGATACCTTGAAGTCGCGTCAGGATTTGGTAGCCATGAAGATTAGACAAGATCTTCACCCTATGGACAAAGGGAATGGCAGATATGAACTGCCCCCAGCTAGCTACAACTTGACATGTGATGAGAAGAAGGCAATGTGCGAGAGCTTAAGAGGGATCCGAGTTTCGAGTCGTTTCACATCGAACATAAGAAAACTAGTCTCGATGAAAGATTTATCACTATGCGGCTACAACTGTCATGATTGTCATGTGCTGCTGATGGTGTTCCTCCCGATTGCAATCAGAGCGATCAAGCCAGTATATGTAAAGATGGTAATTACTCGATTGTGTTACTTTTTTAATAGGATTTCACAAATGGTGAACGATGAAGATGAGTTGCAAGATCTTAAAGAATTCATTACGGAGACTATGGCACAGCTAGAGATGTGTTTCCCTCCTGATTATTTTGATATAACTGCACACCTAATGATTCACATTATTGTCGACCAAATACAAGCACTTGGTCCACTTTACCTACATGAAATGTGGACGTATGAGTGTTTGAATGTGATCGGACCGCGCTCTAGCCTAAGAGGGGGAGGGGGTGAATTAGGCAACTTAAAACCTTAACCCATGGCTCCAACTAGTTTGCATAATATTAAACTAAAACATGCTATCTAGATGTGCAACTATGGTTGTTCTAGTGTCAAAACCCCTATCCCAAAAGAGTTTAGCAACCTATAGCCTTTCCTATCAAGAAACTAGTCTATGAAAGTAAAATCAAACAAGAAGCTAGTATGAAATGCGGAAACGTAAACAGCGGGATAGTGGCAAGCAAACTCTCGACGCGGGTGTTTATCCCGTGGTTCGGTTAGCCACAAAGGCACACCTACATCCATGTTGTTGAAGCACTCACTAAGAGTATCACTTCTCAGAAATCAAGTCTCTTCCGCGGACTCAACCATGGTCACCTAGATTTCAAGTTCCACTAAGGAGCTTCTCCACAAAGGATGGGGGTCTCCACGTCCCCCGCACAAGGTTGTCGTCGCCGCTCCACACCAAGTCGGAGGGTCGATGACGTGCCGCAAGCCACCAATGCTCCAAGGTGCCGACACACTGAAATCTTCTTTTGGTTCACTAAGGAACCACAGCACAAAGGCACAAAGTCTTGCTCTCTCACTCTCTAAAGGGCTAACCTTTCACAACACTCTCTAAAGAGTGCTAAGGACTAAAGATATGATCACTAAGATCTTGGATGGCTTGAAGATGTTCTTGGGTGTGTATGAGACTTGTAGTAACTCCAGTAACCTTGAAATGCCCAGGGGATGGCATATATATAGCCCACCAAGTCCATAGAGCCGTTAAGAGTCGTTGTCCCTTTTCTGCGTAAAGCACCGGATAGACCGGTGGTAGGGCACCGGATCATCTGGTCAGACTAAGTCACGGGGTAGCCATTGGGGTCACTGACAGCTGACGTAGGAGGCACCGGATAAACCGATGACAAGGCGCGTCGGATCATCCAGTGCTGAAGGATTCTTCAGCTGATTGCTGACGTCATTACTCCAACGCGTTGCTCCGGTGCTTCTTCGGATCATCCGGTGCTGAAGGCTTCCCTTCAACGCACTTGACATGCTATCTGATCATTCCTCCAGTGATTACTCCGACGCTCCTTTTCAACACCATCGGATCATCTGGTGCAACTGGGCCTTCCACGTGGCCTTTCTTCAGTGCACAAGAATTGCACCGATGCCACTGCGTTGGTTTATCCGGTGCCAACCGGATAGACCGGTGCCTATACATCGGATCATCTGGTGCCACTGTGAACTACAGAACTCGTCCATTTCAACTTTTCTTTGAGTTCTTTCTTTGTGTTTTGCTTTGCTTGGCCTTTTTGCTTCATCCCTAGGATCTATTAATGTTCACTTGACAAACTTATTAGTCCCATTGATTGCGTTGTTACTCAATTACCAAAATCACAAAACAGTAGTCTAATGGGGTCATTTTCCTTACAGTGTTTCATGTCTGTCCTCAATCGGTATTATTGAATCGTGCTCATCCTGAGGGGTCAATGATAGAGGGATACAATAATGAGGAAGTCATCGAGTCTTGCCTAGGTTACCTAAAGGATACCGTGTCCCTTGGTTTGCCAATTCCAAGTTTTTGGGGAGGTTGGAAGGTGTGGGCACAGTCGGCAGGAAAATCTTCATCGACAAGGATTTCAAAGGTGTGCAACAAGCACATTACTGCATCATGCAGCATCTCACAGTAATGACACCTTTAGTCGAAGAACACTTGAGCATACTTCGGGCACAATATAATGGCCGCTCGGATGATTGGGTCATGAGAGAGCACAAACGTCGACTTACTACATGGTTGAAGGACCTAGATCTACCATATGGGGAGACTGTTGAGGAGCAAGCGATTAAAAGATTGGCAGCTGGCTCATCTAGCTAGGTCACATCTTGGCAAGGGTGCGACATAAATGGATATCTATTCTATACTGCCGCCAAGGACAAGAAGACCGCGTCCCAAAATAGTGGTGTTCATATTGTGGCCTTGGATGAGAGAACAGGTCAAAATACAACATATTTTAGTGTCATAGATGATATATGGGAAGTACACTATGGTTAGAATATATAGATCCCGGTCTTCCGGTGTCGTTGGGTGAAGCACCGCAAAGGTGTAGAGGTGGACGGCTATGGACTCACAATTGTCGACCTCAATAATACTGGTTACAAAGACCACCCATGGGTACTTGCTTCGCAGGTCGCACAAGTACTCTATGTAGCCGATCCTGCAAAGAAGACAAAATATGTTGTCGTCTCTAGAAAACAAGATATCATAGGAGTCGATGGTATCAACGATGTGGAAGAATATAATCAGTATGATCAAATGCACCTCTTCATAGACCTACCACAGAAGATGAGGATAATAGAAGCAGGCATACGAAAAGATGACAAGCCGTGGGCACGCAAAGATGGCAAATCGAGAATTGTTACCTCTTAAATATCTCATGCATTTATATATTATCAAAATCGTATAAACATGCGATACAATTCCTGGTCTTCTAGTGTCGTTTGATACTGTTCATATTTTATCATGCCTTACTCCCAAATTTTTCCAAAAAAACCCAATTTTCATCATATTTTCTTATTATATTCAATAAAATTTAAATTTACTATTTTTTCCATGTTACAAACTTTAAAATACGCTTATGGTAAAAATTTCAAATTTTTCTGATATTGTTTAATATAGTTGCTGATTTAAACAAATATCCTAATGAAATATGGAAAAATATTTGTAGGGGCGGGTGGTTCCATCATCCGCCCCTAGAAATACATTTGTAGGGCGGGTGGTGCCATCACCCGCCCCGAGAAATACATTTGTAGGGGCAGGTGAAACATTCACCCGCCCCTACAAATGGTTTTCCAATTTTTGTTGCAACATAATTAAATTTGTAAAAAATACCAAACAATGCCTAAAAATCGTGAAATTTTCACCATTAGAATATAATAACCTGTATATCTGGACCAAAATTGCAAATATACAATTCTTTGATTTGCGAGTTAGAAAGTGTGCAAAATACAAAGGAGCTCTTAAGTAGTTTGAGATAGTAGGTCACATAGTTGAGGGTAGGGTTTGAACACATTTTCTTATTATATAGACTAAAATGTTATTTTGCTATTTTTGTAATGGTTCACAAATAAAAATACGGGTATGGTCAAAATTTCAAGTTTTTTTGATGTTATTTACTATATTTGCTGACATAACACTATTTTCGGAAAAATGTTTGTCGGGGCGGGTGGGGCCATCGCCTGCTCCTAGAAATACATTTGTAGGGGCGGGTCTTGGCATCGCCCGCCCCTACAAATCGGTTTGTAGGGGCAGGCCTAGCCATCGCCCATTCCCACAAAAGGCGCGCCTATAAATACAACATGACTTAGAAAAATTTTTAGATTCCCGGCACGCGCGAGAATACGCCGTCAGGCTGCCAAAAATTTTCCACCGCCACCGCCTCTCCTTCTTCCCCATCGCTGGCGCCGTTCCTGCTCCTCCCCCGTTCCGCCTCCATTGACCGCGCGGCCTCCCCGCCGTATCCACCAAGCGCGGCCATCCCCGGCGCCTCCACGCCGCGTCTTCCTCCACGCCGGACCGCCTCCCCCGTGCGTCCTGCGGCGGTCCCTCCCGCCCACCGCGCGTGCCCTCCTCCACCGCGTCGTCCTTCTCCGCCGCGTCGTCCTCCTCCGTCGCGGCCGCCTCGTCCCCGCCACTCGACCTCGCCCACGGCCGCTGTCTCCTCCGCCGCGGCCCGCCCGTCCCCGCCGCGACCCAGATCCGGCCCAGATCCGGCAGCCTTCGCTCGGCCGCATCCTCCTTGCGCGGTCGTCCTTCCTCGCCGCCGCCTGCGCCCGTACGCCTCCTCCCCGCCGCCACCGGCGCCGCCCGCCTCCCATGAGCAGCTCCTTCTCCGGTCAGGCCACTGACATGTGGGGCCCGGGTACACACTGACATGTGGGGCCCAGCTGCAAGGACCTTGTTAGGGTTTAGGTTAGGGTTTAAGGTTTACAATTTAGGATTTAGATTATTTAGGTGATTTTTATTTAAACTAATTATTTAGAAGAATTTAGTATTTAGAATCATTAGAGTAATTTGTATTATTTAGATTTTAGAATTGATATCATTTTAGGGTTAATGGTTTAGAATAAATTAGTAATATTTTAGAATTTGTATTAATTTTGAGGTTATATTGTTTTAGAAGTGCTTGATTTTTCGATTATTATTTTAAGATTTATGTATAATTTTGTATAATTTTGTACATAAATCTTAATGTAGAAGTCGTAATAGATCGTCCATCGTCATTTTCACCACGAAGGGATGTACCCGCACGTCAAGATGATCAAATCGAGCTAATTGCATCCAAGATGGAGTGGCACAACGACCAATCTGGGAACGAGCACTTCGATGAACAATCTGGGGACGATCAGGGGCAAGGAAATGAATGGGAAGAACCGGCTGATCCACACCCTGTTCCGCCAAGAGAAAGACGTTCAGAGGAGATGATGGATCCGGATTACGAACGGGAACAACGTCAGGAGGCTCGGACAGGAAGGAGTAAGCGCCGACGCCGCTCTCCTAGCCCAACAGAGGAAGACAATGAAAGCTCTGGTTTGGACATTACAACCTTTGACAGCCAAAATAAGAGGAGACGAGGTCAGCGAGGATAGCACCAGTATCCTAAAGGGCAGTTCATGGTTAATGCAATTAGCCCAGCAGGAGAGCCCATTGATCCAACCCAGATTGTAGTGAAGTTTCATAATGCCATCGAGGCTATAATCAGAACAAAAGTGGTTGTCGATCCAACGATCGAGAAATGGACACTAGTTCCCGAGGGGGGAAAAGAGGCAATGTGGCAATTGTTGAGCAGAACTTTTGTTTTCCCCCGAGGAACTAGAGATAAAGTGAAACATTATGCTAGAAAGATGCTCGATGAAACTTTTCGTAGATGTAAGAGCGAACTGAATGTTCGGTATGTCAAGAAGGGTCACACACCCTTTGCGGATTACGGGGACAACACACTAGCACAATGGGAAGAGTTTGTTCGACACAAGGCCACTGAACAAACTCTAGCTCTAAGCCAGAAGCAAAGTGACCTAGCAAAGAGCAATATACATAAATTGCACCTTGGGCCGGTTGGGTACATAGGAAAGCTCGACCAGTGGCGCCGTGAAAGAGAGGCAGCAATAGCTGCCGGGTAGCCCGACCCGTATGACGGCTTGGACGAACATGGCTGGCAATGGATTCAAGCAAGGAAGCCAAAGCTAGTTGATGGGAAACCAAAGTTTGATCAACCCGAGACTGACACGGTGGCACAAAAAATGTTAGAACTTGCCGAGCTTCAAAAACAAGGAAAGTTCAAACCCCCAAAGGGAACATGATGTGCTCAGTACGACCATTGGTTCCAAAGAGCATGGAGGCCGTGTTAGAGGCTTGTCCTCTAAGTTGAGTATCAAGGATGGGTTCGAGAAGGACAAGGCTAGGTACAGGAGCCATGACTGCTACAAAGAAGAAATCGTGGCAGCAACAGAGCATGCAATGCAGGCCATGTTCAAAGATATGTTGAGAGCAGCACTTGCAGACCAAGAGGTTGGACAACAACAGTTGGTGGCAGTGGCCCCTCCAGTAATTGGCCGAGCGAGTTCAGCATGTGCTCAGAGTAGTGCCGCCTCAAACATAGCACTACCATACCCGGTGGATGCCATAACGAGTATTACTCTATGTTTGTTGCTCTATCCGGTCGGCAGAGCTGGGAAAACAAAGGAAGTTGCTAGGGCCCGAGTGCATCTGGCTGGGAGATTATTTGCGGGAAACCCCACCCCGGCCCTATATGCTTATGTAGAAGTGGATGAACTCTTGAAATCAATCTATGATGATACCGAGATAGACATCCCCACTGCAGATGGGAAGAATTGTCTTGGAGAATGTGTCGGCAGCACGATTCTGTGGCATAAACGAGATATTTTACTGGTTACTCAGATAACTATGCCTGCTATGGAACATATCTCTCCACATACACGAGAGGAATCACCTGCGGCTCCGCCATCACCTTCGGCTCGAGAGGAACGAGAGCTGACACCTGCAGTTCCAGAGCAACACGAGCCGTCACCTCCGGCTCCGCCATCACCAGCGGCTCTAGTGACACGAGAGCCGTCAACTCAGGCACCGCCATCAACGGCGGCTCCAGTGACACGAGAGCCATCAAGTGAGCAAATGACGTTGGCTTCTCAGAGCAGATTAGTGCTACCTCGAGTTCTGCGGTCTTACCAAAAGGAAAATGAAGGGTCCAAAATTGTGAATAGATGGCATGCCGCAAACAAGAAGTCTGATGAAAAAGCTAAGAAGGTTAAGAAGGATAAGTCACAGGAAAAACCACCAACTTCTAGTGGCAGTAGAAAGTCGGGCTTTTCTACAGCCTGCATAGACACGGAGTTCAATAGGGTGCTTGCGGTTGATGGCCTTCCAAACTTAAAAGATGCTCCTCTAGTGTTTGCGTACGAAAAGGACTTGCTACCGAGCTGGATATCATGTGATTGTCCAACTTACATGAAGAGGATGCATAATTGGTACAAGAGGGCATGTAGACTTGGGCTTAGAAGCCTAGGTGCTCCACACCATAAGGATGTATTCGGACTTAAGGGGCCACAAATCAATGATATCACGTTCGATTTTGAAGACATCCAAGAAATGTTCCGCCTCTCACAACTTGGTATCGAAATGGTTCGACTATGGTGTATGTAAGTGCCTCATCCATTGTATTACATTCTATAGTATTGTATAAGCATAAATATTTAACGTCATACATTAATTTTACAGGATACAAACAATGGATGCTATTATTTGTAATTTCAAGGTCCGGTAGCTTGATCCCGTAGCAATTTGCGAGCCTTTGCACGCTTGGCCAAAATGGATGAAGGACGACGATGACTATCTAAAGCCATTTGAAAAAAAGAAGGACAAAGATGAGGCACGCAACAAATTTCACGAAGATACCATGAAGAGGGTTGCGGCCTATATAGCAGTTATGATGGAAACGTGGGTAGACATGGATTGCATATTGCGCCATACCACGTCCAGTAAGTCTAATACCAATTATTTGATTAACCATTGTAAGGATCACCGGGGTGTCCGACCCTAGAGGGGGAGGGGGTGAATAGGGTCGCTAATCGCTTTTCTATCCTAGGGCTCAATCTAATTGCATAAGATAAACCTAACACGTCCTACACATGCTAGTTATGACTAAGGTTTATCTATGCTACCCTCTACTTACCCCAAAAGACTTGCAACCTATAGCCAATCCTAATCAAACTAACTAGGAAAGTAAAGGTAAGCAAGAAAGAGTAAATGCGGAAACGTAATGCGGTAAGTAAAGCGGTAAGGGAGAGGATATGCAAACTCCCGTGAAGACACCAAGACACACGATTTAACGTGGTTCGGTTAGGACACCAAAGTCCCTCCCTACGTCCACGGCCACTTGCTCACAAAGAACAAGTGTGATACCGAGTCTCTTCGCTTGATCACCGTCTTGCCACGCCTCCAAGGCTCCCGACAAGCAAAGGCTAAGTGACACCAAGTCACAAAGACGAGGTCACCGCCACCGTCTATCTCGAAGCGTCACCACGGCACCGTCTTCACTATCTTGGAGCTTTAACACCAAGTAGGGGCCTCCTTCCCCACACAAAGTGTCGTTGCCACTCCACACCAAGTCGGAGGGTCACACGACGAGTACAAGTGTTTGCTTGCCGCAGCAAGACTTCTCTCAAGGGAGCTCTCACAAGAACTAATCCCTAATCAAGCACTAAGCACTCTAACAAGTGTGCTTAAGCCTATATGATGTACAATGAAGCTCTATGGTGGTTGGAGATGATCTTTAGCTCTAGTATACTTCCTTGAACTCCAGCACACTCAAATGGTGCGGCCTTGGGGGTATATATAGGCAGCACAAGCAAATATAGCCGTTGGAGAAAAGCTGCCAGAAATGTGCTTAACACCGGTTAATCCGATGCTCCCCAAATCGCCATCGTCGGTTTAACCGGTGATACTAAACTGCCCACTGAAAACTAGCCGTTACGTGTACGGGCAATCAACCGACGCAATCGACCGGTGTATGTAATGTTAGCGTCGGTTTAACCGGTGAGTGCAACTGTCCTCTGATCCTTGAAAAACAAACTCTCTGGACAACTGCACCGACGCCATTAACCGGTGCATCATCGGTTCATCCGATGTATGCATTTTCCTTGGTCTGCTTCTGCCATTGCACCGACGTATTCAAACTTCCTATCGTCGGTTCATCCGGTGCCAAACCCTAGCCCGCAGGCCATCTCTGTCATTGCACCGATGAGTACATTTTGCCTTACGTCGGTTCATCCGGTGATACTAAAACTCCCAGACGTGCTCAAGTCAATGCACCGACGTATGTAATTTGCTTAGCGGAACCCCCGTAGGGGCGGCCCTTCGGGCCTAGCTTCGCCTCTCTTCTCTTTGTCATCACTTGAACCTAAAAGCCTGAGTATATCATCTAAGCAAACACATTAGTTCAAGTGTTGCGTGTGTCATCAATCGCCAAAACATTATATTGAAATATGGCATGAGAGGCCATTTTCGCTACAACCATTACTCCGATATCGAAGCCTACAAATCATACATTAACTTTTTTTTTGTTTTACAGAGGTCACTGGATTGCATTCCAAATAATGCCAAAGCGTGGAAGAGTTGTCGTACATGACTCCTTGGACTGGCCAACCAAAGCTTACAAAGAATTCATAGACCTTATTCAATTGTGAGTTAATTTCTTATCTTCCATATGGACATCTGTCTCTTGTGTCTCTAGAGAAATATGCCTACATAAATTAACTTTCCATTTTCTCAATTTAAAACAGGGTATACAAGTTCAACGCAAAAAAGGACTTCCTTATCCCGCCGACAGAAAGGAAATGACTTTTCGCACAAACTTTTGTAGCCACAAGCAACCGGCAGGTTCCGTGTACTGTGGGTACTACCTGTGCGAGAATATGAGGCTGAAAGGGAGATACACTACTGACTCTGAACATGTAAGGGCCTACTCTTTATTACGGATAGATGTTTGACATTATTTATTATTGTACCTATAAATTGCTAATTTTATTATGTATTCAATAATTGCAGCTTGACCCGGTGAGACACGAAGGCCAGCTTCACGAGAGACAACTTCTAAATGTAGTAGATGATTTGTGCCGTTTCATTCTACACGAAGTGGTCAACGTGGATGGCAAATTTTTTGACGAAACTTCAGACTTAGCAATGAACAATAAATACCTTTCACTTCGTGAGTGGCACAAATTCGGGCACGGTTAAGCGCCCTAGGGGAATGATGGAAAAACATATATATGAGCTGAATTGTGATGATGTACTATATGATATTTGATTTTCATTTATTATGAATTTTATATGAGTAAGTATCTTATATCTAACATATTCGATGTCCCGATCGTGAACGAGCTTGAAGTTAGGACGTTATCATTAATAGACGTACAATAGTGCGGACGTGACGTATAATAGACGTATAGATCAAAATTGCGAATTCAAATCCCGTAAAAAAACGCAAATTCAAAATTTTGGACGCGGGAGAACTATTTCTAGGGGCGGGTCTGGGGCTCACCCGCCCCTGAAAATCTTTTTGTAGGGGCGGGTGAGACCCCAACCCGCCCCTGGAAAAGCATTTACAGCGGCGGGTTTGGGGATCACCCACCCCTACAAAACGATTTTCAGGGGCGGGCGACCACCCCACCCGCCGCTACAAAAACATTTTCAGGAGCGGCTCACGTGCCCGCCCCTGCAAATCGCCATTTTTAGCTGCAAAAAGCAGGGGCGGTTGCGCCGTCCGCCCCTAAAAATGCCATTTCACCCACCCCTACAAACCTTTCTGCAGTAGTGGGAGCGGGTCACCTCGTCACCCACCCCTAAAAATGAGCGCCATTTTCAGGGGCGGTAAATTGCGTCACCTGCCCCTAGAAATGAGCATTTCTAGGGGTGGGTGACGCCATGAACCACTTTCTAAAAATGGTGACATTTGTAGGAGCGGGTCATGGCCTCACCCGTTCCTATAAATTCATTTTTAGGGGCGGGTGGTGGCATGGCCTACCCCTACAAATGGTTCCACGCAAAAAGATTCATAACTTTTTTATATGGACTCGGATAAAATAAAATTTTATACCAAAATTGTAGAGAATGACGAGATCTAAATTTTTGTAGTTGAAAACTTTTTCATTTAAGGTCATCTAATGGTCTACAAAATTAATATAAGTTCTCTAATAGCTATAACTATATAGTATTTCATATAACTCAAGTCATACTTTGAAGTTTCCACAATCTTAACTTTTATATACACTGAAATATACTTGGCATATTTTTTTATATTTCTATAGTTCACAATAGCTATAGTTTAGAAGTTGGGCCTTGTTTGGCTCCAGGACTTTTTTTAAAAGTCTCTATCACATCAAAAGGAATCTTACTATTTTATAGTATTAAATAAAATCTGTTTATAAATGTTTTTTGACAGCTGAGTGCTTTTTCGCGAGACGAATCTAATGAGCCTAATTAATTCATAATTTGCTACAGTGATGCTACAGTAACCATTCGCTAATCATAGATTATACCTCATTAGATTCGTCTCGCAGTTTAGCCCCAGGGTTCTGCAATTAGTTTTATAATTAACATTTATTTAATACTTATAAATACTAAAAAGTTCCAGGGACTTAAAAAAAGTCCCTTGAACCAAACAACCCTCACATTTTTTAATTTGTTTTGCTATATGTAAACAATTAAATGAATTTTAGGTAAAATAGAATATTATTTTTAGGAGCGGGGGTGGCATCACCCACCCCTACTGGCTGATTTAGTATGAGAGAACAGTACTGCTGGCTGGTTGGCTGACAAGCCAAGCGAACACAAGTGATTGTGTAGTGTGATGGTAAGGAAGGTACATGCGAGGCTTGAGGTAGGCGGTTCGAATTCCAATTTATACAAGTGTGCATATCTCGTCAAAAAAATTGTACCTCAATAGGAGAAGGGCTTGTGGTGGTGACCGGTTAGTAGGGATATTTTGTCGTTTTCGAGTTTTTTCTAATTTATTCATGTTCTGAAAAATAATTTGTAGGGGCGGGTCATGGCCTCTCCCGCCCTTACAAATTGTGTGGGGCGGGTGAGGCCATGACCTGACTCTACAAATCTAAATTTAAGTTAACTTCTGGAAAAAAAACTATATTATTTGACATTTTCTGCAGCTGCTCTTCATTTTTGTATGTTTGCGAAACATAATCCAAGGCAGACGTCTCACATATGTACGCACATACAGATTGAGCTGGTAAATCTCGAGACTGACGAAGTTATCAGAAACATTTTGTTGTCAAGAGTTACATCGACTACCATGGAAAGAAGATTCTATCACAAGAAATTTTAACAGCTGCGTTATGCTCAGTTTGTCAATGTCAGATTAACATAAAATAAGTAAAATCAAAATATGTGTCTGTCTTTGTTATCCCGCGTAAGTGTGACCTGAAAAAAAAAAGCAAAACCAAAACACAACATAGCGAACCCAATCATTTTTATGCTGTAGAGACCGTCAGAAGTACAGTGCATGCATGTGGATGACATTTCGGCCTAGGCGTGCGTGCATGTAGACATATATATAGCATACCGGCCGCTTGCGAGAACCTGCAGGGGAACAGGTTGCACGCCATCTTCAGTATGCCCACAAACCTTTGTTCCCACTCTGGAGTAGGTTTAATCAAGTCGTCTCCAATCTCCATCACTATTATTCAAGTGTTGGAGCCGGGCGTGGCAACTGCTATGCATTGTTTTGAGTACTGGTTAAGTGTACAAATGGATGAGCATGGACTTTTCACGTGAGGTACTTGAGTAAATTGAACTCGTGTGGTCGTATTCGACCTGGTAGTGGTCTGGGCTGAGCCCGGTTTTAGTGGGCCGGTTTTGCTATTTGGTCTCAATTGGTTTGGTGTCTAGTGGATCAAAACATCTATAGCGGGCTGGTTTGGTTCGGTTTTTCTCTTAACTGATTCGATTCGATCCGTTTCAGTCTCAAACCTAATCCTTCCGTCACTGCGGGCTGTGGCAGGGGGGCTCGTGCGCCGCCGGGCCGCCGCTTCCCCACCGCCGGGGTTGCGCCTTACGTCGCTGCGGGTTGCGGCCGGGGGGCTCGTGCGCCGCCGGGGCCGCCGCTTCCCCGCCGCTGGGGTTGCGCCTTCGGTCGCTGCGGGCTACGGCCGGGGGGCTCGTGCGCCTCCGGGGCCGCCGCTTCCCCGCCGCCAGGGTTGCGCCTCCCGTCGCTGGGGCCGAAGGGCTCGTGCGCCGTGAGGGTATCCCTCTTGTTTTGCTGCAACTGCGGAGTAGTATCCAGATCTTGTTTTGCTGCGAAACCGGCAGGGGAAGACGCGGCTGGCCATGTACTACGTCCCGCTCGAGGACTCGGAGAAGCACAAGGTCGAGTATGAGGTGAACGGTGAGCCTGCTGGGCAAGAAAGATTTGATCTTGGTGCTGGGCTCCAGCAGTCCAGCTTTGAATTGGGCGTTGCTGATCCCGTGGTGGGTTTTTCTTGGTTCTTGGTTGATGTGAATCCAGGTGCATCCACTCGTGGTCAACCGGGACCCCAAGTTCACCAACTTCGTCGAGGTCCACGCACTTTGCACTCGCAACTGCGGAGTTCCTTTTATCCAGATCTTTTTTTGCTGCAAGGTGAATTGCTTTTCTTGTGGTTACTTTTGGGTTTGAGTTTGCGATCAGGTCCACGCTGGGGGGATTTTAGCACAATTTACCTTGAATTGCTTATCTGGATTAGATTCGAGTATTGCTGCAATTTTGTTGCTTGCGGTTTGATTGCTTGATTCAGCATTGGGCTAATCGTAATTGCTCTGGATCTTGCTCCCCATCTAGGTTGCAATACTGCAATTAACTTTATTGACCAAGATTGAAAGTTTCTCAGCTACTCCAATTATTCATAAAGATATCGTAGTAGCAACAGGCCCCCGCGTCGTCCCGAGGGGCGACTCGGGCGGAAACCGTGCCGCCGGCGCTCACCCCCCCCCCCCGCCTCCCGTCCCTCCCCCACGCCGCCGCCGGAGCACCTCGCCGGAAGTCCGTGCGGGTGCCAGGACGGCGGCGGCGGGGCCTCTCCGCCTTCCCCTCATCTCCCCCTCGGTCCATCCCCCCTTGCCTCGACAAACTCCGGTCCGTTGCTGCTACGGCGCCCAGATCCGCGGCGGACCTCCCCCGTGCTGTCCTCTATGGCCAGATCCGGTCTCCCGAGGGCCTGCTCTGCCATCAACGGGAGGTCTGCAGCGGTCGCCGCCCTCCACGCCGCCACGGTCGCCGTCCCTCCATGCCGCCGCGGACTCCGGGAAATAAGAGAGAAGATCTTTACCTTGACATTAGACAATGCTAGCCACAACACAACTGCATGTGAGCTGTTAGTAACAGATTGCATGTATGCCCTAATGTTTGGCAGAGATCATCTACATGTTAGATGTTGTGCCCACATACTTAACATCTTGGTTCAAGATGGGATGAGGACAATACATTCAGCGATCAAAATGATACGTGAGCTATTAAAGCACATTGACTCATCGCCATCAAGACTCCAAGCATTCAATTCAATTGCAAATGGAAAGGGTGTAGCCTCAAAAGCTGGTGTCTATCTTGATGTTCCAACCAGATGGAACTCTACCTACAAAATAATTAGAGAAGCATCGGATTACAAGGCTGTTCTAAATGCTTATGCTTCAAAGTATTTGGAAGTTTGTCATAGTGAAGAATAATGGATGAAAGAGGAAGCAATTTGTGAGTTTCTCAAAGCTTTTGAAGATCTCACTCTTGCTGTTTCAGCCGACAGGAAACCAATGGCACACATGCATGTTTCTGCCCTTAGTCATTTGCATCCAACATGCACTAAAGGTAGACCCAGCCTTGCAGTCAACTGACTTGCTGAAGGAGTTGGCATCATCCATGTGTTCTAAATTTGAGAAGTACTGTGAGCCAGATGAAGCTAACCCTCGAAGTAAAGATCACAACCCCCTTAGAAAGAATAAGGAAATTGCATTTAACATTGCATTAGTCATTGCCACTTTATTAGATCCAAGAAAGAAAAAACTCTATTTGGATTTCTTTTTCAAGAAGGTGTGCAAAAATGTAGATCAGATTGGTACTCGTGTGGAATTTGCCTTCGTGTGGATGAGAAAGTATTTCACATTGTATGAGCAAAAGAATACAAGGACAAGCTGCACAAATACAAGTACTTCACATAGTATGAGCAGTAGCAATATCATGGGCTCACCGGCTCTAGGGAAAAGAAAAATTGATGCCAAGTTTGCTTAGTACAAGTCTGAAGTGATGCTTTCACAGTCCCAAAAATCTGAGATTGATGTCTACTTGGAAGAAGACCCTGAAAATAACATAGAAGATTTTGATGTTCTATCTTGGTGGAGAAGCAAAGCTGCAAAGATTCCAGTTCTTTCAGCTATGGCTCGGGATTTCCTTGCAATTCCTCTTAGCACGGTGTCATCTGAATCTGCTTTCAGTTTAGGGGGAAGGATTCTTGGAGATCATAGAAGCTCACTAACTCCGGAAATGCTTGAGGCCCTTGACTGCGTGAAAGATTGGCTATATAAGACCAAAGATCCTAAATTCTGTTTTGATGGTGAAGTTATGGCATCACTGCATCTGTTTTTGTAACTCCCTATTGTCACTACAATTTAGAGTTGTTGGTTACCTGCTTATTTTTTTGCCTAATCAATGTTTATTGTTTTATTGTTTGCAGGTTCTGAGCAAGAGTAAAAGTATCACCTCAATGAAGTCCCTAGTGAATCTAAGCATATCATAATTGGGGTAAGCTGAACATTACCTTTTGCTCACAGCACTTTCAGATGTTTTTTGAAGTAACTTTCAGATATTACAAGCTGTGAATGTTTTCGTCTTGCAGGTCTTCTACTTTGTGGGGTTTGGGCTGTTCTGTTTGGAGCCCTGTTAAGCATAGACCAGCCGGTACCAAAGAGGCTGCCACGCTGACGTAAGGTGGCAGCCCCTTTGGTACCGGTTGGTATTTCCAACCGGTACCAATGACCTTTTCCCTTTTTTTTCCCAAATCCAGTTTTGTTTGTTATATTTATTACTGTTTATTCTTTTATAATTGCTAAACGCACTCAAGCTCTACAGTACTATACGTTCATTGGTCGTTCGTGTTCATTTTCAGAGAATATTTGAAACTAACTAAAAGTGAAATGCGAGCATATAATTAATCTAATTAGATGAACTAATATATTTACAAATTTACAAACATCAAGGCATAATGTTTAAAAATATTTACAAATGTACAAGTCATGTTAGCAGTCCAACTACTAGTCCCCTCAGGAGGTTGATGGAAGTCCTCTATAGATGTGACAGTCGTGGTAGAACTCGCCTCTAGGATCCAAGATCTCGTTCAAAATGAATCCGGCGAGCTGCTCGCACACGGCGTTGATCCGATCAGTAGAGTAACATTCATCCCCCATTTGAGACATCTATTATTTAGGAAAAAAGGATTAACATCATGTGCGTTAGTACAATTATGAAAATATACTAGTGAACGGTTTGGACATACTCTCGTTTCTTCATCAGTAGCCTTCCCGCATGGAGTCATGATGTGCAAGTAGTCGCATACGTAGTACCCGCACCAATCAGTTCCTTGTTGTTGTCTCGCACACTTAAGGAGAAACAAATAAATTACTCAATTTAGAACAATTTGGGATTATATACTTAACTAGACAAATCTTTATGAATGAACATACCAGATAATCCATGTTAATGTTCAGTTCGGGCCTCCATTGACCACGTCCTTTGTTATTTTTCACAATTTTTTTCCAAACTCTGCGCTCAAAGTTAATTTTGATATTCAGGAATTGTTATTAACAGAAAAAAGGATTTGATTGTGCAAACTGAACTTACCTGTTCAAGGGGTCTATGATATGTTGGATTGCGGACTTTGGATTTCTCATTGAGTCAAAGACTATAAGATTGCCGGTTTCTACGGAAAGTATGAGTAAAATCCAATGATAACTGCAGATATAGAAAGGATATATACATAAATATATTAGACAACTTAGTATTTATTTAATATAACAGAGGATTGAGTCGACCAAGGCTTACCCAAAGTTGTATGGCATGAATATATGGGATTTGTAATTTTGCCTAGTCAACGAATCGTACATGTTTTGGCACGTTTACTTGTAACTTTCGTTGATCAATTTCTGGTTGACTAGCAAAGGAGACATGAAGCCGATCTGATGGTGCCATCCATGTTTTCGGCTTCTTTGGGTCTCCTGTCAAAATGATGTAATAGAAATTTTATAATGCATACATATAATTATGTTCTTGTTAACAAAAAGTATTAATGTAGAGGTAAGTGATACTTACAAAACCCAAATGGTGATGATAGAAGCATCGAGGGCTTGTCGATGGTAAATGTGATATAAATTTTGGAAGTACACCCAGAAGTTGTCCTCCCCGCGAAAGAAATCATGGTCACGATACTTGACTCCAAACATTTTCCCTTCGTCATTCGCCATTCGTAGGTACCATCTATGCAAATTGAACATCTGCATGCCTAGACTTTTCTCCTCTTCCTCAGTGACAAAAGGTTTTCCATGATGGAATGGAGTAATAGCTTTAATCCAGTTTCAGAAAGAAATATTGCGGCCTGTAGGTCCGCCTGGAGTTGTACGTCCGTCGGGTGTAGGAGTGGCAACCCTGGCACCCGGAGGGGCTCGAGTTCTTCTTGTTGTGTGCCAAGCTGAGGAATGGTCTTGCCACATTTTTTCTTCAGATTTCTCACCTTGTGTGCCTTTGTCAGAGTACGATCATAGTTCGAGGGTAAGCTTTTCGGCTTTGGTGGGCTGTCTAGGTTTGCGAGAAGCTTTTTCCCTAGTTCTAGAGGTATCTTTTCCCTCGGGGGGGGGGGGGTGGGCTTTAGGCTTCAATTGTTCTTTTATATATCGAGCAGTCTCCTCTTCCAACTCCTCAGCGGTTTTCTCGTAGGTTAATTGTCTTTCGATCGTTTTCTGCTTCTTGTTTGAGGGTCCAGCCGCTGGGAGGGATATTGTCTTTTTCTTTCCCTTTTCTGGTGCAGGAGAAGTTGGAGTACTCGTGGCCCTTTGCGCCGGCGGAGACGGTGGTGAAGGAGGTGGTAGTGGGGACGGCGGTGAGGGATATTGTGCTTGCAGTAAGTTTGATGTCGGCCTTGCGCCATAGAACGACCCCATGCAGTGCGTCTCCCAATGTCTTCTCTCCATCCCCTCCAACGAAGTCGAGCTCAAGATCCTCATTGTTTCGAACTATCTGCTCAACTGTGACGGAGGTCTAGCCAGGGGGTATTGGCCTTCCATGAATTGTAGTAGAAGGATTCAGGGGCAGGGCTGACCCGTATGCGACATGAATGGATATATTTCTTGCTCGCACATGAAGCTCGCACGGTGTCGGTATGGTGACATCATCCACTGGATACCTCTGGTCATCTACCGCCGTTGGCTCAATCTGGGGTTGTTGTTCCGCTTGTACGTCGGGCGCCGCCATGAATGCACAGCTGCTGCATCGCTGAGAGGCCGGGCTTATCACAACATCCGGGTGCGACCCAGCAGTGCCCCTTTGGCTCAGAGCTAGCTGCACCACCTCATTGACCCTGGTGTCCATCTGAGATTCCAAGGACGCAACCTTCTTGTTCATCTTTTCTTCTATGGCACGAAGTTTCTCTTCCTGTTCGGCTTTGCTCTTTCGGTGAGTCTTGTAAGAGGGATCTCCAGCCCAAGCAACTTTCCATGGGACCACGCCGATGCCGCGGGCTCATCCAGGGTGTTCCGGATTCTTTAATGCCCTTGTCAGCTCATCATTCTCCTTTTGAGGATGGAATGTCCCTTATTGAGTCTCATCTATTGCAGCGACTAGATCGCGGGACACTTCTTGCATATGCTCGAGCACGACCAAACTTCCATCCAACTGGTTTAGTGTCACGCCATTAGCAAATAACCACCACTTGGATCTATCCGGCCAATCCCAAGTCGTCGGCCTGATGCCTCTATCCATAAGGTCCTGCTCCATCTTCTGCCATTTTTTAACTGACTTCTTGTACCCGGCAGCCCCAAGGTGGTGTATTGTTTGAACTCCTCCCAGTATGGTTTAACCTGAGGAAGATCGTCCCAGTTCGGCTCCTTATCCTTCTTGATGTAATTGGTGTACAACTTCTTCTTGAAAGTTGCAAAGGCAGGGGCCATCTTTCTCAAGGCACATTTCTTCACAAGTTCTTGATCAACTCATTCAGAAAGAGTGAACATATCCTTGAGTTCTGCCCATAGCATTTCCTTCTGATGTGCAGGCACGGCGTGTTGCTGTTCTTCGGGTTTGTTCATTTTCCATGGTCTTGTGGTGATCGGAATTCTTGCCCGAACAATAACCCCACATTGGTTGACAAATTTTGTTCTAGCATCCTCTGGAGCACTTGGACAGCCCTCTGCGTCCACTTCTGTGACGACCTGTCTTCCCTCCATTTTCTTGGTTGGCCGGCATCTACCTTTTGACTGGCTCAACGAAGTCGATGCGGAGGTCGACTAAATTACAGAAAAGATATGTTAATCACAAAACTAATCTACCGAAGTCACCATGCATATAGTTTTAAGATTCGTACTGGAACATGCTGCTGTTGATTGGGCGGCGGCGCAAAGTCATCATCTTCTTCATTGGCAGCTCCAGACATATTCAAGAACGAATCAGCTGTCCGAGCATCTTCTTTAGCGATTGGCTGGGTGGTGTTGGCCCTCGTATCTTCGTTTATTGCGTCCAACATGTATTGCCCGGCGGCCTGCTCATCACCGAAGGGGTCCATCCTTAACTAAAACCATAAAAATGTGTTAGAATATGTGTCCATCCTTAAATGAAGCAAGAGAATTCAATTCTTTGAACGAATATGCGTGTTTGAGAGAGAGAGTGTGTGTATGTTAGAGGGACAGAGAAAGAGAGAGAGAGAGAGTTAGTGAGTGTGTGTGTGAGTCAGTGTGTGTGTGTGTGTGTGTTAGTGTGAGTGTGTGTGTGTGTGTGTCTCGAGGGTCGATACTTTATACAATTGTGTTAGAGTGTGTTAGAGAGAGAGAGAGATAGAGTGTGTGTGTGTGTGTGTGTTAGAGTGTATTAGACAGTGTGTGTGTGTGTGTGTGTGTCGAGGAACCGTGTCGAGGAACGGGGTTGAGGGTTGAGGGTCGAGGTCTAGAGTTGAGGGTCGAGGTCGAGAGTCGAGGGACGGGGTTGAGAGTCGGGGTCGAGGGTCGAGGGATGGCGAATGCGTGAGTTAGAGACCGAATACGAAATTACTCGTCGTCGTTACTTGTCGTCGTTACACGAGTTACATGATAAATACATGAGTTATAGAAATACATGATAAATACATAAATACAAGCATTATTCACTCTCTATTTAAACACATGATTAAATAAAGTCTCTCTAATAACTAAATTATACACTATATATAATGAAAACATTGTACACTATTTGCAAGATGAAACATGGGTCAAAATGTTAAAGATATGGCTAAATACAAGTCTCTCTAATAAAGTCTCTCTAATAACTAAATACATGAGTCAAAATGTTAAAGATATGGCTAAAACAAGGTTCTAAGGGCTTATTTGCAAGAAACCAGGGGCTACATCATAATTAAACCTTAGATTTGAGGACTAGATTGAAAAAAAAGAGGGCTGGACGGCGGGTTCAAAACCTAGAAGAAAAAGGGCCTCTCTGGAATTTTTGAACTGCAGTGTGGACCGCGGGTTAATTCGGGAAAAACCCGAGGGCTCTTTAGCAAAAAGACCAGTGAAGCGTTACGCTGGGGCTAATCTGGCGCGTCCGCTGCCGATCGGACAGCCCGGACCTACTCCGCGCGTGGGAGCGGCGGCGCTCGCCCGCCAGCGGCTCTGTCCGTGGCGGCGCGGAGCGGGGCTCGCCGGAGGTGGCCGAACTCGGCCCTCCGGGGGTCTAGATGAGCGGGGCTAGGCATGCGAGTGAGTTCGTGCGACGGCGAACTCGTCTGGGCAAACGGGGCGGTGGATTAGGGTTTAGCCGAGGCTTTCCACGGCGAGGGGCGGCTCTGCTTGACGGGGCTCGCCGGCGCGCACGGGTTCCGGTGGTTCTGGGCAAGAGCGTGGGTTCAAACGCGTACGTGAGCGCGCACGGTTCTAAGGCAGACCGGAACGGGGTGCGAGCGTGGCCGTGCGGTGCTGCTGGGCGTCTGCCATGGCGAAGCTTTGGTGGCGGAACGCTGGCGAAGGTGTTCTGTCCTAGGTGAGGGTTCCCGTGCCAAGATAACTAGCGCAGGGGGTAGAGAGGGTTGCGTGAATGCTCACTGAGACTTGGATTCAAGCGGGGAGGCTGTGCAGGGTCGACGGCGTTGAGGTCCGTCGGCGGCGTGCGCGGCGGAGCTCGCGGAGGTGGCGTTGCGGTGGAGAAGCGGGCGGACGACGCAACGGGCCGAGCGCAGAGGAGAAGCGGTGGTGCGCGCGGACTATGCAACGGTGCGCGTGCGGAGATGGAGGGCGGCGACGGTCGACCGGAGGAGTGCGCTGGTGAGCAGTGGAGAATGGAGGAAGAAGGTAACGGATTTATACCCTTGGCCAAGGGTACCGGGTCAAAAACTCAACCGGTACCTATGTAGGCCTTAGGTACCGGTTCTCCGCACAACCGGTGCCTAAGGGCCCAACGGGCGGGAAATGAAAAGACCCTATGGTACCGGGTGCATATCCAAAACCGGTACCTTAGGTCATTTAAAGTTCACTTTTCATGACTCTTTGACCCAGTTTGAACGGAATTCTTCAGTATCTCAATGGTAACGCTCGGTAATTTGGGCTCCGCAGCCACGGTTCGACTCCCGCGCAACACCCCACTTTTTTTTTACCCAAATAGGATCCTAAGGTACTGGTTGGATTTTCCAGCCGGTACCAAAGGTTCTCTTTTCTTTTCTCTTTTCTTTTTCTCTTGTAAATCTAATAATTGCCTCATAATTCATAATAAATCTGATATTTGCATAATAAATTTGATAATTGCCTAGAAAATCTGATAATTATCTAATAATTTAAATAATTGTCTAATAGTTAAAATAATTGTCTAATAAATTTGTTATTTGCTCAATAAATTTATTCACTGCCTAGTAAATCATTCAACTAAGAAAATATTAACTATGGTTTTACGTGCACAATAATAAATCATTTAAATGCACAATAATTTTAATTACTACATAATAAATTATTTAGGTGCATAACTAATCATTTTAATTTCATAATAAATCAAATAATTGCATAATAAATTATTTAAATGCAAAATAATTCTAAATACTACATGATAAATCATTTAGGTGCATAACTAATCATTTTTATTGCATAATAAATCATAATAAATCAAATAATTGCATAATAAATCATTTAATTGTCCAATAAATCAATTCATTGCATAAGAAATCTAATAATGTTCACAGAAAATATTATAAGACATAATCATTCAACTAAGGAAATATTAACAATGGTTCGCTTTACAATCGTCCCTTCATTATGATCATGACGTGCGTACGGAGCCTCCTCTTCGGCTAAAAGAATACTTATGTCAACCTCCACTTCGAACGGAGTCATATCTTGTTACACCCTGAAATTTTTGAATTTCAGGATGTGATTAAAATTAAAAATAAAACAACAATTTTCTCACAATTTTAAAATTTTCTCAACATTTATTTTTCTTCACAGAGAATTTAGTGTAAAAGAAAATAAATATTGGTTGTTTTTCAAATTAAAAGATGTTGTTGTTCTGGTGATGCATTCATGTCACATGCATAGTATTGTTGAGTGTGAAAACCTTTCAAAATGTGTTCTATCATCAAAAGTTCTTCCCAGGAATTTTCCGGATTTTTCTGGATTCTTTTCCCATTTTCCCTAGAGCAAACTCTAATTTTTAGAGGCTCTTCCAAATCTTCTCATGAGCTCCAAATATTTTATTTGAGTTCATTAGGTCCCAATATATTTCTAGGATTTTTCCTAGAATTTTCGGGCCATTTGGAATATTTTTCGGACTTTAAATATGAATTCTAGATTTTTCTAGAATTATTTTAATTTCGAAAATAATTAATTCCGAATTTTAAATGGGCTAAGTCTATCAAAATTACATAAATCTCTAATAGACCTCAAGGGCCCATTCGTGTGTTCCCTAATGTGCTAAAGGCATGTAAAGCCCATTAGCATGGTAGGGAGGTTTAGTATCACATTGCTAGTTGATGTGGGATGGTGAGACTTTTATCCCTATATATTAAACCAACATCTCATGGCAACTCCACACAAAAATATAGACTACCCATAGGGAGGCTCCTTGTTTGGGAATCCCTAAAATAATATTTTCCCCAGAATCTCACCATCCTCCGCATCTGTGCATCTCCGATGAAATCCGACACCACCCTAGTGCTCAGTTCATCGTCCTCTTCGTCGTGGTGTCTTCCTTCTCGCGAGTCGTCGCCATTTCGGCGTCGACCCCGTGCCTTCTCCACGACGAGTTCACCACCCCAGAAGTTTCGCAAGGTAGCAAGGGAGCACTCCGACCTTTTTTCCCCTCCCCTTCTCCCTCCTGCGCGCGCGTCCGCGCCCGCCGGCTCTGCTCCGCCGCTGCTCTCCACAGAGCCGCCTCACCGCTGTCGATCCGCAGTGTAGAGGCCGCAATCGCGTTCCTGGCGTCGCGCGCTACCTCCCCATGCAAAACCCGCGTTGAACCGAGCCGGAATCGTGTTATCGCGAAACACCGGCAAGCCCCCGCCGCAGTCTGCTCGCCGCCGGCGCCCACCCTGCCGCTCCGTTCGTCGCCGGCGACTCCCAGCGCCGCCCTCCGCCCCAACCTACCTGAGCCGTTAGATTGCGATCCGACAGACCGGATAAGATCTGACCCGAGTCAAACAAGCCTTATACCGGTCAACCGGGGAACTTTTACAAAAGAGACCCTCGGTTTCATGCAAATCAACCCGCGGTCCATGCTAGGTGAAAAGAATTTACAAACCAGTCCTTTCTTTTATTGTTTAACCCCTGAGCTTCTCCAAAATAGGACCCGCCATCCTTAGTGCATTGTTTTGCAAGCTAGCCCATGTGTTTTAGGTTTAATCTCATTTTAGTCCCTAGTTTCTTTAGAGCTAGCCCCTGAAAGTTTAAATCTATCGCAAACAAGTCCCTAGAACCATGTTTTTGCCATAACTTCTTTGTTTTAGATCCGTTTTCATCAAATCTTGCGCTCACGTGATCCTCGCAACGTGTGTAGTAGCCTTATCACTTTGTTATCCTTTGTGAGCACACTTTATTGTGCCTCACAAATCCTTTTTACTAGCCTTTCACGTTTATAGTCAATCGCGACTAGATCCCTGAAGCATCGTTTATCCCATAGAATCGCCGTTTTAGTTCCGTTTTCCGCGTTTCTTGCGCTCTCGTAACCGTAGCAGCGAGCTTTATCCTTTAGTATGTTATTTTAAAGCCTTTCTTTTGTTATGGTGTAATGTTCTTAGTTGTATCTTTTTGTTTGCTTTGTATGGTTGCTCGTTGATTGTTCCGAGTAGAAGAATCGCTGTTCGAATATTGAAGATCAAGTTTTTCATGCGAGCAAGAGCTAAAGAGCAGTAAGAGTAGCTTTTCGTTGGAGAAAGGCAAGTGACCCTAACCATCTTTATGTCTATGCTTATATACAAGGGTATTATGATGATTTAATTTGAACATGGAGAACCACCCAAGAAAACAGTACAACCACAATACTATATGGCTCTGGTCTTGGCTGATTAATTAGAGACTCTAGCTTGTGACAATCTTACCGAAAGGGCAAGAGGGGATGCATCGACGGGGTATAGCTCGGTCCTCTTAGGGCAATTGATATTGTTTAATGGTCCTTTGGCAAGGTACCACCTCATTAGGACAGTGTTATGACCGCTTTGACTTGAAACCTTAGCGGATTGTCATAGGTTAGGGAATCTTTGTAAAGGCCTCATAGCGTCCCTATGCAATCACACCTCGGAAGTGTGGTATTGTGCCTAGCTAGCACATTGCGTGGTTGGGTTCAAAGTTCTTCGGAACTTTTACGCGAATTGTGGTGAAAGTGTACAACCTCTGCAGAGTGTAAAACTGATATATCAGCCGTGCTCACGGTCAAGAGCGGCTTGGACCCTGACATGATTAATAAACTTAAAGATGGATACAAATCACATTCTGGTTATTTCTTGTGGCCTTACTGAGTACCAACCATAAGTGTACTCACCCTTGCTTACTGCTGCTCAGAAGGAGAAAGTTGTGGTGAAGTCTTTTGAAGATGTTGCTGAGTTCTAGGCATACGCAACCCCCAGTCGACTGCCTGTGAAGTTTGAAGCCTTCGTTTCCAGGATAAGCTGTATAACTCTGATATTCTTTTATTTGTTGTTTTTATTTCTCTTTTACGTGATACTGTTACTGATTATTCACTTATGATGTCTCTATATGTATGAAACTTGATCCTGGCATATATATAGTTATGCATTCGGTTTTATCCTTAAAACCGGGTGTGACATATCTTCAACCTTATTGTATTCTTCTTCATCTGTGACATCGTCGACTCCCACAATTTTTCTTTTTGCTGCAAGAACAATATGGCTCTATGCCTCATCTCCGGCACCTACAAAACTTGATTTATTCCTGGACTTATCCTTTCTCGGTTTGCTAGACATGTCCTACACATAGAAAACTTGAGTGACATCTTTAGCTAGGACGAATAGTTCGTCTCGATAGCCAAGCTCTTTGAGGTCTACCATTGTCATTCCGTACTCGTCGATATCGACACCTTTTCCTGTGAGTTTAACCCATTGATAACAAAATAGAGGTATCTTCAACGGCCCATAGTCGAGTTCCCAGATCTCTTCAATGTAACCAAAATATGAGTTCGTTTGGCCACTAGAGTCGGTGGCATCTATACGGACACCACTATTTTGATTGGTGCTCTTGTTATCTTGGGCGCTTGTATAAAATGTGTAACCATTAATTTCATATCCTTGGTACATCAGGATTGAATTTGCCGGACCCCTGGCCAGCCAAGCTAGCTGCTCATGAATTTGATCGTTGGCCATGACTTCCTTCTGCAACCAGGTGGCGAATGTATCATTATGATGTTTTGTAATCCATGTCTCAGACTTCAAAGGGTATATACTTCGCACAATTTGCATGTGCTCCTCCATGTATGGAGCCACCAAGGCTGATTGTTGCAGAACTGTGAGATGTGCTTTGCTCAACGTGGCATGATCTGTGGCATTTATTGATTTTCTTCCAAGTGTGCCCTTTCCAATCAGCCGCCCCTCATGACGTGATACTGGAATCCCAATTGTGCAGAGTTCTTCCACATAGTCAACACAAAATTCAATGATCTCCTCTGTGACGTAACCCTTCGTAATGCTTCCTTCTAGACGAGCCCGATTACGAACGTATTTCTTTAGGACTGCAAAGTATCGTTCAAAAGGGAACATATTATGAAGGAAAATAGGACCGAGAATACCAATCTCTTTGACCAGGTGAACTAGAAGATGCGTCATAATATTGAAGAATGATGGAGGAAATATCATTTCAAGACTGACTAAACTTTGGACAACATCCTCTTGTAGCCTGCTTAAACTCGATGGATCGATTGCCTTCTAAGAAATTTGTTGAGAAATGCGCATAGCTTTATGATTGTTGCTCGAACATTAGCTGGTAGAATACCTCTAAGTGCAACTGGAATCAATTGCGTCATCAACACATGACAGTCATGGGACTTTATGTGTGCGAATTTCTTCTCTTTCAAGTTTAGTAGCCTCTTTATATTGGAAGAGTAGCCTGATGGGACCTTGATACTGTTCAAACAGTCGAACATACTTTGCTTCTCTTCCTTACTAAGAGTGTAGCACGCAGGACCTAGATAATGACGTCCTTTATCCCTTTTTTCTGGATGTAGGGCGGCCCGTTGTTTCATACGTTGAAGATCTTGCCACGCTTCCAATGTATCCTTTGGCTTACCGTAGACACCAAGGAAGCCTAGAAGGTTCACACAAAGATTTTTTGTTAGGTGCATCACATCAATTGCGTGGCGGACATCTAAGACTTCCCAATAAGGTAACTCCCAAAAAATACTCTTCTTCTTCCACATAGGTGCACGTCCGTCATCACTTTGCACTGATCTGCTGTTGGGTCCTTTTTCGAATACTACTTTTATATCTTTGACTATTTCAAACACCATTTTCCCACAACGGTGCCTAGGCTTGGTACGATGATCTGCCTTTCCATCGTAGTGAGCATGCCTCCTCCTTAATGGGTGCTTGATCGGAAGAAATCGACGATGACCCATATACACGATCTTCCTACAGTGCTTGAGGTACATGCTGTCAGTTTCTTCTAAACAATGGGTGCATGCCCTATAACCCTTATTGGATTGTCTGGAGAGGTTACTTAGTGCTGGCCAATCGTTGGTGGTTACGAAAAGCATTGCACGCAGGTTAAAATGATCCTCTGCATGCGCATCCCACATACGAACACCCTCATCTTTCCACAACAATAGAAGATCCTCAATCAGTGGTTTTAGAAACACATCTATATCGTTACCGGGTTGCTTCGGGTCGGGGATAAGCACCGGCATCATAATGAATTTCTGCATCATACACAATCAGGGAGGAAGGTTGTATATACAGAGTGTCACAGGACAGGTACTATGGCCACTGCTCTGCTCACCGAAAGGATTCATGCCATCCGTACTTAAGCCGAACCTTATATTCCTCGCATCATTTGCAAATGTTGGGAATGTTCTGTCCACTTTTCTCCACTGCGACCCATCAGTGGGGTGTCTCAACATATTGTCTTGCTTACGTTCTTCTTTGTGCCATCGCATCAATTTAGCATTCGTTTTGTTCATGAACAAACATTTCAGACGTGGTATTAGAGGAAAATACCACATCACCTTGGCAGGCACCCTCTTCTTGACACGCATCCCCTCAACGTCGCCTGGATCATCTTGAGGGATCTTATACCGGCATGCGTTGCATACAGGGCATGAATCCAAATTTTCATACTCACCTCGATATAGGATGCAGTCATTAGGACAAGCATGTATCTTCTGTGCCTCTAATCCCAAAGGACAAACAACTTTTTTGCCTTGTATGTTGTCTCCGGCAAGGTGTTACCCTCAGGGAGTAAGTTTTTTATAAGTTTCAGCAACTCCTCGAATCCCTTGTCAGACAAACTATTTGATGCCTTCCATTGCAATAAATCCAATGTGGTACCCAACTTCTTTTGGTCTTGTTTGCAATCAGGGTACAACAATGTTCTGTAGTCCTCCAACATACGCTTCAGAACTCTCGATTCCTTTTCTGTTTCACAACCTTCCTCAGTTTCGCGCAGCATCTGACCAAGATCATCTTCTACAACGTATCCTTCAGTGTCTTCTTCAGGCTCACCCATTGCAGTGTCATTGAAAAAGGAATTATAATTGGCTGTAAAGTCAGGAATCCTGTCCTCTTCTTCTACATTATTATCCAGCACAATTCCTCTTTCGCCATGCTTGGTCCAAACATAGTAGTTCGGCATGAAACGACTATTGAACAAGTGACTATGGATGGTTTTTGATGATTAGTAATCCTACTCATTCTTACAGAATTTGCATGGACAACGAACGGAACCGCCATACTTGTGTTTCTCGGCCGCTTCTATGAATTCATGCACGCAATCCATGAACTCCTTTGAACGCCGGTCGGCCATGTACATCCATTGCCGACTCATCTGGTCCACAATACATTTATATATATCATTGTACTGTACAAATAGTTCATTCATACTACCAATTTATAACAATATATTTATATAATTGATAATGCATATAACTATAATAAATAGATACTATTCACTTATTAAATAAATTGAAAAAACATATAAATACAATAATTTGATAGTATTCAAATATCAAATAAATTGATAACGTATATAACTACAATAAGATGCTACAAATAAAAATAATTATCACATATATAAACTAAATCAAGTAATAACTGTTTCTAAAAATTAATTGCTAAGTTATAAAGAAAAATAACTAACCTTTTTTTCAAAAAAAGCAAAAATTCGCCTCCCCTCACCCCACTCAACTGCCATGAACAGTGAGTTCACGACAGCTTGAGAGGGAGAGGGGCTGGGGTATTTATAGGCTCGGGCCAAAGGCACCGGTTGATTTCAATGACCCGGGGCTAAAATTAATTCAATAGCACCGGGTCAAGGCACCAACCGGTGCCTTAGGCCCGAGCTCCTGGTAGCTGCCACGTTTCATTACCATAGGAACCGGTTATTCCTATAAACCGGTGCCTTTAGCGCCGCCTTCATTTGGTACCGGGTGGTGGTTCAGACTGGTTCCTATAGTGACGCATTGGAACCGATTGGAACCACCACCCAGTGCCAATTGCCCTCCACTAGGTCGGTCGATGACCAAAGGTACCATCGGTACCGGCTGCAACAGCAGCTGGTACCTTTGGCCAGGACCCAAGGCCCGTTTTCTAGTAGTGCTCGGTCCCCTTAAGCCACTGCCGTTCGCTGTTGGACAGCTGTTTGCGCTACTGGCTGTCGTGCCTCCGTCTGTCAGCAGCTCGTGCTGCCACAACCGGAGGTTCCAAGTGCAGCGACCTTGGTCAGCGCAAGGGAGTTGCTACGGAGAGGGTGTCCTACTGCTAAGTGATGGCGTGTAGATAAGTCGATCAGCCGTTTGCTCACATCGCTGCCCATCCAATTGTAGTGAACATTGAATTGAACAAGAATTGATTAGGTCCGTGGAGCTCAGAATAGAACGCCGTGAGGATAAGTTGGTTTGGGACAGGTTAAAGGCGTGCTAAGGTTTGGGCAAAATCTATAAATGCCCAAGCAAAATTACTTATAATTAATAATTACCCAAGCTGCTTTATGAATCACGCCGGTTTTAGAAAGAAGAGCACCGGAGCAATTCTCTTGGCTGAGACACAGGAAATTGAACAAGACTATGTTGGTCATCCATGTTGTTGAGGACCTCACCTTTTTACCGATGCATGGCATTTCTCTAAATAGTGGATGTGTGATTAGATAGCATAAGGCCAATCGAGAATCGTGGGTGAGCATGTGACATGGTGGGTCAAAAAATTGCTACGTACATGCATGTGAAGCGTGGTGTTTGGGGTAAGCACACTATTTTTATGCACCACCTCCTCTCGTCCTGTTGCCTTATTGGCCCAACTCAAACCGGGTTACTGTCATCATTAATTTTTTATGACTACAGATTTGCTGATCCGAAAGGTGCTATTTCTATGGGCGGGCTGAATCATCTTCCTTGCTGTTGTAAACAGTTCGTTGGCCTTGTGAGGCTGGATATCTTTTGTGTGTTTCCATCATATTATGGTTTGTAACCAGCCGAAGATGCAGTGTGTAATGTGATGTTATTTCAATTCATTTGTTGAACAGGATTTGTTGAAGTGCAGTCCAGCTCTTACAGTATCTTTTTCTAAGCAACACTCTATCGTTTTATTAAACGCTATTAAATAGGATCTCTCACTTGAGATACAAAGACATCAATATGTGACAAACAGTAGGGGTCCTTAAAACTTGGTCACGCTGCCAAGAGGTCAAATGGAAATCCCTTTAAACGATGAGAAGTACACAGTCGGATTGTATGAGCTTGTTGTTTGCATCTTAAGTTAACAGTACAAACATGCATTCAATCTCATAGACTTGAACATTTTCTAAAATCAAAGAAAACATAGAAAGTAGAAAAAAAAGAATGTGACAAGGACATTTGTAGTCACATACATGCAAATATTAAGTAATTTCAAATCAGTCTTTAAGTAGTCTTTTGAGCCAAAGAGTGCCACTTGGCATGGCCTTGCCTCGTAGTCTTGGAAGTGGAGATCTTCAATCTAAACATGAGCACCATGCTGATAATAGTTAGGACACTAATCAATAGTTCAAGAATCAAATCGAAAGCGTATTTCAGATATCAAATAATTCAAGGATACATGTAATAAATTATTGGAAAGATGCTACACATCCAGTTAATTTGGTCACTTTGGGGTACAAATGCCATTGTCGCTAGAGCTTTACCCATTAGTGCAAACATGATATAATTCCAATTCACTCAACTAGAGAACATAGACTCTTCATAGCAACCAGTGATGACACATGCAACAACAAGAACCAACATGAGTTAACAAAGTCACCGTCAAATTAGGGAGCAAGAAGGCATAGGGATTGTAACTATTTATTCCAAATATGTCAAGAAAGTAGTATGTAGCATTTGAAAAACATTCATTTGTGATTTCACCAACAGTCCCCCTGTAAGTTGATACAAACATCAAATGTTGCTGATATCCGGTAACATTTTCATGATGCTTACCTGTTGTTTTGAGACTATTATTCTAATTGATCCTAACCATCGCCTATGTCATGTTCTGTCCTCCATGCACATGGATCCATGTGTCAATTTAGAATCGTGGGTGAGCATGTGTCATGGTGGGTCCAAAATTGCTACCTATATGCATGTGAAGCGTGGTGTTTGGCGTAACCACACTATTTTCATGCACCGCCTCCTCTCCTCCTGTTGCCTTATTGGCCCAACAAAAACTAGGTTGCTGTCATGATTAATCTGTTCTATATAAGCACTGTATTAAGATGGTGAAGAAGGACCAACTAGTGTGCAGTTTTATTCAAAGATCAATGAGAGGACCAAGGGAAATAAAAAAATTAACAATTGAAAAAGCTGTTCTTTTACTTACGTGGTTGTGGGTGGAAATTTGCCTTGGCAGCTGCCGTAAAGGTCTCTTTCATTACTTTCAACTTCTGAGTAGGTGCAGCAGCAATGACCGCATCTGCAGCCTTGCTGTACGCAGCAAGAATACCTGCAATTCCCCTGTCATCTACATTTGCATACGCCTTGTTGATTGCTGTGTTAGCAGCCGAGAGCTGCTCTTGTGTTGCATCTTTAGTTTCTGACTCTTTTGCTGGTCCGGCAGCGGATAAAACTTCTTCTGAGGCCTTCTTAATTTTTGAGATTGTCTCACAGTATGAATTGTTGGTATCGGGGCATTTTATTAGATCTGGGTTATCTGCTACAGGGAAGACGCTTTCCATCGTGTGAAACTTTGCAGATGGCGGGGCCGCAATTATCTGGTCAGCAACTATCTCATAAATACGAGCCATGGTAACAGCTTCCTTCTCATCTCCTGTTTGCTGGGCCTTAAAAAGACGGAGGCCAATAGTTGCAGCATGTCCTATCGTGGCCTTTTTGACTTCTGACCTCTTTTCCGGCGGGGCAGCGAGGATGACGCCATCGAAGGCCTTCATGACCTTTGAATCCATTGCGCTGATGGACTTGTTGGCAGCGGCACTCCATTTTAGTGGCATCGGAGCGGCTTCTCCAATTGTGATATACAGTAACAAGGATACAAGTAGGAGGATCTTAGCCATATGGAAAGTTTTGTCTATGCTAACAATCAATTGGTTGAGATGCAGCAATGCAAAAAGGCGATGTCGTGTTGTTGGTCTTGAATGCGAATGGGTTTCTCACCTTTTTAAAGTTGGACAAAATTCCAATAAATAGTGGATGTGTGATATATATAGATAGGATAAGGTCGTCCGAGAGATTTGTGTGGGTGAGCATTTGATACGGTGAACAAAATTAGCTACCTCATGCATGTGCAAGCCCAGTGTTTTTGGTACCACACTTTTCGCGTCCGGCTTCTCTAGACCTTAGAGCCTCAACAAATTTTTAGCTCATCACTAGACAAACTATTTACCTTAATATTTTGTAATGATTTTGAGTTTTTAAATTTAAAAACAAATATAGTAAATATCTCATAGAACTTTATAACTACAAAAAAATATCTTAAAGCCTGAAATATTATATTTTTATATAAGATAACAGAAGATAATCTAGAAAAAATTGAAAAACTCCTACAATATTCTACTAGATGTCGTTTTAAAACTTTTTGTAGCGAGAACATGAGATGCAAAAACATAGGAGCCTTATCGGATGTTTAATAAAATACGCTTAATCATATATATGCTATTCATTCATGCCTGGTCGTCCCTGGTCGAGTGTTGAAAAATATAGGCTGCAGGACCTTAGCTTGCAATGGCCGCCTTATCTAACTATCTCACACCTCACCTTTCACGGGGAGTAAATTGTATAAATGTTACTCTCGCAGTAACTAGGATATATATACATAACACACCGCACATCTAACGAAGGAATTAACCAGCCGACTGGTCGGGATCCATGTGCGAACGAAATGCTAAGGCAGTGTGACTTTTTTTTAGGTTTGGCGCGGGATCGGCTAGATTGCATGCATGCAATCGTACTAGTAGTTGATTGTCACCCAGCACGCAATTAAAACAATCGTGTGCATGTGTGGCTTTTCGCAAGAAGATCGGCCTAACTTACCGAACAAAAAATTCTGTTAACTTAATTTTCTAATGCAACAATGCCAACCAAACTGTTGTCGGCCATATTCTCCCAGTAATAATGCACGTAAAAAAAAAGGCAGCATTCTAGCTAGCTATGGCGACAATAGGAGGGTTCTGGCTTACAAAATTGATAGTTGTGTAGGCCGGCGAGCTTAGGGATCGATCTAATAATAGCTTGTACCTATATATATACACACACACTAGCTCCTGACCGAATGCATGCAATCCTAGCTTGTCCAGCAAAACGTTGACGTGTGGCTGTCTTTGTATTCATCACAGGAAATTTTTCTTTTTGACTGCTGTCATTTCTCAGCAAAATTAGGGAAAGCCCGCACACACATGTGCCTGCCCTGCCCTGCCTACAAATAGTGGCGGGCCGGCCCGTTGCGAGCGACGATCTATCCTCTGGCCAGCCAGCAAGTGCCCGACAAACACATCTTCATTCGCACACAGAGACTAGACTAGACTAGAGCAGCTAGCTAGCGCACCCGGCCAGCCGGCGGCGGAATGGCACCCACCACTGCTGCCGTTTTGGTGCTGCTCATCGTCATCACCATCACCTCGGTGGGAATGGGATCTGCTGCTTCCCGTCCTGCGGCGGCGTTGCTCCGCCAGCAGCAGGAGATGGAGATTCGTGACCTTCTCGACGGCTGCTCCGGTGACTGCGACAGCTGCATGGTCAGCAGCGCAGAAGCGTGCCTGGACGGTTCCTCCTGCCCCGACTTGAAGACTGCAGCCACCTGCTTCGTCGACCAGATACCCATGATCAAGGAATGCCTCCGCTCCGCCACGCGCGCTCCTCCAGCGTCAGTCGGCCAGGTGATGCTGCCTGGCGGAGCTGCTGCTTCCCCGCCTACCGCGTTGCTCCAGCAGCACAAGTTTGAGCTACGTGATCTTCTTCACAGCTGCTCCGCTCCCTGCTGGGCCTGCCTGTTTGCAAGCGTCGCACCCTGCATGTGGAATGCTCTCGTCTGTGGCAACACTTTATCCGTGGTCATTTGCGTCGCCCAGCAGATCCCCACCATGGAGAACTGCCTCGGTAAAAACTGAGCTAGCCTATATGCTATCTATCTTATCTAATGTAGATGATCGATGATAACTTTGACAACCTGTAACGAACATGGCACCATTTATGCCATTTCGAGTGATTTTGGTGATCGAATGACAACACAACACTTGGACTAATATGATTGTTAAGATGATCATTCTCAGGCTTTTAGGTTCAAGTGATGACAAAGAGAAAGAGAAAATAGGCGTAGCAAGGCCCGAAGGGCAGCCCCTACGGGGGTTCCGCCGGGGGTCGAGGGGGAGCCGCCCCTTGCGGGTCTCAGGGCAGCGCCCTGAAAGCTCTTCGGATCAGGAGCACCGGAAGAACCGACGCCAGGGGCACCGGTGCATCCGACGCTTGTCGGAAGAACCGACGTTACGATGTTTGGTGCAGGAGGGAATCGAAGCCAAGTCAGCCTATAGGCACCGGTTGAACCGACGGTTCAAAATAGGGCATCGGTGCAATGGCCGTCCTTTGTACCAGAGACGATGTCAAGTGCCCAGAAGAAGTTTCTTCAGCACCGGTTCAACCGACGGTGCATCGGTGCATACCACCGGTGTAATGACGTCAGCATCCAGGAGAAGATTCTTTCAGCACCGGTTGAACCGGTGAGGCATCGGTGCATTGCATCGGTTCAACCGGTGGTCTCTGCGTCAGCTGTCAGGACTTCAACGGCTACTTCATGTTGTGAGTGACCGGATGAACCGACGCTACCCTGCCAAGAGGCATCGGTTCTTCCGGTGGTAGCAGATTTTCAGCTGACCGTTGGAGCAACGGCTACAAGACTTGGCGGCCTATATATACGCCTCACCCCGGCCATTTGAAGATTGCTGGAGTTGCTGGACATCCCACACACACCCAAGAACATCTCCAAGCCATACAAAAGCATCAAGATCATATCCTTAGCCCTTAGCACACTTTGAGAGTGTTGTGTAAAGGATTAGCTCTTAGTGAGTGAGTTTGCAAGGCTTAGAGCCTTTGTGCTATGGTTCATTAGTGAACCAAAACAAGAGCTTGGTGCGCTGGCACCTTGGAGCGTGGAGCTCGCCGGCAACGTCATCGACCCTCCGACTTGGTGTGGAGCGGCGACGACACCTTTGTGCGGGGGACGTGGAGACCCCCATCCTTTGTGGAGAAGCTCCTTAGTGGAACCCGGGGCCAAGGTGACCGTGATTGTGTTCACGGAAGAGACTTGGTGGCCGAGTAGCAATACTCTTAGTGAGTGCTACAACAACGTGGATGTAGGTGTGCCTTTGTGGCTAACCGAACTACGGGATAAACACCCGCGTCAAGAGTTTGCTATCTCCTATCCCGCTCTTTAAGCTTCCGTATTTTATACTAGCAATTTGTGTGCCTTTACTTTCATAGAATAGTTTCTTAATAGGAAAGGCTATAGGTTGCTAAACTCTTTTGGGATAGGGGTTTCACACTAGAACAACCTAGTTGCACATCTAGATAGCTTGGTTTAGTTTAAGCTTTGTGCAAACTAGTTGGAGCCATAGGTCTAAGTTTTTATTAGTGCCTAATTCACCCCCTCCCCCTCTTAGGCTAGAGCACCCGATCACTTTCACAACCCATCGAGATCATGCATGCATCTATATATCCTATGACCTATAGTATATAGTAGTAGGTCAAAATGAAATAACCAGCACCCATGCGGTGCTGCATGCCTTACTTAGCTTGTTGTATTTCTATTGTCCGGTTGCCCGTGCTGTGTACTCACTCTCCGTATATATGCTATGTATGCCTCCTCGGTTCCTGCATATCTGCTTAATTATCGTCGTGTGCAACACATGCATCACCAATCAATAAAGATCCCATTGTGTATGTATTTTACCAGCATATGTATTTTACCAACTACAAGGCCAAGGCTAGGATAAGCACTGCATGCAGTGGATTGATTGTTAATTACTCCCTCCATATCTTTTTACATGTCGTTAGGACATAAAATTTTAGTTTATTTTAGTACAATTATTTGGTTTGAAACGTCATATAAAAAGATATGGAGGTAGTACAACAGAGAAGAAGAAGATCAAGCCTGTCCTGCTTATTTTTCTTGTGCAGTGGTCATGCGGCGTTGTTGAACATTTTTACTGGATAACCTTGCATTGGGTGGTGCCTTATCTGTCTCAGACCTCACATTTCACCGTGGGGCTAGTACACTGAAATGTTCCAATCGATCGGTTGCAGTATTGCAGTAACTAGGATATGATATGGTGCAAAAAAAAAAAGCTAGCTTTGGGATACATTCATCATAGTGACAATGACAATATATAGGAGGATTCTTGACCATATAATTATGTAGGCTGGCAAAAGCTTAGATTTTGTGGAACATTACCACCAGCACGTGTGATGCTGCCATCCCATGCACATATCTATCTAACGTCTATAAACAGTGCTCGTCCTGCGAGCCCTATGTGTGCCAACACACATCACAAGCTTACTTCTTCTTTCACAAATCATACACCCGGGCCTGCGGCTCTGCTGCTTCCGTCCGCTTCTCCAGTATCGTGCGTGCAGCAGTTCAAGCTATGTGACCTTTAGAGCTGGTCCCCTGCTTTTTGGTCAAGTTTTCTCTGCCATCACATACAAGGACATGTTATTACGAGAGGATGATATATATATCTATATGCCTCAAAGACCACTACACGTCAGGACTCACTACAAGGGAAACCAGTTATGGCAATGAAAGAATTATTGCGGCAAGTCAAAAAAAATACGATACGAAAAGCGCTCCTACTATCGCAACAAAATAAATTATTGTGGTAGTAGTCATGGCTAATTGTTGCTATAAATGGCATATCAATATTTTTTTTAACTTTTGTAGCAACGACCACGTTCTGTGGCGATATACCCCAAGCACAACGATTGATTTTTGTTTTGGCTTCGAGTCCCCAACATAACAATAATTGTTCATAGCGATATATCCCAAACGCAACTATTGATAATTCTGATGATATATCCTAAATGCAACGATGGATGATTCATAGGGATATATCCCAAACACAACGAGATGGATGATTCGTCGCGATATATCCCAAACTCAACGGTTTCTTCTTCGTGACAATAAACCCTAAACGCAGTGACTCATAATTTGTGGTAATATATACCAAACGTAGTGATTCATGATTTGTGGCAATTGTTTTCTTTTGCAAAGATCTATAGAACAAAACCCAAAAATAAAATTAATAAAATTAGTGTAACACAAGGTTCAAATCCAAAACCTTGATAAATGTGTTTTCACGCCCAAAGATCCTTTCCGGAAATTTTCCAGATTCCTCCTGAGGCTTTCCCCATTTTTCCTTGATAAAAAACTATTTATTTAAATTTCTTCCTAACCTTTTCATGATCTCTAAATGTTTTGTTTGAGTTCTTTGGATTCCAAAGTATTTATAGGATTTTTCCTATAATTGTTTGGAGTTTTGGAGTATTATTGGGCCAAAACCCATTTAATTCTCGTGCACGCCTCGTCCAGCAGAACCATGCCGCATTGTTTGGGCCATATCTTCCTCACACGGAGTCCGTTTTGGGCGTTCTACCACTTCACGGAAAGTTAATAACGGGACCTATCAAACCCAAGTGGAATCACATCAAAAGGCTTTGTGGATCAGTGGAAATTCATGAAACAATATGACATCCAGATCTGTCTTATTTAATCCCACCTTGCTTTTGGATGAGAGGGTGAAGGCTTTTTTCCCCTATATATTTGGACCACCTCCCCATGCAAGAGATGCACCAAAGACGCCTTTTAGGGAGGCCCTTAATTTGGGAAGCCCTAGGGTAGTCTATAAAAGTTTAGGGTTTGACATCTCTCTTTGCCGCGCAGCCGCGGTGGGCTTTGGCCAGCATCGCTTGGTGTGGTGTTCTCTGGCGTGTTTCCATCATTGTGGCATCTCGTGTTCTTCTCCAACTCCAATAAATCTCCATTGTTTGTGAGCTTATCTTCCTTATCTTCTTTCCCCTACCATCCACGTTTAATTTCGAGTAAGCCTTGTAATCTTCAAACATGCTTATTTCTTTGAGATATCTTATGTACATGTTTTATAAATTAAAATAAGTCTAATGTGTAGCTCTTTCTATGATTCTTCAACAATGCAAAATCTTTCATTGCCGCATTTTTGCCGTTTCTTTCTCTAACGTGACCATAGCGACGAGCCCTCTCTTTTGGCACAATGTTTTATAAATCATTTATCTTGTATGGTGTAATGTTCTTATGCATGTGTGTATATTTTCTTGTATGTTTGTTGTGTGCCTATGCTTGTCACATATAGAGCGAGAACGTCGCTTGAGTTGAAGTTTGAAGACCAAAACAAGAGCTTTGGAGATCGAATATCAACACAAGAGCAACAGTGATTGAGTTCTAAAGTTGATGTTCATCTGAGCAGCTATTTTGCTCTGGAATTAAGGCAAGTATCCTAAGACCCATATCCCATTTACCTTAATGTCACTTTAAATAAGCCCAACTTGAATGCTCCTATTAAGGATGACTAGTTTCTATATTTTATATCCTTGTTACCGTGGGTTGGGCTGTGATGTTGTAGCCTATGCTAGTGCTCTACTTTAATAAATGAACATGACGGACGATACGATGGAACGATAACCTTGACTAATGATTTTATGCAACGTTGCTGATTAAAACTGGTTTTTAGCAACATGGAGGCTTGTGTATGCTTATCTGGATACGCTCAAGTGCTTCACCCTAAGGACCTGCTTATTGAGCGACGACCCCAGGACAACAGTGCAACCATGAGGTTGGAATGGGACAAACTTGGCTGATTAATTAGATATCTCTGGTTTGAGTGAGCTTAGCCAAAAGGTCACATGGGGGGTGCCATCGCTGCTGAAACCTTAGTGGGCTACCTCTTATCAGGGAGTCTTTGTAAAGGCCTCGTAGTAAAATTACCTGCTGCACATCTTAGGCAATGTGTAAGGGTCTGATCCACTTGGGCATATGGGAAATCAGGACTGATGGGTAAAGTGTACAACTTCTCGAGAAGGTTAACCTTAAACTAGTGCATCAGCCATGCTCACGGTCAGGAGCGGCCTGGAATACTCTAACCTTAAACTGATGCATCAGCCATGCTCACGGTCAGGAGCGGCCTGTAATCCTCTTTGATTAGCTGTGGTTATGCTGCTGGTGGTGGACAAAATGAAGATGTTTATGCTGCTACTGGATATAATATGCTGCTCGTTACCTGATGATGATACTTTACTTTACTTTATGCTCATGTTCATATAACAACTTGTAGGTTGGTTTGCTTACTAATTGCTATTAAAATTTGACCAACTAAAAGCAACTGCTATTTACTTGTCCATACAAAGCCAGTCCACTTTATTCCCAAATCGGGATACTTGTTGAGTGCGATATGTACTCACCCTTGCTATTTCCAAATCAACTACGTTGCATCCATTGCAACCGCTGCTCAGATGATCAGAACATGGAGATGATGCTAAGGATCCAGAAGGCTTCCAGGTGCTAAGGCGTGCGTGTCTTCAAGTCAAACCTTTCCTGTGGAGATGGGGTGCCGCTACGAGTTTAGCTATCCGTTGTGTGGTTGTAAGACATTTGTGTCTCTTTTTATAAGTTGGTGTTCGCTTTTGCAACATTGTCTCATGTTATTCACTATGACGTCGCTATATATATGAATTGTGATCCTGGGCTTACAGGAGCAGCTTCTCCAATTGTAATATACAGTAACAAGGACACAAGTAGGAGGACCTTGGCCATATGGAAAGTTTTGACTACGCTAACAATCAATTGGTTGAGGGGCGGCAGTGCAAAAAGGCGATCTAGCTTTGTGTCCTGAATGCGGGTGAGTTCTCGCCTTTTTAAAGATGCACAAATTCCTATAAATAGTGGATGTGTGATATATATATATATATATATATATATATATATATATATATATATATATATATATATATATATATATATATATAGGATAAGGTCGTCTGAGAGATTTGCGTGGGTGAGCATTTGATACGTGAACAAAATTGGCTACCACATGCATGTGCAAGCCTGGTGTCCAGAGGTACCAATAACACAATTCACGCTTGGCCCACTACTAGAAAACGGGCCTTGGGCACCGGCTGAGAAGGGCACTACTAGAAAACGGGCCTTAGGCACCGGCTGAGAAGGGCTAGTGCCCCGCAATCGCGACCAATGGTCTCGCCTTAAGACACCGGGTTTTTCAATCTGTGTCTTAGGCTTCCATTGGTACCGGTTGGAAAGACCAGCCGGTACCAAAGAGGCAGCCACGCTGACGTAAGGTGGAAGCCCCATTGGTACCGGTTGGTATTTCCAACCGGTACCAATGAACTTTTCCTTTTTTTTCCTAAATCCAGTTTTGTTTATTATATTTATTACTGTTTATTCTTTTATAATTGCTAAACGCACTCAAGCTCTACAGTACTATATGTTCATTGGTCGTTCGTGTTCGTTTTCAGAGAATATTTGAAACTAACTAAAAGTGAAATGCGAGCATATAATTAAGCTAATTAGATGAACTAATATATTTACAAATTTACAAACATCAAGGCATAATGTTTAAAAATATTTACAAATGTACAAGTCATGTTAGCAGTCCAACTACTAGTCCCCTCAGGAGGTCGACGGAAGTCCTCTATAGATGTGACCGTCGTGGTAGAACTCGCCTCTAGGATCCAAAATCTCGTTCAAAATGAATCCAGCGAGCTGCTCGCACACGGAGTTGATCCGATCAGTAGAGTAACATTCATCCCCCATTTGAGACATCTATCATTTAGGAAAAAAGGATTAACATCATGTGCATTAGTACAATTATGAAAATATACTAGTGAACGGTTTGGACGTACTCTCGTTTCTTCATCAGTAGCCTTCCCGCATGGAGTCATGATGTGCAAGTAGTCGCATACGTAGTACCCGCACCAATCACTTCCTTGTTGTTGTCTCGCACACTTAAGGAGAAACAAATAAATTACTCAATTTATAGAACAATTTGGGATTATATACTTAACTAGACAAATCTTTATGAATGAACATACCGGATAATCCATATTAACATTCAGTTCGGGCCTCCATTGACCACGTCCTTTGTTATTTTTCACTTTTTTTTCCAAACCCTGCGCTCAAAGTTAAGTTTGATATTCAGGAATTGTTATTAACAGAAAAAGGATTTGATTGTGCAAACTGAACTTACCTGTTCAAGGGGTCTATGATATGTTGGATTGCGGACTTTTGATTTCTCATTGAGTCAAAGACTATAAGATTGCCGGTCTCTACAGAAAGTATGAGTAAAATCCAATGATAACTGCAGATATAGATAGGATATATACATAAATGTATTAGACAACTTAGTATTTAGTTAGTAATATAACAGAGAATTGAGTCGACCAAGGCTTACCCAAAGTTGTATGGTATGAATATATAGGATTTGTAACTTTGCCTAGTCAACGAATCGTACATGTTTTGGCACGTTTCCTTGTAACTTTTGTTGATCAATTTCTGGTTGACTAGCAAAGGAGACATGAAGCCGATCTGATGGTGCCATCCATGTTTTCGGCTTCTTTGGGTCTCATGTCTAAACGATGCAATAGAAATTTTATAATGCACACATATAATTATGTTCTTGTTAACAAAAAGTATTAATGTAGAGGTAAGTGATACTTACAAAACCCAAATGGTGATGATAGAGGCGTCGAGGGCTTGTCGATGGTAAATGTGATATAAATTTTGGAAGTACACCCAGAAGTCGTCCTCCCCGTGGAAGAAATCATGGTCACGATACTTGACTCCAAACATTTTCCCTTCGTCTTTCGCCATTCGCAGGTACCATCTATGCAAATTGAACATCTGCGTGCCTAGACTTTTCTCCTCTTCCTCAGTGACAAAAGGTTTTCCATGCTGGAATGGAGTAATAGTGCGAGCGACAGGGATTTTTGCCTCCACATGCCCCGTTGCCTCCTCTAGCGTTAATCCAGTTTCGGAAAGAAATATTGCGGCCTGTAGGTCCGCCTGGAGTTGTACGTCCGTCGGGTGTAGGAGTGGCAACCCTGTCACCCGGAGGAGCTCGAGTTCTTTTTGTTGTGTGCCAAGCTGAGGAATGGTCTTGCCACATTTTTTCCTCAGATTTCTCATCTTGTGTGCCTTTGTCAGAGTACGATCATAGTCCGAGGGTAAGCTTTTCGGTTTTGGTGGGTTGTCTAGGTTTGCGAGAAGCTTTTTCCATAGTTCTAGAGGTACCTTTTCCCTCGGCGGGGGGACTTTAGGCTTCAATTGTTCTTTTATATATCGAGTAGTCTCCTCTTCCAACTCCTCAGCGGTTTTCTCGTAGGTTAATTGTCTTTCGACCGTTTTCTGCTTCTTCTTTGAGGGTCCAGCCGCTGGGAGGGATGCTGTCTTTTTCTTTCCCTTTTCTGGTGCAGGAGGAGTTGGAGTACTCGTGGCCCTTTGCGCCGGCGGAGACGGTGGTGAAGGAGGTGGCAGTGGGGATGGCGGTGAGGTAGGCCGCGGAGACGGGCGATCAGTCTGCACGGGAGCCGTTGTGCTTGCAGCAAGTTTGATGTCGGCCTTGCGCCATAGAATGACCCCGTGCAGTGCGTCTCCCAATGTCTTCTCTCCATCCCCTCCAACGAAGTCGTGCTCAGGATCCTCATTGTTTCCAACTATCTGCTCGACTGTGACGGAGGTGTAGCCAGTGGGTATCGGCCTTCCATGAATTGTAGTAGAAGGATTCAGGGGCAGGGCTGACCCGTATGCGACATGAATGGATATATTTCTTGCTCGCACATGAAGCTCGCACAGTGTCGGCATAGTGACATCATCCACTGGATACCTCTGGTCATCTACCGCCGTTGGCTCAATCTGGGGTTGCTTTTCTGCTTGTACGTCGGGCGCCGCTGTGGATGCACAGCTACTGCGTCGCTGAGAGGCCGGGCTTATCACAACATCCGGGTGCGACCCAGCAGTGCCCCTTTGGCTCAGAGCTAGCTGCACCACCTCATTGACCCTGGCGTCCATCTGAGATTCCAAGGATGCAACCTTCTTGTTCATCTTTTCTTCTATGGCACGAAGTTTCTCTTCCTGTTCGGCTCTGCTCTTTCGGTGAGTCTTGTAAGAGGGATCTCCGGCCCAAGCAACTTTCCATGGGACCACGCCGATGCCGCGGGCTCATCTAGGGTGTTCCGGATTCTTTAATGCCCTTGTCAGCTCATCATTCTCCCTTTGAGGATGGAATGTTCCTTGTTGAGTCTCATCTATTGCAGCGACTAGATCGCGGGACACTTCTTGCATATGCTCGGGCACGACCAAACTTTTATCCAACTGGTTTAGTGTCACGCCATTAGCAAATAACCACCACTTGGATCTATCCGGCCAATCCCAAGTCGTCGGCCTAATGCCTCTATCCATAAGGTCCTGCTCCATCTTCTGCCATTTTTTACCTGACTTCTTGTACCTGGCAGCCCCAAGGTGGTGGTTGTACTTCTTATTTGCTGCATTCACATTGGCTTATTTGGATTTTTTTTTGGGCTTCCTCTGATAGTTTGTATTGTTTGAACTCCTCCCAGTATGGTTTAACCTGAGGAAGATCGTCCCAATTCGGCTCCTTATCCTTCTTGATGTAATTAGTGTACAACTTCTTCTTGAAAGTTGCAAAGGCAAGGGCCATCTTTCTCAAGGCACATTTCTTCACAAGTTCTTGGTCAACTCCTTCAGAAAGAGTAAACATATCCTTGAGTTCTGCCCATAGCATTTCCTTCTGATGTGCAGGCACGGCGTGTTGCTGTTCTTCGGGTTTGATCGTTTTCCATAGTCTTGTGGTGATCGGAATTCTTGCCCGAACAATAACCCCACATTGGTTGACAAATTTTATGCTAGCATCCTCTGGAGCACTTGGACAGCCCTCTGCGTCCACTTCTATGACGACCTGTCTTCCCTCCATTTTCTTGGTTGGCCAGCATCTCCCTTTTGATTGGCTCAATGAAGTCGATGCGGAGGTCGACTAAATTACAGAAAAGATATGTTAATCACAAAACTAATCTACCAAAGTCACCATGCATATAGTTTTAAGATTCGTACTGGAACATGCTGCTGTTGATTGGGCGGCAGCGCAAAGTCATCATCTTCTTCATCGGCATCTCCAGATATATTCAGGAACGAATCAGCTGTCCAAGCATCTTCTTCAGCGATTGGCTGGGTGGTGTTGGCCCTCGTATCTTCGTTTATTGCGTCCAACATGTATTGCCCGGCGGCCTACTCATCACCGAAGGGGTCCATCCTTAACTGAAACCGTAAAAATGTGTTAGAGTATGTGTCCATCCTTAAATGAAGCAGGAGAATTCAATTCTTTGAATGAATATGCGTGTTTGAGAGAGAGAGAGTGTGTGTGTATGTTAGAGGGACAGAGAAAGAGATGGAGAGAGTTAGTGAGTGTGTGTGTGAGTCAGTGTGTGTGTGTGTTAGTGTGAGTGTGTGTGTGTCTCGAGGGTTGATACTTTATACAATTGTGTTAGAGTGTGTTAGAGAGAGAGAGAGTGTGTGTGTGTGTGTTAGAGTGTATTAGACAGTGTGTGTGTGTGTTACAGGGAGAGAGAGAGTGTGTGTGTGTGAGTGTGAGTGAGTGTGTGTGTGTGAGTGAGTCTGAGTGAGTGAGTGTGTACAAGTGTGAGTGAGTGTGTGTGTGTGTGTTAGTAAGTGAGTGAGCGAGAGACCGAGCGTGTGTTTGCGTGTTAGCGCCAGTTTGCGAGCTCGATCTTACAATGGAGCTAGAACTGTTCTACGTGTTACAACGATCGCGTGGACATAAAGAACACCTAAAACGGAGCTAGAACGCGAAAACTAGGCTAAAAACAAGATCTAGGGGCTTAATTGTAAGAAAAATAGAGTTTCTGGGGGTTTTCTGCAAAAACCGAGGGCCTAAACATAATTAATGGTTAGATACAGGGGCTAGCGCACAAAAACAGCAGGTCTGGACCGCGGGTTCTAAAAGAGAAAAGCACAGGGGCCTAAGTGCTAAAAACAGGGTCAAACTGGAATTATTTTTGAACTAACCAGTACGGCGGGTTGATTTCTAAAAAGCTCAGGGTCTCTTTAGCAAAACTGCCAGGCTGAAGGGGTACGCGTGGATCTTGGCCGTCGGATCCAGATCTGGTGGCTCGGATTAAAGGGGTACGCGCTTCCAATCTTACGCGTCTACTCGGGATCGGACGGCAGGGAAACATCCCGCGCGTGGGGCGTCGGCGCTGGGTCACCGAAGCTCTGCTCCGCGGCGGCGCTGCGCGGGGGCTCACTGGACTTGGCCTAATCTGGTGCTCCGGGGCTCGATTTAACTCGGTTTTGAGTCTAGGAGGGTCATCACGCCATGCGTGATCCACCTGAGGCGTTAGCGAGGCACGGCGGGTCTCTAGGCTGCGTGTGCAAGGGCGATGGCGGCTCTGCGTGGAGGAGCTCTCCGGCGTCCACGCGTTCGCGCTGCGCCGGGCTCACTCAGGGGTGCAAAACGTGCCTAAGGCATCTGTGTAGCACGGGCAAGCCCGTGCGTGACTCGTGCGGGCTGTGCGGGGTTGCAGAGGGCTCGCCATGGCGAGTTCACGGTGGCCTGTGGAAGCGGATCCGCGAGCGCAGGCAGTCGGTGGCGAGGTCGAGCGAAGGTGGCACTACTCCGGTGACGGCCTTGGGCGGAGAGTGTGCCGGGGAGGTTTGCCTGGACCTGGTGAAGCTCTTTGGGGGGTCGTCTTGCACGGATTCGGCGCGGATGAAGGAGTTCATCGCACGGGTCTCGACGGCGGCGTTCGCGGCGGCGGCGAGCGGCGTTCCCAGCGAGCTCTGAGCGACCTGCATGGGGAAAAGCGGTGTGTGAGCTTGAGGGAGGGAAGGCGATGCTTGATAGGGGGTTGTCGTGGTCTAGGGGTGACCGGGGATGGGTGCTCCGCGGCGGGGTGGTGCTCGGCGGTGGCAATGGCGATGGCGGGCGGCGTTCCAGGGCGCAGGGAGGAGAGTGGGGGCTCGAATTGGGGTGGAATGGAGAGGAGAGGGCATGTACCTGTCGAGGCGGCCGGGGAGAGCCGGACCGAGGTGGCGGCGCGAAGGGGAGGGGGCGCCGGCGTCGAAGCGGAGGCGGAGGCGGCGGCGGCGCACCAAGACGGGTCGGGCGGGGGTGGCCAGGCATCCAGGCGGTGGCGTCGCGACGGAGAGAGGTCCAGGCGGCGGTGGACGACCGGGCGGCGGCGGAGGACGATCGTCGGAGGCGTCGAGAGGGACGGCAGTGGAAGGAACAAGTGAGGAAGAAGGAAACAGGGCAGGAACTTATATATCCCAAAGGCCTTAGGTACCGGTTGGTAAGTCCAACCGGTGCCTAATAGGGCCTAAGACACCGGGTGATAAGTCCACCTGGTACCTTAAGCCTACAACGGGCGGGAATTGAAAAGTGCCTAAGGCACCGGTTAGAAACAAAAAACCGGTGCCTAAGACTTCTGAAATATTTGTACTTTAAGCCTTTTGCCGCCAGTGAGATCGATAACACCGTATAACGCAGTGGTAACCCTAACTATTCTAATCGCCGAGGCCCGGGTTCGACTCCCGCGCGCCCTTTTTTTTCGCTTTGGTACAGTTCAAATTCAAATAATTGAATAGTAAATCATTTAATTGCATAATAAATAATTTTATTACATTATAAATCGGATAATTGCATAATAAAAATTTAAATGCCTAATATATCTAATAATTGCATAATAAATTATTTAAATGCAAAATAAATCATTAAAGTGTATAATAAATCATTAATGTGCCTAATAAATCAGATAATTGCATAATAAATCATTAAAGTGTATAATAAATTGGGTAATTGCATAATAAATCATTAAAGTGCATAATAAATCGGGTAAATGCATAATAAATCATTAAAGTGTATAATAAATCGGGTAATTGCATAATAAATCATTATAGTGCATAATAAATCGGGTAAATGCATAATAAATCATTAAAGTGCCTAATAAATTTTATAATTGCATAATAAATCATTTAAATGCATATTAAATCTGATTATTGACTAATAAATTTGGTCATTGCATAATAAATCTGATAATGTTCACGGAAAATATTACAACACATAATCATTCAACTAAGGGAATATTAACGATGGTTCGCTTTACAATCGTCCCTTCATTATGATCATGACGTGCGTACGGAGCCTCCTCTTCGGCTAAAAGAATACTTGTGTCAACCTCCACTGCGAACGGAGTCATATCTTCAACCTTATTGTATTCTTCTTCATTTGTGACATCGTCGACTCCCACAATTTTTCTTTTTCCTGCCAGAACAATATGGCGCTTTGCCTAATCTCCGGCACCTACAAAACTTGATTTATTCCTGGACTTGTCCTTTCTCGGTTTGCTAGACATGTCCTGCATATAGAAAACTTGAGTGACATCTTTAGCTAGGACGAATGGTTCTTGCATCAGCGGTTGGTTGTGGTCTTCACTATCTTGGGTTTGTTCTTCTTGATCTCTGTCGTCAGTGAGCTGGTTGCCTCCTTCACTGATGTTCCTGCTCGGCTGGATGGGGCCAAAGCAGAAACTGTTCCTTGGTGGGAGTGGTGGTACACTTCTGGGCTTCTGAAGAATCCAGTTGCGAGGCTGGTGATTGGCCTTTCTCTTCTTCTTGCGCTTGTGATCCTCCCATGCTAACCTTTCAGTCTCCACGGCGATAGCGCAGTTGACTAGATCGTGATACGACTGATGGATGCTTCCTGCCAAAATCTGATGTATCCCGTGGTGTAGACCGCGGTGAAACCAGAACTGCTTCTTCTCATCGGTGTTCACATCCTCGAGGGCGTATCTCATCATCTTGGTGAAGTGGCGTTCATACTCCTGAACTTTCATCGTTCCTTGGGTCATGGTGCGAAACTCTTGAGCCTTCTGAATGAGAAGTTGTCGGGGCACATGATGGTCACGAAATGCCCTGGCAAACTCCTCCCAAGTGATGCTCGCTGGGTTGGCGTGAGAGTTACAGTAACTGTCCCACCAAGCTCTGGCGGTTCCTTCGAGTTGGTGTATTGCGAGTGCAACGCACTCCTTGTCGATGCAGTCGGTCAAATCCAACTTGGACTCAATCACTCTTAGCCAATCGTCGGCATCCATAGGATCCTGAGAGTAACTGAAGGTCGGTGGCTTTAGACGAATAAACGTCTCGATCTTGCGAGGTAGACTCTCTGCTTGTAGGTCTGGGTGATGATCCACATTGATCTGCTGCTCGGTCGCCTCGGTCAGGCGCCGAAGTATCTGAGTCTGTGCAACTATGCTCTCAGTGATGTCCGATGGTGGTGATGGATCTACATTGATCTCCATGTTGACTCCTTCCTCGTCTTCTCTTTCGTCCACATGTCCATTAGGATGGTTAGGAGCTCCAGCAGACAGTTCTGCACCCCTGCTTTGCTCCGGGGGTGGAATAGGTACCTGAGCATGTCTGGGTGCTGCGGCGGTAGCTTCCTCTTGAGCGGTTTCCTCGAAACGTGCCATCAAGCCGCTGATTCTCTGATCTAACATCTTCTGCAAAGGATTGACGAAAGGATGTACTGTTTAACGTACGTCACTCACCAGAAAGAGCACGCATTCTAAAACCTACACTCAGTAGTAAGAACCATAGAAACAGACAAAATCCAATCAAGAATCAGGCACTCAAGCAAACAAACATCATATGAAGACTATTTCGCACAGCTATTAGTGCACGGACTTCTTTGAAAGGGTAGTCTCTACTTTAAGGAACTCAGGGTCACTTGTATGTCGACGAGATCGTCTCGATCTCATCCTAAGGGCTTCGTGAGAAGTTCGATAAGCACATGTTAGAGAATGAGTCGGAAGTGAGGAAAAGAATAAAAAAGATAGGACTTATAGTTCAAGGGGATATATAAAGTAGACGAAAGCATTTAGAGAGTCCTAAATCTAATGACCATTGCTTTAGCTCGTGCTACGGTCAAGTATAGCTCTGATACCAACTGAAATGAACCGGGTTGTCGAACCGTCAACCCGTCTCCCTGTATCGTCGTGATAGTTCCTGGATCAGTAGCTATCACATACAGAACTCATTCCAATTACATATCACAGTCATACTTTGCGTTTAATCACAACAAAGGTTTAATTATTACATAATCCAGCGGATTGTGGTACGAAATCATCTGGTACAAGCCCATTGGGCTAAAAGGGAACAACCAGAAAATGGAAGCGGTAGCTAGACTTCTGGAGCATCCTTCATCTTGACGACTTCTTTCATCCACAGTCAAACTTGAGCGAAGCACAAGTCGTCCTTAGTCCTTCCTTTAAAGTCATCGTCGATCTTTCAGTCGGATCCTGCATCTACCAAACTATCCCCAAGGACGGGATAGGTTCACGTCACCATCCGTATGCAAGCTTTAAGTGGATGCATTATGGTATAAGAAATAGTCAATAGATAAGGTTGGGGTTTCCTATGCATAGCATCAACAAAGTATAGCATCTGCCAAGTCACCTGACGCGGGCCATTCCGGCATCCCGGACTCCCGGTCAACTCACACCTCCGAGACTCACCCAAGTCCCTGATAACCAAGTCGGTGCGAGAACTCCCTCTCCTCGCACCTCAGCTGCTATCCAAGCAGGAAAGTAGGCTAGAGGGAGGTAGAAAAGTATCAAGTCACACTAACTAATGGAGGTAACAGAAGAGTAGGAATGTACATGACCGAGTACGTGGCTATACGTATAGTTTTCACCTTGCAGGGGTTGTACACCTGTACCCACTCACCCCGTCGCCAGCCAGCAGACAACTCCGACTGACTCCGAGGCATCGGTCTACTGAGAACAAGAACTAGCAGCCATGGCACCACCCTGCTTTCTCGGGTTTGGGCACGTTCTCTCGCAAGAGGTCGCCCCGGGACTGTGAAGACATCTAGAATAGGATTCCTATGAATCCCGCGAATCGGGGAACGTCAGGTCCACACCTGCTCCCCCTGCACCGATACTACATCCGCCTATAGGCTTGGCACCATGCTTACTAGCCTCGGACCGGATCCACCCGCATAGTGGATAAGTGGTGTGCACGCTCACAAAGTCCCACTAGTCATAGTTACACCAATCAGTTCCTTATATGCCGGGGCGAGCATCTCCGTCCTCATGCGTATCTGCCACAGCGGTCCGCGACTGGCACCCATTACAGGTAAGGCCCACAAAACACCTCCAGAGTCTAACCGTGTCCAACGACACAAACATGCACCCGCAACAGGTGCTCGCAGGGTGTGCCCAACACACACCCCCAGCAAAGTCAACTTGCTCGCCCCCTGCTAAAAGCCCTAATCACCAACTCCTGATATGGTGGATCTCCACTCACGCCAAGACTATCATATCATGAGGAAATCCCACACATACACATGCAAGCATATCAACCATTCAAACATGGTTTATATTAGGAGTTCAAGGAATAAGGGCACACAATTGGCTATGCAGGTTCATCTCATAACAGTAATAAAGCGATAGCAGTTCTAGCAAGCAATGTCTAATAGGTAATCAAATCATAGATGGGCGTGAACCTAAGACTTCTCATAGTTGTCCTAGGTCTTTAGAGTCTTCTCATTGTCCGGGACGTCCTCCTGGGTACCCTGGGCGTCCGGGGCGTCGATCAGCTCCTCCTCGCTAAGGGCCTATTCGTAATTACGAATTACTAAGGGGGCCAAACTGCAAAAGTGCACAAAAGTATCCAAATCACACCAAAACCTATTCTAACTGGTAGATCATGATTTTAGAAAAATTATGAAACTGGTTTCATAATTTTCGGAGCTATGGTTGATTTATTATCAATTTTCTAAGCCTAAAAGCATTTCTGGAATTAACTAAAGATTATCGAAAAACATAAAAGAAAGTCAGTGACACGTGGCAGCCTCTGGGCGTTGACCGTGCCATGTGGCATGCTGACGTCAGCATAACGTCATCCGGGGGGCCGGCTGCGCTGACGTCAGCATGGCCCATACTGACGTCAGCGTTGACTGGGTCAACGCTGACCCGGTCAACGGTCAACGGTCATCGGTCTCAGGGGGCCCACTGGTCAGTCAGCGGGTCTCACCAACAAGTGGGACCCGCGTGTCAGTGCTGTGCAAAAGAAAAAGAAAAAGCTAAGCGTGCGTCGTCGGGCCGAAAATCTTCATGGGCTTCCTTCCTTCTTGGGCTCCCTGGGCCGAACTCGGCCCGACTCCTTCTCTTCTCCGGGATCCCGCGCGGCTTCTTCTTGATCCGGTGTGAACTCCAGCGTGTGTTTGCCTGTGTGTGTCTTGTGTGTGCAGCGCAGGCTCGCCACACCGCAGACGCAACGTCGCGGCGTGGGCGCGGTGACGGCGAGACTCGGCGCAACGGCGGTGGTGGCCAAGGGCAACAGCGGCGGCGGTGCCAGTGCATCCGGCGAGTCAAGGCTTCGCCTTGGCTCCGGCATGCATGCACACGTCCAGGGAAGGGCCGCAAGGGCGGTCTCATGCGCGCGCACGCCGTCGAGCAAAGGCGTCGGCACGGGGCAAGGCGAGTGGCCTCCGCGGCGGTGCCATGGCACGCCGACGGGGCGAATCAGCTAGGGTCCAACCAAGGCGAGCAAAGGCGTCGCCTTGGCGGCCTGGCTGTGGCTGTGCGCACGTGCACGGGCATCGGGTTCACCCGATGCCGCGGCGTGGCCGCGCGCTAGGCACGGCGGAGCTAGGACAAGGAAGCGGCGACGGCGGCTGTGGGCTACGGCGGCGAAGCGGCGAGGGTTCCTGCAGGCGCACAACCAAGAGAACGAGGATCCTAGGGCTTCGCTACCGACGGCTCAACGGCGGCCGAAGCGCACCAGAGTAAGGGAAAGCAGGCGAGGCGAGACGACGGCGCTCACCCGTCGGGCTTGAGGTTGGGGGTGCTTGGTGCGGCGGCGATTCGGTGCAGGGAGCGGTCGAGGCTGTGCCGTGCCGAGTTGCAACGTCGATGCAGGGGTACTGTTCACCGGCTCGGGGTACCTCTGGTGGCGGCGGCTCCCTCCTCCGTCCCCCTCCTCCCTCTGCTTCTTCCCCTCTCTTGGCGGCGGCGGTGGAAGGGGAATTCCCCTGGGTGGCTAGGGTTTCCAGGCCGGGTGCTAGGGTTTATATAGCGGAGCATTAGGGTTTTGGGACACGGCCGGGCACAGACGCCAAAAGGACGGCGATGATGGGACGGGTGCAGAGCAGGGCACGTGGCAGCATCAGGGCGGCTCCGCGCTAGGGTTTTGGGCGCGGGATCAGGCGGGATTCGCGCGCGCGGGTGGTCAAGCCGACATCCGTGCCAGGCGATGGCGTCAGCGCGCCTCGCGGCGAGGCGCTCCGCGCGCTGTCGCGTTGCGCCGCATCGGAAAAAGCAGGGGAGGCGCGGCGGGCGTGAGGAGAGGGGTAAAGCTGACAGGCGGGGCCCGCCTGTCAGTGGCTCTCGGCGGCGAACGTTTGAGGGAAGTGGTAGCGGGCCGGCGCTGGGCGGAGGTGAAGCGGGCCAGGGCGGTCTCGTGGGCGTGCGCGTCCGCGCGTGTGGGCGCGCGCGATGCGGGCCGCGGCAGGCGTGCGTCCGCACGCGGGGGTTGGGCCGCGGCACGGCTTCAGGCCGGGCGGAGCAGGCTGGTCAGGCCGGCGGGGTCAGCTGGCTTGATGGGTTTAGGCCCAGCTTAGTTAGGGTGTTAGGTTAGCTTTCGTATTTGATTTGAATGGTTTTAATTCAAACCAAATACCACACAATTCAAACAAAAACCATCCAAACGAATTTGAAACAAGTAGAGGCAATAAATTCCAAATCCAAATGTAGCACACTAACATTTAGGTCCTTGTGTTAGAGTTATAGTTTAAATTCTAAGAATTTGGGAAAGAAAAGCATTATCCCTTAAGTGATCCTAACTACTAACACTTCCACGTAAAAAGTTTTTGAAATTTCACAATTTTGCACTATATAACATTCCGTAAAAATACGGGATGTTACAAATAATCTCTAACACTGTTGATTAAGCAACCAGCAGTTATCCTAGACTTAACACTGATCATCTGAGTTAACATGCAGCAGGCAGTGGCGTACCTTGGATTTCAAAAAAGGTATGCCACGCCAATTTTTCCACTTGCAATTCGGTATAATTTATATATAATTCAGTAAAAAAGTAAATAAATATCACCGAGAAATTCAGTTATCAAGAATAAAAATTACATTTCAAATGTTAAATTCAATAGTTAAATACCGATGTTGCATAATTATAGTACAAATAGTTCAAATATACTAGTTCGAATGAATAACATAAGCTATTTCTTGTCTGGTCTACGATTTTTAATGTCCACACACATTCATGAATACATAATTTCTATACGCTACAGAACTATAGTCTGGGTTTCACTTCCACAAATATCATACCAGAAATCCAGAATGTGCATGGAGGCAGTGCAGCTGCCAAGTGGAGGGCCGAGGCACCGAGGTCTCGCTCCCGGGTTACGGCTGCAGAAGGGCGGAACCGGGGCATGCAGCAGCACAGCAGGCAGCAACAACGTTGATGTCGAGAGGCTTACGCGGACGATGCGGCGCAGGGGCGAATCGGCGTCCGTTGGCCGGCGGTGGCGCGTCACCATCGCCGAGTCCCGCTCGGCTTGCAGCAGTGCGCGGAGCCACGAGACGTCGAGAGGCACGAGTGCCGCCAGAGGTCCCGTTTGGGGCCGACCATGCGTCCTTCCTGTCTTCCATCCGTGACCGTGAGAGGCTGAGCGCCCTAAGCACTAAGTAGGCTGAGCTACGCTGCTGGGTCTTGGACTGGCTAACATTTCTTTTTACTGGGTGGGCTGGAATTTTAGGTATGCCGTGGCATACGTGGCCCACCCACTAGGTCCGCCCCTGCACATATATGGGTCTTTATATTACAACCATGCATGCATGAGTAAAATGCAAATTAAAACACAAGTTCTCAAATAAATTAGAAGTTTCACTAACAGAGAGTCCTTTAATCTACATCCCTGAATAAGCTTATATCCAATGTAAAGCTGATTATTGTTGAGTGTTCTGGGTAGGATCTAGAGCCGTGAATCCCACCACTAACGGGTAATTCAATAGACAGTAATAGGAGTCATTCATGCGGAGGAAACAGAGAGGGGATTTAGGGTTTATACCGTCGGGATTGATGACGGGCGCGGCCGGTGCCGTAAGGGCAACGGTGTTGAGCATCCGGTCGTCGTGGGTGGTTTTGGTGCGGTGCTCGTTCGCGATCCGCTCCGCTTCTAGTCTCCTCTGCTCCTCCTGCTGGGCGCTGGTGGCGGGAGCTTGGTCGGGCACCGGGTTCGGGCCCGTGGACGGCGGCGGCGGTGCTGCAGGATCAGCCATCGGAGTTGAGGAAGATGGTGGCGGCGGTGGCGCTTCTGGTCACTCGGCGCGCCGGGAGATCAGGTCCCTCTGGGTGTGTAGGCTAGGGTGTCACGGACGTCTAGGACGCGTTGGCGTCCGCGCCGGCCCCTGGGCCTCTTCATATAGCGCACTGGTGACCAGGGGCCACGACCTACAGGGATAAGGCCGCGCCCCCGGTCAGGGCGCGTGGCCGAGTCCTTCTCGGTTCGGTTACAACCGATTCCAAGATCAATCCAACAATTATTTTCCTGCTAGAGAGAGTGGAACAATTCAGAGACTTAACCCTTATGGAATGGAACTTCAAAAAAGTCCTAGATGACAAATTAAGTGCCCTTCTTAGGCAACAGAAGTCTTACCGGAAACAAAGAGGCAAATTAAACTGGATTAAGCTGGGAGATGAAAGCACAAAATTTTTCCTTGCAAATGCAACCATCAAGCATAGAAGGAATTTGATCACTTCTTTAGAAGATGAAGCTGGGCAGATGATCTCAGATCATGATGGGAAGGCAAAGTTGGACTGGGAGGCTTTCAAGGAAAGACTAGGAAAATCAGAAATGCCAAATATGTCTGTTCCCAGTCTCTCTAATACAACAATATGCTGATCTGGACTCTATGGATGCTCCTTTCACCGTGGAAGAGGTTACAAATGTTATTAAGCATCTACCTTCAGACAAATCCCCAGGTCCTGATGGCTTCAACACAGATTTCTTCAAGAAATTCTGGGGGATAATCTCTCAAGACATCTTCAACCTCTGTAGGTCCTTCCAAGTTGATGATATATACCTGAGAAGTATAAATGGGTCATACATCACCCTGGTACCAAAAACTGACAGTCCCTCTAAAGTAGGAGTTTTCAGACCAATCTCCCTTCTAAACTCCTCTATGAAAGTAATCACCAAGCTGCTAGCTAATAGACTTCAAAAGAAAATTACTTTTCTAGTCCACAAAAATCAAAATGGCTTTATCAAAACTAGGACCATTCAAGACTGCCTTGCCTGGACTTTTGAATATCTACATCTATGCCATAAATCCAAGAAAGAAATTGTGATCCTGAAGCTAGACTTTGAAAAAGTGTTTGACAAGGTAGAACATCAGTTCCTTCTTATGGTGATGGAGGCGAAAGGTTTCAGTACCTCCTGGCTATCTTGGATGCAGTCCATCTTCAATTCTGGAACTTCTTCTGTCTTGCTGAATGGAAATCCAGGAAAGGTCTTTCACTGCAAGAGAGGAGTTAGACAAGGGGATCCACTGTCACCTCTTATTTTTGTTCTAGCAGCTGATCTTCTTCAGAGCATTCTTAACAAGGCAAAAGAACATGGTTCCCTTAAACTTCTGGTCCCTTTGTTGTCAACCTCTGATTTTCCTATAATCCAATATGTTGATGATACTCTAATCACCCTAGAAGGCTGTGGTAGACAACTATTTCTCCTAAAGGCAATTCTGAACTCCTTTTCTGAAATCAGTGGACTGAAAGTGAACTACGCCAAATCCTGCCTTTACCCGGTCAATGTCTCCAGTGTTAAATTAGATTGTCTTGCCCACACTTTTGGCTGTGCTAAAGGATCCCTGCCCTTCACCTATCTGGGCCTTCCTTTGGGGACAACTAAACCAAAAGTGGAATTCTTCCTTCCAGTGATTCAAAGATGTGAGAAGAGACTCGCTCATGTTTCAGCTTTCTTGTCACAAGCTGGTAGACTCCAACTGGTTAACTCTTGTTTCACCTCTCTACCGCTTTTTTACTTGTGCACTTTCCTCTTCCAAGGAAAAGTGATTGATCAGATAGATATCTTTAGAAAGTTGTGTCTGTGGAGGGGGGCAGAGAGCAATGGCAGGTCTCGGCCAAAGGCAGCCTGGAAAATGGTCTGCCTTCCAAAAGAAGGAGGATTAGGGGTCATAAACCTGAGAACCCAAAATGAAGCGCTTTTGCTGAAGCTTCTCCATAAGTTCTTCAATAAGCTAGACATACCCTAGGTCAATCTAGTATGGGAAAAATATTATAGTAATGGTAAATTGCCAGATTCTTCGAGAAAAATAGGTTCCTTCTGGTGGAAGGATGATATTTTAAAGCTTATAAGCATCTCACTGGTAGTAGACCTAGTCATGAGGTCTATTCATGGCTTTGGAATAGTTCCTGTAAAAAGAAACACAAGGTTTTTTTCTGATTACTGCTAAAAGATAGGCTGAGTACAAGGGAACTGCTTAAACGCAAGAATATGGCTATTCCCTGTGTTAACTGTGTTCTCTGTAATGATTCGGTAGATGAAGATTTGGCGCACCTATTTCTGGGCTATGGCTTTGCAAAATCAATGTGGAATTGGCTGAACCTGACTTATGATGAAAGAGATGGCCCTCTAGAGATTTTTGAAACCCTCAGAGTGCAGGTTCATGCTCCCTTCTTCATGGAGATCGTTATTCTATTATGCTGGGCAATCTGGCAAACAAGGAATGATTGTATCTTCAAGGATCTTCAACCAGATCTAATTTGCTGCAAGAGGACCTTCAGAAATTGCTTTGAGTCTGTAACAAACCAAACATTTAAGCATGACATGGAGCATACATGAGCATCATCTTTAGCATCTCTAAAAGTTTTGAGCATGATTTGAATGAGTTTGAATTTAAATTTGATTTAAAGTCCTTGTTTTAAAGATGTGTTTGTGAAGCAACTTGTTTTTTTCATCTTAAAACCCATGTCATGTGATGGCATGGTAAAATTCTACTTCTCAAAACAAGAATTTAGATATCTTATTACAAAATTTTTGAGTTTGTTTGATGGCTAAACAGCTTAGCCAAAGGTCCAAGTTTAGTATTTTCGAAAATAATTTGGGATTCAAATTTTACAAAAGTTTTGATGCTCAAATTTGACAAAATAGTGTTATCTTAGTTTATAGCACATACTTGAAAGTTTTCATGATTTTAGAAGGTCGCTAAGTGGTTCTTTTGATTTTAGAAAGAAGTACGCATTGTTTCTCTTTTTGCCTCAACAGAGAAGTCCACCTGGAGGATCGCTTGGAGCCTTTGAGTCACCATCTGAGGTCCTGTTTGGAACCAAACTTTTTTCAGAAGTCCCTATTACATCAAAAGGAATCTTATTATTTTATAGTATTAAATAAAATCTGTTTATAAATGTTTTTTGACAGCTGAGTGTTTTTTCGCGAGACGAATCTAATGAGCCTAATTAATTCATAATTTTGCTACAGTGATGCTACAGTAACCATTCACTAACCATAAATTAATATACCTCATTAGATTTGTCTCGCAGTTTAGCCCCAGGGTTTTGCAGTTAGTTTTATAATTAAAATTTATTTAATACTTCTAAATACTAAAAAGTTCCAGAGACTTCAAAAAAATCCCTGAAACCAAACCACCCCTGAGTGCCGCCCTCTCTCCAGTTCGCGCCCAACAGAGAAGTCGACTCGGAGGGTAACCTAGAGCCTCCAAGTCAGCGTCTGAGTCTGCGGGAGAAAAAGAAAACGTCAGGAACTCTCCGTCCGTACGCCGTCATCCGGTGTGCTGGCACACCTGCGTGATGCCTGGGTGCCACGCACCCATCCTCTGCCTCCTCCTTTTCCCCTCCCCTTCGTTCTCTCTTTTCTCTCCCGTTCTTTCTCGTGCTCTCTCTCCCTCTCTCAGTTCTGTTCTGCAGCAGGAGGAGGAGAAGGAAGATCCACCCCTCCCCTTCATCCTCGTCGCCGGGAGCCCCTATTGTGCCTCCTCCCCTTCCTCAGGTGCTTCTCCCTCCCTTCCCTTGCTCCTCCTTCCTTTCCCCATGGTTGGATGAGCCCTAAGCTTCTTTTTCTTGGTCATCTTCAACCTCCAGACAAAGTACGTCCCAAGACCCGATCTCCTCCACCGGTGATCTCCATCGACTTGGGAGCACTCCAATCACTTTCCCAACTCTAGGTGAGCCCTCTCCGGTGTTTTCCCAATGTTCCTTTGTGATTCATGGCTTGGCCTGGCCATGGTGGCCATGGAAGCTCCACCTCCATTGATGCTGTTTAAGCTCTTAACCCTAGTTTTTGTTCTAGGTATAGAGTAAAATGGATTGGTATTTTCATGTAGAAAATTTAGAAACTAACGGCATGGCGATTGGATGCCGGAATCACTCCCAATCGCATCTCCGGACATTTTTTCCTTTTATTTACGGTTATGCCACTGGCAGCCATTAATGGGGTTAACTTAAGTTTACTTGAAAATCTTATATTTTTTATGTATCCTATTGATTATTTTGATGATGTATGCTAGTTTGAAAATATTATTCATATCTTGCTCTTAAATTTTTTTTGGTCATATCCATCATGAGCATTACATTGTATTAATTTTATTGCATCATATGCACTCGTGTAAAGACCGAGACGCCGGATCAAGTGGTGTGTGAGCCGCAGCCGGAGCATGTGAGCGAGGAGACTACCACCGTGAAGCAAGGCAGGCACCGATTCTTATTGAACTCTATTTTGGATCATAAATTGTTAGTTGTTAACTATATTACTTGTGCATGGGCTTATCTCTAGTAGTTCATATGCAATGAGTAGAACCTAGTAGACATCATACCTTAACTCTAGAAATTTATTCCTAAGTTGAGTATGTTTGCTAGGTGTCTCGAATAATTGCTTAGTCGTGCTTAGTCCGGTAGAAGTCGAGAGGTGGCAAGGGCACCACCGCTCGCGAGCTCTAGGAGTTGTTCGATTAATTCAACTTACTAGAGATTAAAACTTGAGCAATTGTTAATAATGATGATGCGAGACTTGAGCAAGTGGTAGGGCCATTGGAGATGGAGTCCAAGGGGCATAGGCTTGCTTGAGTTGGTTAAGGACCACTACGTTGTCGCCGTGGTCTTGAGCACCTTTCCGTGCAAACCACATGTTTAATATGGGAATGGTAAGCTAAGTAACATACTCGACCGGAGTAATCTAACGGATTCGGATGGTTTGTCTGAGATGTAGCTGGAGCTCCCGGTTGAGGACTCAGTACATCTATTCACTCCGTCCGTTCGTTGATTACTTAGGTCGGGTATGCGAAGTGTTGAAAGCATGAATCGACCCTTATCTTGCGCGAAGGTATGGTGGTTCGGTCTTGTGTTTCGTGTGAGAAAAGTTGTACACCCCGGCCGGGTTATTAATCTATTGCAATAGTCGCGCTCTCGGTTATGAGCACGCTCTTTGAACTTGGACTTCAATGTAAGTCGCAGTAGAGAGCCAATGGAAGATTGGACTCATTTTGATGATGATCACTTTTACTTTATGTAATTGCTTGGTGATTGAGATAAGATTAGATGCCATGTCTTTTTCTTATTATAACTTGATCAAATGCTATGCTTTTACTACTTGGAATTTAATTGGTTAAAGCCTCTTGCATCCACCATATTTCTAGTACTATGGATTAAGTCCTCTTAGTACGAAATGTACTAATGGCATTGCCGTAAGCTTGCAGGTGAGCCAGAGGCCGTCTATGGCTACTTCTTCCCCGCCAAGGGTGGTGATGAGTAGTTCTAGCTTTGTGCTTGTGTGGTTGTCCTTTTAGGCACGAAGAACAACCATATTTTGTTATGTAAAATTATCGTATGAATGCGACGATGAAACTTTCTGCTGTAAAACTCTGAACTTTATGTAAACTTGAACCATGGTTTGTAAACTCAACTTTATGCTATGTTGTGGTGATGTATGACATGCAACTTGGTTATATATGATCCTTGTGATGGTAATTTGTGGAATACCGGGATTATTTCGGTTAAGCCAAGTGCCGGACCCCATTTCTGAGATCCTCCGTGCATACCGTGTTAGTCCCTGGATCAGTAGCTCATACGCACGGTTACAAGAGAAGGTATCATAACCATACAACATAAGATAAAAGAACTAATATTATTTGATCTTACCAGGGCACGTTGGCCTTACAGAGCATTGCAACGGTACCTACGTAGCGTTCCCAAGCGCCACAGGCAAACTTGGGCGTATACGAAAACCTAGCCTACACGTCGAACTCAGCATCGAAGTCATACTCGTATCCTTCTTCTGGAAAACCACCAAAAATTGAATAGTGAGTACATAAGGTACTCAGCAAGTCCCACCACTACTGCAAAGTATTTAGATGCAGAGGGTAGGATCAAGGAAAGGGTTCGGGTTTAATTTTGTGAAAATGCAGGATTTTTTATGCAAGTGGTGAGGTCCTCTAGATTGTTTATTGAAAAACAATGACAAGAGGAAGAGCACTTTGATAAATATAAAATGTAAGGGTTTGGACCCTGGGGGAGATACTTCGATCCCGCCAGTTCCCGAAGTCCACGAAAACCCTGAACACACCTTAACCCATTTAAAGGATATGGAGCATACTCATAGCCTTTCTTCAGGTTGCCACACAGGCTATTCCAAATTCTCCCACTAAACCAATCCCTAGTTTTTACCTGAAAACGGTTTTAAGAAAACTCACAGTAAAAGTTACTCACGCCAAAGTCTAATCATTGAAACTTCACCATAGTGATGCCTTTAACCGCAGGCACGGCTATCCGGATAGGTTATATCCTCTGCAGAGGTTGTACACTTTCCTTACACGATATACTTGAGTTGAATCAAGTATAACGAGGATCCGTACCCACTTCCGTCACACCAGCAACCACCACGGGACACGCCAGGGGCTCGTAAACCGATTTTGGCCATGAATGGGGTCTTATTGATACTGCCCCTAAACTTAGTAACACGGTACATGCACATCTCCCGTGCCGAGCCAGACCACGGATCCCACCAGATCACGTGTCGGCTCCTGGAGCCCGTTGCACCCTACCTCCAGGTGGATTGCCGTGCTAAGACAATGAGTGTGAATCCAAGTCTGTCCCATACCAGACATGTGGCTGTACGGTAATGCTAGGTGAGCCGCATTCAACGAACCGGTCCTTAATCGGCCAAGGTAAGCTCTCCTTAGCATGTGTACAAAGTAGGCACACGGCCATGCTTACCCCAGTCCTTAAAATATTTTTGTTTTGAAAAGAACCCAATAAACCTTGACACGCCATTAAAACTCACACAAACTACACAGTTTTCAAAAACGTTGCAAAAGTTCAGATAACATGAAACACCTTTTTGAAATAGTTTGTTTAAAAGCATAGCGCTAAATCCTAAGCATAATGCAAGGACGTTCACCATTAGCAAAGCTAATGATGAAGTATCCTGGGTTGAAGAAGGATTAAGATTTAACAAAGTCAAGGGATGGCTTAACCAACATGGGGTGTAACTGACAGATGATGAAAGCTTTACTTTTTCCAAATGACATGCAATAACAGGTTCTTGGTTGGTCAATTTTTAATATTTGAAAAACTGGGTTCAACATGATTAAGGAAAGGTAGGACTTGCCTTTTCCGACATCTTCGACTGGCTCTTCCACGTCCTTCACTTCTCGCGGAAGTTCGTCGAATAGATATTCGCTAAAAGCGTCGTAATCTAAACCTACGCGATAAGTGTCGAGTTACGTTACTAACGGCACAAACTGGTCACACATCAAACCATACAAGCAACAGTACCAAAGGGTTTGAAAAAACGGTTTTTCTCTAGGAACCGAGGTTGTTAGGGTATGCGAGATGGTTCTACGTAACAACTAGGTTTTATCATTTTACGCGATGTCATATATTCAACAAGTTGTATTAGGTTTAAACCTAACCATATTATTAACTTAGCATATTATATTATTCTATGTAACTACGCATGCTAAGCAAATTATATAAGCACATAAAATTATACGGATATGTTTGGCCTACATTTTATGTGAGAACCATGATTAACATTATTAAACCTAATCTTGTATTATCTAGGTGATTATGGTTATCCTATATTAACTTATTAAACCAACCATTTTTAGATCTTCATAGTTAGCATGATTAACTATGTTTAACTATGATTCTTTGGAGAAAATATTTAAATTTGATTACAAATATTATTCAATTTGGGTAAACTTTGGTATAACGGGATAGATCTTGAATTTAGAAGATTTTAGTGAACAAGAATCGTTGAATTTGAATGAGAAATGAAGAAGTTATGGCTTGTGGAAGTTTGATTTGCTAGAAAAGGTGTTCTACGGGCTTATTTGTGAGAAAAAGTTCTCTGAAGGGGCCTATCTGTAAAAACTAAGGGCTTAAACATAATTAAACTAAAAATTCTAGGGGGGCTACAAAAGAATTTTGGCCCCAGGGATGGCGGGTTCTAATATTCGAAACTTCAGGGGCTACGGTGTAAAAATCTAGACTGTTTCGTAATTATTTTTGAACTAGGTTGGACTGCGGGTTGATTTCTAAAAAGTCCAGGGGCTCTTTAGCAAGATTCCCGGGCGAACCGGTATCTTACGATCTGATCCGCTGGATCGGGATCGGAAGGCTCGGATACGATGGATCTGGGATCTACTCTGGGGCGCTAGATCTTGATCGGACGACCAAAGTCGTTTGGGCGCGCGGGGCGGTGGTGCTGGGTCGCCGGCGCGCGGGTTCCGCGGCGGCACGCGGCTTGGCTCGCCGGAGTTCGCCAATTTCGGTGCTCCAGGGGTCAATTCGACCGGAGTTTTGGCCGGGGATGGACTACGCGACATGCGTAATCCACCTGGGGCCTTGGCTGGGCTCGAGGTGGCTCGGGGTAGCAAGAGCGGCGGCGGTGGCAGGTCTCCGAGGCGAGGTTCGCCGGCGCACGCGTGTTCGGGCCGATCTGGGCTCGAGGGTGGGTGCAGCAGGCTCAGTGCACGTGTGCGATGCTAAAGCACGCCTAGGCGGGGCTTGTGCGGCTGTGCAGCATGCCCGCCACTGCGGGGCTGCGGCGCGGGCAGCGGCGGAGCGCCGTCGCGCGGTGCTCCGGGCACTGGGGTGGCCTACGGGCCCTAGCTTCGGGCTTAGGGATAAAGGGGGTCGGGACGAAGCTCACCTAGGCCGGGATTGGACTGTGTGGCGGTCGGCGGGGAGCAATTGTGCGGCGGAGCAGAGGTGGTCGGCGGCGGGGGCTGTGGCGTGTGGACTCGAATGGAGGAGTGAGGGTGCTCGGGCGTGGGCGAAACGGATCTCAGAGGAGCCTGGGCTCCTTTTATAGGCGGCAAGGTCGGTGCAGGGGCCGGAGTGAGCTCGGGGGGCCTCGCCGGCTTTAATGGTGGTAGGGGCCGAGCGCGCGCGGTTGAGGGAAGGGGTGCTGCGCGGCGCTGTGGGGTAGGGGCCGGGTGAGGGAGCGGGGATCGAGGCAGGGGTGAGCTCGCGCGAGCGCGGGCCACGTGGCGCGGACGGGTGTAGGGGCCGGCGTCGGGGAAGATGACCGCGCGGCGGTGGTGCCTGGGCGAGCGGCGGAGGCGGGTTTGCGCTGGCGTGGGCTGGGCGACGGCGCACGCGTGCAGCTGGGCCGGGGCGCGCGGGAGCCGGGCCGGGGCGGCGGCGTGCGCTGGGCCGGAGCGCGGTGCGCGGGAGGCGGCCCACGAGAAGGGGAAAGACGCGGGCCGAGCTGGGCCGGGCGGAAGAAAACGGAGGGGGCGGCCCATTTGAGGTTTAAATGTTCAAACAATTTCCAAATGGGTTTGAATTTGAATTTGGGGTGAATTCAAAAGATTCAAAGGCATTTTAGGACTAAAACACCTCATTAAAAACCAAACAACTCAAAGATGCACTCAAGCACATATTTGTGAGGTTTTTATTTTAAAAGTTTTTGACTTTTGAAATAATTAGCGTGAAATAAAACCTATCGCGTTTAAACTGTGCAAAATTTTAGTTATAAATTCAAAAATTCAAATTTTTAGTGAAATTTTAGAAAATCCAAAATTTTGGCTGCTACACCAAGTGGGTCAATGGATGGCAACTTGGTTTAGTCGATGTAATTTGGGCGGCTCCTTCACATAGTCCCTTTTCTTCAGAGCAAAAAAAAAATCTTACTTCCCCGCTATTTCAGTTTGGCTTTCCTCTTTGGTCTAGTGCTAGTTCCTGTGTAGTCCTACAGCGTCCCTTTCCTTAGTGTTTGTACAGCTTGTTAGTAGGTTTTCTTTAGTCCTTGCTTTTCTTCTCTGTTTTTTTAGTGATAGTCTTTCAGGCTGCCTTCAGCCTTGTAGATGTATTGAACTGGTGTTTTTTTTTCTTTAATTAATTAATTTTCAGTAGGGGGAAACCCCTCCTGTTCTCTCAAAAAAACAGTGAAGAAACAGTGAAACTGAAGAAACAAAAAGGAATCATCCTGAAGCTAGATTTTGAGAAAGCATATGACAAGGTGGATTGGGGATTTATGAGGCAAGTACTAGAGAGGAAAAATTTCAGTCCTAAATGGATAGATTGGGTGAGGACTATGGTAGAGGGAGGTAAAGTTGCCATCAACTTGAATGGGGAGATAGGAGCTTATTTTAAAAGCTACAAGGGGCTGAGACAGGGGGACCCCTCTCACCCATGCTCTTCAATCTGGTTGGAGATGCCCTATCAGAAATCCTAAATATTGCAAAAGTGAAAGGAATAGTAATGGGCTTAGTGCCAGAACTTGTGGAGGGTGGCTTAACTCATCTACAATATGCAGATGACACGATCATGTTTCTTCAATGTTCAGACGCAGAGATCAAGAACCTAAAATTCCTACTCTTTTGCCATGAGGAGATGTCAGGAATGAGAATAAACTACGCTAAAAGCGAAGTTTTTACTATTGGATTAGAAGAGGAAGTCAGCAATAGGATTGCTACCCAGCTGAACTGCAACTTGGGGAAGTTTCCTATGAAATACCTGGGTATTCCCATTGGAGATAGGAGGTTGACAAAGGATGTTATGAATATTCCAGCAGAAAAAGTTCAGAAAAAAACTAGAGACATGGAAGTGCAGTCAGCTGTCATATGGGGGCAAAGCTATCCTGATCTGATTAACTCTAGTCTAACAAATATTCCGATGTATATGATGGGTTTCTACCTACTATATGAAGGGGTACAAAAGTAGTTGGACTCCATAAGAAGCAGATTCTTTTGGCAGGGAACTGGAAACAAGAAAAAATTCCATATGGTGAAGTGGGAAACTTTGGCACGACACAAAGATCTTGGAGGCCTAGGTTTTATTGAAACTAGAACAATGAACAAAGTTTTGTTGGCTAAATGGATAGCGAGGATAGAGGGTGATGACAATAGCATGTGTATCAGATTGTTACGGAGGAAATACTTAGTTGGCAGGGCTTATTCTATGCAGAAAGGAAAAACAGGGAGTTCCCTCTTTTGGCAAGGTTTAAAGAAAATAGAAGAGTGGTATAAAAAAGGTAGAGGATGGAAGCTGGGGAATGGCAGATCTATAAATTTTTTGGAGGATGTATGGTCAGGTGAGTGCCCCCTACGAATTGTGTACCCACAGTTGTATGGAATTTGCATTGATAGGAGTGTAACTGTCAGGGAGGCATTTGAAAGTGGGTGGAATTTTAGTTTTAGAAGGAGACTACAAAGGACAGATCATGATCAGTGGAAAGCTCTGATGTCAGAATTAGAAAAGGTGAACATAACTGAAGAAGAAGACATTATGATATGGAAGTTAGAGAAGAAAGGGAAGTTTTCTACAAAGTCACTATACCGATATATGATAGATGGTGGTTTGATAGACACAAAGATGAAGGGAGTCTGGAAAGCAAGAATACCGCAAAAGATAAAAATCTTCCTTTGGATGGCTTGGAAGGATAAACTACAGACGGCAGAGCAGCTGGTGAAGAGGAACTGGAAAGGGCCGATATCATGTAAACTTTGTGGGGAAAAGGAATCAGGGAACCATCTGTTGTTCCAGTGCCCCATTGCCAGTGTAGTTTGGTGCTGGGTAAGAGATAGTTTGGGGTGGGAAAGTCTCCAATTTCTTTCAGTGATATAGATGCGATAAGAGACCATGTGAAAAAGGACATGATCATTGGTGTGGTAGCGGGAGTATGCTGGTCAATCTGGAAAACCAGAAATGAATGGGTGTTTTCTAACAAACTTGTCAAAAACCCAAAATTTATGAATCAACGGTCCTCGTGCAGCGCCCCCGGCGTGACCCGCTCCGCCGCGGCTGAGATCCCGCTGGCGAGCTCGACGCGGTCCCGTGCAATGGGCCGTCTTCTCGCGTCCGATCCGCGCGCACCGGCTTCGCCTCCCTTCCCGGGAGCTCCTTGGCACGATCGTTGCCTCGCGCGCGACCTAGCTCGCGCGCTGCTCGCTGCTTGCTCTGCTCCCATGGCGCTGCCATCGCGCGCACGACGCGCACACACACACTGCGCTCATGTCGCTCACGCACACCCGCGCCAATGGCGCGTTTATTTCTAACAGAGGTGGTGGTCACCACCTAAGGCGGGCTGAACCGCGTCCTCCGCGTCACGGGGTTCCACAACGCGGCGCCGCAGGTCCGCGTCGTCGGCCGCCGGAACGTGCTGCTCTCAATCAACGCCGACAAGACAGACGAGGCGGAGCTGCAGCGCGCGATGGTGGAGCGCACGTCGTCCACGCTGCTCCGCCCGCACGGCGCCGCCGTCCTGGACTACACCAGCCAAGGGTCCCTACAGGCCCAGAGCGCTGACTGCAGCGTGCTGGACAGGTACGGTGCTGCCTGGAGATGGAGGACGCCCTGAGCTACATATACCGGATGCATGCTTTGGGTGGACGGCTCGATCGGGCCGCTGGAGATCCGGGTTGTCCGGCCGGGCACCTTTGACGAGCTTGCCGACTACGCCACCTCCAATGGCGCCGCGTTCATCGGGCAGTACATGGTGCCCCGATGTGTGAGCGCACCGGCCATCATCCAGCTGCTGGACTCGCGTGTTGTGTCGAGCCACTTGATCCCTGCCGTGTGGCCGTGCCTCACTGGACACTGGATCCATAATGGATCGGAGTATTAATTACCATTGTGGATATATAACCTCAACTCAAAGGGTGTTGAATGTGTACCGTGGAAAGACTGCTTAGTCTCTATGTCCATGAATAAAAGGAACCCTCAGAGAGCAGAAGGACAATGCAAGCCGTCCATTATATTCATTTTCCTCGCTCTGTCCTCTGGCTCTCTCCTCTTTTCCTCACCATCATTGTAGTATTCGAGCTTGGGCTCCGCCATGGTGGCGACGACCATCACCATCGTTGTAGCAGGGCCAGGTTTTGCACGACATGTAGATGTAGTAGTACAACAAAAGCTAAGAACAGATACTAAGCTTGTTCAGTCCGGCCTCAGCATCCAAATTAAAGAAGATGCGCCAGAATTGGCAAAAAAATAAATAAATGAAAAGAGCAAGCAAGCTATCGATCGGGTGTTGGAGTCCCAAAAAGAAGCAGCTAGCACCAACTTTAATTCTTGTCTTCTACGTAGGGGTATTATATATAGTGTGTGTGTGGCTGGCCAGGATCTCAACACTTGCTTGTTCCTTTCTCGGCTTCCTTGACTTGGTTCTTAATTTGCTTCTCCAAGCTAGGTAATATTCCCTCCGTTTACAAATATATATGTGGTTGATTTTTTTAAAAAGCTTTGATCATTCATCTTATTTAAAAAATTTACTACAACATGTAAACCTATAAGTCACCAACAAATAACAACAAAAAAATAATAACTTTTAAAATGTTATAAATAAGATGAAGGATTAAAGTTTTGAAAAAAAGTCAACCGCGTCGTATATCTATGAACGGAGGGAGTAATAAGCAAAAGCAATTGACAGAAATATGGTTTCTTTTCATTTGGCGCCGAGTGTTTGTTTTTTTGGCAACGTTGTAATTAATTACAGGGTATTTTTTATGAAAATAAATGCAGAGATCGTTGCTGCCAGCAGGTGCTGCTGATGGCTACGGAAACCCGAGGCCCGAGGGGCACCTGCTGCCACGCCCACAGTGGCAACGGGTATGGGTCTCGCAGAGGCCGACGCCAAAATGGTGGTGGCTCAGGCCATGGCGACTGCCAGAAGCTCAAGGATCTGGTGCAGGAGCAAGATGATGGGGTGCTGTTGTGGAAAGCCTCAACACTTAGGGTGTTCATTATAGAGCAGGATACAGGTTGTATTGTAGAAAAGCTTCCTGTTGGCTATGTATTAGCAATATGTAATCATGTTTCAGTGGGAGCCTGTGTGTAAAAAGTAAAAACTCAATGAAAAGTGTCATTTACCGCATTGCCCATGAATAAAAGGATCCCCTCAAAAGGCAGAATGGCAATGCTAGCTGTACATTATTTTTTATCACTTTCTCCTCTGGTTCCTTGGCTCTCTCTTCTTTTCCTCAACATCATTGTAGTGTTCAAGCTTGGGCTCTCCCATGGTGGCGATGACCATATCGTCATACCATCCTGTTGTAGCAACTAGCAAGACCAAGTTTTGCATAGCATATAGTACAATAAAAGCTAAGTTCCTAGGGTGACTACTACAAAACAGGCCTTTGTTCCAGGCCATTTGTCCCGTCAGCCTTTGGGCCCGGGACAATAGGTGGCTTTTGTCCCGGGTCCAACGGCTAGCCGGGCCAGCGGGGGGACAGGGGCCTTTTGTCCCGGTTGGTGGTTCCAACCGGGACAAAAGGCCCGCGTAGCATTTTGTCCCGGTTGGAACCACCAACCGAGACAAAAGTCCCCCCTTTTGTCCCGGTTGGTGCCTCCAACCGGGACACAAGGCCTTGGGCCCCTTATCCCCTTCCCTCTCCCCCCGCCTGAGCCATTCAGCTCACTTGTTTTCTTGCTATTCTTGGTTCGGGATAGAGGAGTTCTTGCTCATTTCTTCACCATATTTGTGAAGATCTTTGATTCCCCGTCCATCCATCGGCGCACATGGTTTGGGGCTTGTTTTTCTCTTCTTCCTTGTATAGCTCATTTCATGCTTTAGAAATAGAGAAAATGTGTAGCTAGCTCATTTCTTGGACATTTAGCTAGCTAGATTGCATATGTAGGTGTGATTTTCTTTTAGATTTAGATGAGTATGTGGATAGTAGAAATTTTTAGAATGAGTGTAGACACTTCATGTGATGTACTTGTATATATGACCATATTGTGGATAGTTGATTTTTTTATTCATGAATGAATTAATGAAATGAGTATATTAGAATTTTTTGTATTATGAATGGATTATTTTGACACTCTAGTGATGTATTTAATCAGGCTCACATTGAAACCATCTAGAAGCTAAAAAAATCTTTATTTCGAAACAAGTATACGTCGTTAATCTCCATCCAACGGTGATGGCACTACCTTTCGGGGATACACGATGCGCTATAAGGACGTCGCAAATCGGTTGGTCGCATCACCAGCACTTCCGATTGATAAGAAGACAGCATTTGACGCAATCAGCATGCCCGTTGTTGTACGAGAGCATATCAACGAGCATGCTGCCTGTGCCAAGTGCTGTGCCTGTTAATCGTAAATGTTGGTGCTGCGACTGGCCGATTGGTGACATCCTTGTACCGCACCGTGTCCCCCCGAAAGGCAATGTCATCACCGCAGGGTTGAGGTTACTGACATATACATTTTCAGAAATAAAGGTTTATTTTTCTTCTAGAGGTTTTCTGGATATTGAAAAGAGTGTACTCCTGGAACTGAAGGGTGTCAAAGTAATTAGAAGTTATAGAGATTTCTTTCAATTAATTAGAGATTTCTTGAGGATTAATGATACATTTTATCTTTTTTATATGATTTCATTGTTATTTGCAAGAGTTGTTAATCTGATCATTGTAATGGTAATTTTTGCATTGTAATGGAAAGAATTTATAATTTTGTGGAAAATAAAGGTATTTTTCAGAAAAATATGGCTTCAGCAGCTGAAGGGAGTGGCGCCGGTGGGGGTGATCGTTGTCCTTCTGGAGAGAAGGGCACAACTCGAGTAGGTCGTCGGTCCAAAAAACCTAGTGCTTTTCATACGGCAGCGCTCCGTTATTTGAAAAAAGAATATAGAGAATGCATGGCAAGGGGCGAGGAACCTCTGTTTGATCTTGAGGATTTATTGCGGCGTTACGGTTCGTCACCACCAAACTCGGAGGTTTCAGCTCCGCCATCTTCTTCTGCACCAGCAAGAAATCCGTTAGAGCATTATGCGTTCCAACGCAAGGACGGTTGAAAACCTATGTGTTGACCGAATTTTTAAGTTTCATGTATAGTACTCCTTTGTTAAGTTCTGTAATGGATTAAGTATTCCTTTTAATTAATCAAGATGTATGATGGATATTGCATATCTTTTAATTATTCATGTTATGTTACATTTAGTTTAATTTAGGTTTGATATATTTTATTTATTCGATACGTGTAAAGAATTCAAATCGATTTATTTAAAATGCAGATGGACCGGCAATGGATGTACAATGCTGACCGACGTTCGAAAGAATTCATTGATGGCCTGCATTATTTTTTGTCTGTGGCTGAGGCCAACAAGCAGAATGGTTTTATGTACTGCCCGTGTGTTCATTGCAACAATAACAAGGATTACTCATCTTCAAGAATCCTACACAGCCACATTTTCGCAAATGGTTTCATGGAGAAGTATGTTTGTTGGATGAAGCACGGAGAACAGGGGGTTACCATGGAAGACAATGAAGAAGAAGATTTTGGTGACCACTTTCCCGGGAATGCTGGAATCGGTGCATTCGAGGACGATATTCCCATGGAACAGGCCGAAGTAAATGTAGCAGAAAATGATCCCAGCGATGATCTGGGGCTGGCATTGCACAATGTGTAGGCAGACTGTGAGAGTGAAACGGAGAGGTTGAAGTTCCAGAAGTTGTTAGAGGACCACCATAAGTTGTTGTACCCAGATTGTCAAAATGGATTGAAGAAACTTGACACCACCTTGGAGTTGCTGCAATGGAAGGCGACAAATGGTGTATCCGACAAGGGATTTGGTGAATTACTCAAACTTGTTAAAAAAATGCTGCCTAAGGACAACGAATTGCCTGCCACAACGTATGAAGCCAAAAAACTTGTTTGCCCTTTAGGACTGGAAGTGCAAAAGATACATGCATGCCCCAACGATTGCATCCTCTACCGAGGCAAGTACGAGAATTTGGATGCATGTCCTGTATGCAGTGCAATGCGTTACAAGATTAGAAAAGATGATCCTGGAGATGTCGAGGGGGAGCCTCCCCGGAAGAGAGTTCCTACGAAGGTCATGTGGTATTCGCCTATAATACCATGTTTGAAGCGTCTGTTTAGAAATAAAGATAATGCTAAGTTGATGCGATGGCATAAAGAGGAACGCAAGAAAGACTCGATGTTGAGACACCCCGCTGATGGGTCGCGGTGGAGAAAAATAGATAGAACGTACCCTGAATTTGATTTGGATGCGAGAAACATAAGGTTCGGTTTGAGTACGGATGGCATGAATCTTTTTGGTGAGATGAGCAGTGGTCATAGCACTTGGCCTGTGACTCTTTGTCTGTACAATCTTCCACCATGGCTCTGCATGAAACGAAAGTTCATCATGATGCCAGTGCTTATCCAGGGTTCAAAGCAGCCCGGAAATGACATTGATGTGTACCTAAGACCATTGGTCGAAGAACTCTTATTGCTCTGGGCGATGAAGGTGTACGGATGTGGGATGAATACAAACAGGAAAACTTCAACCTACGATCATTGCTATTCGTAACGATCAATGACTAGCCTGCTCTTAGTAACTTGTCAGGACATTCGACCAAGGGATACAAAGCATGCACACACTGTTTAGATGATAGCGATAATATATGGTTGACTCACTGTAAGAAAGTTGTATACATGGGTCATCGTCGGTTTCTTCCCATCAGGCATGCGGTACAAAAGAAGGGCAAGCATTTCAAAGGCCAAGCGGACCACCGAACAAAACCGATGCACCGTAGTGGTAAAGACGTCTTCAACATGGTAAAAGATCTAGAAGTTATTTTTGGAAAGGGATCTGGTAGCCAACCTGTTCCGAACGAAAACGGAATGGCGCCCATGTGGAAGAAGAAATCTATATTTTGGGAGCTACCATATTGGGAAGTCTTAGATGTTCGTCATGCAATTGATGTGATGCACCTCACGAAGAATTTTTGCGTCAACCTGATAGAATTCTTGGGAGTGTACGGAAAGACAAAAGATACAGTAGAAGCACGTCAAGAATTGCAACATATGGAAGAACAAGATGCCTTACATCCACAACAGCGAGATAATGGACGACAATACTTAAGTCCTGCCAGCTATACTCTTAGCAAGGAAGAGAAAGAAACCATGTTTGACTGCTTGAGCAGTATAAAGGTTCCATCTGTATACTCATCCAATATAAAAGGAATCTTAAATTTGGCAGAGAAGAAATTTACAAATCTCAAGTCCCATGACTGCCATGTGCTTATGACCGAACTTCTTCCGGTTGTGCTGCGGGGGATTCTGCCTGATAATGTCTGATATTTCCACCATCTTTCTTCAACATCTTGACACATCTTCTAGGGCACCTTGTCAAAAAGATTGATATTCTCGGACCAGTATTTCTACACAACATGTTCCCATTCGAAAGGTTCATGGGGGTACTCAATAAATGTGTTCGTAATAGAGCTCGTCCAGAAGGAAGCATCGCCAGTGCCTACGGAACTTAGGAGGTCATTGACTTTTGTGTTGACTTTATTGATAACCTTAAACCGATTGGAGTCCCTGAATCGCGATATGAGGTGAGACTAACTGGAAAGGGTACATTAGGAAAGAAATCTTATGTCTGCACAGATGATTTCTCATTCAAGAAAGCACATTATACGGTTCTTCAACAATCATCCTTGGTTGACCCATATATCGAGGAACACAAGAAAATTCTGCTCTCCAATTTCTCGGAAAAGTCTGAGGCATGGATTACACGTGAGCACATGAACACTTTCTGCAGCTGGTTGCGGAAGCATCTAATGCATAACATGGATATAAGTGAACAACTGTTCTTATTGGCTAGGGGATCATCTTGGAATATCTTAACATACCAAGGGTACGAGATAAATGGAAACACATTTTATACGATAACCCAAGATAAAAAGAGTACCAACCAAAACAGCGGTGTTCGTATGGATGCCATGGAAAATAATGGAAAAAAGACACATATTACGGCTACATTGAAGAGATATGGGAGCTGGATTACGGTCCCAATTTCAAGGTGCCTCTATTTCGTTGCCAATGGGTTAAGCTATCTGGAGGAGGGGTAACAAAAGATGAGTATGTGATGACAATAGTTGATCTCAACAATCTTGGGTATAGAGACGAGCCATTTGTCCTAGCCCAGGATGTCGCTCAGGTTTTCTACATTAAGGACATGTCCAGCAAGCCAAAGAAGGGGATAAACAAGCAAAAGGATGAGCCTAAGCGACACATAGTTCTATCAGGAAAGAGAAACATCATTGGAGTGGAGGACAAGACAGACTTGTCAGAAGAATATAATAATTTTGTTGCCATTCCACCTTTCGAAGTAAATGCTGATCCATGCATCCTGCTAGCCAATGATGATGCTCCATACTTGCGCCGTGATCATAATCAAGGGACATTTGTGAAGAGAAAGTCTGTTACCGTTAATCCTTCATGTACTTGAATCATTTTATATTATTGTATAAAAACATAATCGCAATTCGAATACTTTTATTATATATGTACTGTACAATTATACTTTATATGTTATATATATATATATTATTTTATATATTTTTCACTTCATTACCAGACTCAATTATAATTTTCATTCAATAATGGATTACTCAACTAATTTTATTTATTTCATGAAATTACATTCATATTAACACACTATACTCTCTCACTAACACACACAATCTCACTAACACAAACTATCTCTCAAACTCACACACTACTCATTAATATCATGAAATTGCTTAATTTTATCTAAAATTCACTTTTTAAACATTAATATCGTGATAAAATCCACTTTCTGTCGAAAAGCAACAGTTAGAAAAAATTTGTTCACCTAATATATTTTTGCATGGTCAAAATAACAAATATGATTTCAAAAAAGTTAGATATTTCATTGACCCAATCACTTGAATGAAAATTAATTATTTTTGTTGCGTGTATCAAATTTATATAGAGATAAGAAATTTTGTTCCATAATTTTTGGAATCATAATTTTATTAACTAAATTAACAAATGAAAGCCAATTTTAAAAGAGAAGTAAAAAGAAACAAAAACAAACATAAGATTAGGCGGGAACGAGAGAAAACGGGCCCCTTTTGTCCCGGGTGGTAGATCCACCCGGCACTAAAGGTGGGCCGCGGGCTGGGAATTTTCCCGGCCCGCCCAAAAACACCTTTTGTCCCGGGTGAAGCCACCACCCGGGACAAAAGGGCCTTTTGTCCCGGGTGGTGGCTTCACCCGGGAACAACAAGCGCAAACGGTGCCTCCAGAGACTAATGTCGCAGCCGATCACCTGTCTCAGCGAAAAAGCAGCTGCGCTTCCACAGACGTCGCCGTCGCCGAGCCAACGGGGATCCAGGCTGCAGTTGAAGCGTCGGCCCCGCAGTGATTTCCAGTGGATGAGATCACCCAGCGGACACCTTGTGACCTGCAGACTGCCGTTAACAACTTAATGTTCATTGTTGCGTACGGTACCGCCATGCCAACCCAACCAGGCAACGTGTACCATGGGCAGCAAATTCCGCCTGGATACACACGAGTTGGCGTGGAGTAGGTGTGCCAGGGTTGGGAGATGCTCGAGCTTGATATTCCTGGAGGCGATGGGGAGAGGACACTAGCAGAAGCCATTCATGGCTACATCCTATGGGATAAGCGCTACATTGTCATAAAGTCGGATGATCAAACACCAAGACCGGCATCTCAGCATGCCTCTCCAAGGCCGGCATCTCTGCAAAACTCCCCAAGGGCAGCACTGTCTCGGCAAGGATCACCGGCACATTCTCCATCACCATCATCTCATGCGCCGATGAACAATCAAGCGTCACTATCGCCTCCATGGTCACCCCCTCCGCCGCCGGCAAAGAAGCAGAAACGGCCGCCGGCAAAGAAGGTAGCTACACCGGCTAAGGAGCCTCCAAAGAAGAAGGAAAAGGAGAAGAAAACCAAGGAGGCTCCTATTAAACCCTGGGACATGAGCCTTGAAGAATGCGATCGGATAACTCAAGAAAGAGTTAAAGAGCACTTCAAGCCGAAGCCGAAGCCGGAGCCCGAGAAAGTCATAAATCTGATAGATTTGAAATTTTTTAAGGGAATGTGCGAAGCAAATAAGAGAAAATTCATTCCGAGAGACCCCCCTTCAGACTACGAACACACAATTATCAAAACTACTGAGAAAAAGAAGAGACAATCAAAGTCGTCGTTGTCCGATGTTCCACAGCTCGGAGCCCAAAAGAAACAATCAATAGAGCCTCTCGTAGTGGGACAGACGACGCAAGAACAAGACTTTGTTACATTTTTGAAAGAATCAAACCTGACGGCGGCTCAGATTGCAGGGGGAGAAGATATTCCAAAGGCCGATGTGGTCGTCAAATGGACGTTTGAGATTGGCAAAACTCTTGTACCCCCCGAAGTAGTGTCTGTGCTTCCAACGCAAATGTATAAGCTGCACCAGCACTACATGCGTGCGATGGCCGATTGCATCTTCATGCAGGGCACAAAGATTAAAGATGACGATTTCTTACGGGGGGAGGCCATTATATGGATAAACTGGGAAGAAATTTACCAACTATTCCATCAGGAGGCCCTCGACATCTCTATGGTCGGCTTGTGGGTTCTGTAAGTATTTTACTCTCCTTACGTATTGTTTTGCATGATCTCAACATACTGATCTCTTGATTTATTCGGTATCATGTAGAATGGAGATACATACTTGCAGAAGAAAGGGATACTCTCACCTCGGCTTCATCGACCCAATTACTTGTAATTGGAGACTTCTACGTGACAATTCCGATGAGATATTCCAAAACTTGTTCAAGTACATAAGCGTTCATCACAACAAGCAAATGATATTGTTTTCTTACAACTTTGCGTGAGTGATTCCTTCCATCTAACTCTTTCTATTCTGTAATCGAATTGTTTAAACCTTAACTACCAAGAACTGCCTCCGTATAATCTTGCAGTGAACACTGGGTCCTAATTGTGATAATTCCCGAGAAGAGCCTACTCGTGGTTATGGACTCATTGAGGAGACCTCCAGAACAATACGAAAATCTTCTTAACATGATGAAAAAGTAATTCTACCACTACTCCGTCGATGACCGATAATTTGAATCACTTTGTTACTTGACTATAATTATTCTAATCATGCACAGGATTTGGAAAGAATTCGCTAAAAATCATCCAGGCAAATTTGACAAGGAATTGAAGATCAAGAAAGATTTTCTGGTACGCACTTGGATGATTCGTTGCACGATTCATTAGTTTTATTATATATTCATGTAAATACCTGATAATTTCTTCTCTCTTAAAGTGTTTGAGGCAGAAACAAGACACTGTATTGTGCGCATACTATGTATGCGAGAACATCCATGGTCTGGTAGGTCCTCCAAAGGGCTGGACAGATTGGAAGGAGGAAGTAAGTAAAAAACTTGTTAATATTTGAACTCGTATTTTAATTAGTCGAAATTAATTAACCCTTTTTCCATAGGTCGGGGAGATGCGTGATAAACTCATACCGGAGGAAAAGATTATGGTGATTCAAGAACAATTCTCCGGATTTATTGTTGAGCAAGTCCTCGATCCAAAAGGCGAATTCTATTATGATGGAATATCTAATATTGACAATCACAGCAAATATGACAATATGCGCGTATATATGTAATTAAGAACGAATATACCTATGTAAATATATATGTGTCTATGTATTAAATTTCTATTTATGAGTATGTATGTATTAAATTTCCAAAAGGCGAATTCTACTATGTAATTAAGAACGAATATACCTATGCAAATATGATGGAGTATGTATGTATTATATATATAAGCACTCCAATAATATATATGTGTATATATATTTATATAATATTGGTCCTAGACATTTTCATATGTAAAGGAATTCACATGTATAGATATGTGTATACATATATATATAAGTGAATTAATTTATATATGAAAACTATCTAGGACAAATATTATATAAGTAACTATATATATATGTATATATTAGTGGAGATCATACACACTGAATTCCAATACATAAGTTTAATTGAAATGCAAAAGTATAATTGAAATAGAAAAAGAATTGAGAAAAGAAAAACATGAAAAAAGGGACCTTTTGTCCCGGTTGGTAACACCAACCGGGACAAAAGGGTGCGCCAGCCACGTGGGTGCTGGCTGCACCTTTTGTCCCGGTTGGTGTTACCAACCGGGACAAAAGGTCCTCTTTTGTCCCGGTTGCCCGACAACAGGGGTTTCCCAACCGGGACAGATCAACGTTTTTGTAGTAGTGGGTGTTGATTATAGTGGGACATGATGGTTATGTGTTACCAATTTTTTTTAGATAATGTATTAGCAATATAATCATGTTTCTATATAGGTGTGGTACAAACTCAATGACAAGTCACAAGTGTTATTTACCACATTGCCCATGCATGAATAAAAGTAAAGGGCAATGCGAGCTGTCCATTCATTTTCGTCAGTTTTGTTTCTCTTCTACCTCTCTCCTCTTTTCCTCACCATCATTGTAGTAGTCAACGTTGGGCTCCGCCATGTGGAGATGACCATCATCATATTCATATCGATCGCATCCGCCTGTTGTAGCTGGACAGGGTATACATTTTCCGAAAATAAAAATTTTTGCCCCTCACCGAAAAATAGGAAATTTTGAAAATTTAACAACTACAGATTCGGCTTTTGTCCCGGTTCCAAACTGACTTTTGTCCCGGTTTTGGAACCGGGACATGGCTTCCGGGACAAAAGCCTCGAGGCTTTTGTCCCGGGTGGCAGAACCGGGAGAAAATGTCCCTGACGCTAAAATTTTTTTTGCACCCCGCGAGATTCGATCCCAAGACCTCTTGCCTAGCGTATGGTTTCCTTCCAACTCACCTAAGTAGTACATATGACTCAGTATAGAATAACATCCTTTTGATCTATCACGTGGAGGGCCCTTTTGTCCGGGTTGGTTACACCAACCGGGACAAAAGGGGCCTTTTGTCCCGTGTGGATCCACCAACCGGGACAAAAGGGTCACCCTTTAGTCCGGGTTGGTGTTACCAACCGGGACAAAAGGGTTAGGCCTTTTGTCCCGGGTGGAGACACCAACCGGGACAAAAAGTCCTTTTGTCCCGGTTTGTGGCTCCACACGGGACAAAAGGCCCCTATCCCCCCGCTGGCCCGGCTAGCCGTTAGACCCGGGACAAAAACCACATTTTGTCCCTGGCCCAAAGGCAGCCGGGACAAATGGACTGGAACAAAGGACTATTCTGTAGTAGTGTTTCAGATCAAATTTCAATTCAAACAAATTTAAACTCTAAATATTAATACTAGGTAGTGCACAAGCATATATGGAATCAATAACCGACGAATGAAGGTGCGGTACACTACCGGAAAACGGTATTTTGCCGTGTGCCAGAATCTTCGCCGTGTGCATTATTTCGGGCACACGACGAAGACCTCATTTGCTGTGTGTCGCCAGAAGAACACACAGCAAAGCAAAAACACACGGGAAACCTTACTCTTCGCCGTGTGCCAAGGGCCAGCACACGGCAAACCTTGCTCTTCGCCATGTGTCAGCCAGTATCGGTATCATCTCTTTGTTGTTCTCTAGATACACAATCTCCCTGTCGGGACGTGTATTTGGAGAACAGCGGGGAGGTGCTGCCGAAATTCTGTCTCGGATACTAGTAGAGTATGGAAACTAACCACAACTACACATCTTCGGATGGGTTTAGGACCTATCTTCACTTATTAGAGCATGCTAGACATCGTGTAGTTGGTATTGATTTTTAAATCACTTCCTCACATGGCAAAGGATGGATGACCGTGAGTGGATGTACAAGGGCTGGCAGAGCGAGCAAGAGTATGTTGAGTTTGCTCTAAAGGTCAATGGCTTCTTGAAAAAGGCATTTGATAGAGGACAGAGTAGAATGCCGTATCCATGTAGCAAGTGTGAAAATAGAATACATCAATCACAACTCAGTATGGGTAAACACATTATCAGAAATGGGTTTGTGGAAAACTATACTCGGTGGATCTGCCATGGTGAAGCCCATCGTGCGAGAGAAGAGGTCGTCAGACAACGCATCGATGATTATGATGCTGAAGCCGGTTGCGCAGACATGTTAGCAGACTTTCATGAAGCACACTTCCAAGAAGTACCTAGAGAGGAACCGCCAGAGCCTACCGCAAAGCAGTATTACGACATGTTGTCTGCGGCACAGAAACCACTCCATGGGCATACCAATGTTTCTCAATTCGATGCTATTGCACGCGTACTGGCCCTAAAGTCTGAGTGTGGCATTAGTCGGGATGGCTTCGACAAAATGTTGACGGTTTTTGGTAGTCTGCTTCCGGAAGGACACATTCTTCCAAAGAGTATGTACGAGGCACAAAAACTTCTTCGTAGTCTTAAGATGCCATATGAGAAGATACATACTTGTCCGAAGAGATGTATGTTGTTTAGAAAAGAACATGCAGACGCAAACTACTGTACAAAATGTAAATCATCTCGTTGGCTGGAGGTAGACTCTGGTGACGGTCAAAAGAATATGCAGGATTTTTACAGGTGTGATGAGGGATACGAGGAGCGGGCGGCGATTGTGGCTCACAATCGATGCGTTAAACTCGTGAAGGACATGCATTATGAGGCACAAGTCCAGTGCGTCATCAACTATTGTGTACATTTCCTAAAGCAGAAGATCGGGAAGTCTGAGGCGAGGGATTTGAAGCTGACTCGAGAGCAATATTTACAGGTAAGTTCAAATTTATTATAAGATAAAAAACATCATTAAATGTCTCTTTTCTTAAATGTCATGCATTTGATCACGTGTAGGTTCCTGCGTGGTGGTGTCGTAATGACACCGTGTGCTGGGAGCGCATAGTGGACAAGTGGTTCGACCCCGAGTGGCAGCCTTTGCACGACGCTGGCCGGCAGCGGCGATTGCTGATGCTAGGTCCAGCGCACCATCAAGGCAGCCTCAACAACGACGAGTACAGGGCTAGATGGGTACACACTACACAGACTCATTTCTCTAATGTAACGTTCAATTCAGCATAATTTGTAATCAACTTCCTTTTTCGCAGTCGTCCTCACATGAAGGCCAGGAGTGCCCCCCGTTCCTGGGATGGGCTCTGGCCCGCAAGGGCAAGGCGACATCCAACGTCACCTACAACCCTGACGACCCGCCCTCGGCGTACATCAACCCCGTCCGTCCACAGTCGTATCCAGGCGTACACAGAGATGGGAAGACAGGTCCATGGGCCAGACTGGGATCCGAGGACCCAGCCCCTTGATGGAGAAGTCATTATGAGGGTGGGAGGAGGCAAGAAACATGGGCGCTACTACATTGGCGACGGCCTTTTAGACACGGCCAGCACTCCCACCCTCTCCCAGATTCGAGCGAGGAGCACGGCCAATAGCCCGGCCATACGGCCACGGCTGTCCGCGTCGCAGCTCCAAGTGCAGGAACTTTAAGTTATTTCTTATTTATTCATAGTTCATTGGTTTTGTACGTATATTTGCTTTGCGTTGTAACATTATCATGAACTAATGTAGCACCAAATGCAAGCGCAACAGGCGGCGTACGAGGCGGCACTGGCAGAAGAGAGGAGGATACGACAAGAGAACGAGCAGAAGCAGGCGGCCGAGATGGCCCAGATGTACAACTACATTCGAGGTTTTTCTGTCCAAATGGGTAATCCCATCCTAGCCATGCAATTCCCTATGGCTCCTCCTCCTACTACTCCTCCGGTGAGTATTTTGAAAACCCTTTAGTTTTTTTTGAAGTATTAGATACTTAGAGAACTTTAGACTTAGAGATTGTGACTTACATTACTCACTTAACGATTTAGGGGACCTACATCTGATCTTTTAGTGCTCTATTATAACTTGAGAACTTGGTTTTTGTCTCACCTGCAATTTACTGTCTTACTTTTTTTGCAGAATCTATCGGCGGCATCGAATACGCCAGAATTGTCGCCGGGCATCTCACCGACGCTCCCACAGCAGTTGTTCCCGCCTCAATTCGGCGGCGCCCCACCGTTCGACGACCCACCACAGCCATAAACTTGTTTATTTCAATATTTATGGACTTGTGAACTTCTAGATATGTATTTGTGAACTTCTGGACTTTGCATTGGACTTCTGGATGTGTTTGAAGTTATTTCCGGCTAGTTGTGATATATATGTGATATGTAATGCTGATATATATGTTGTGATATGGGGTCCTTTATACGTGAAAAACAAAAAAGAATAGGATCTGTTTGGTCACTTTGCCATGTGCCAGGGACTAGGCACACGGCAAAGTGACCATGTGACTACCCTAGAAACCTAATTCGCCGTGTGCCAGGGCTAGGCACACGGCGAACTGACCATAATTCGCCTTGCGTCATAAGCTAGGCACACGGCGAAACTTACTGATTTGCCGTGTGCCAGAACCAAGGCCACACGGCGAAGTCTGAAAGTTCACCGTGTGTCCACGGTGCAGACACACGGCGAATAGACGCCGACGCCGTCAGCTAGCCCGGACGGCGTCTTCTCGCTTTTTTTCGCCGTGCGCCTATATATACACATGGTGAAAAGGTTCACCGTGTGCGCGACTTTTGACACACGGCAAACAAGGGCTTCGCCGTCCCTGTAGCTGCCGTTGGCGCTTTGCCGTCGGCGAAGTCTTCGCCGTGTGCTTACGGTTCTTCGCTGTGTGCCTCGGGCACACGGCGAACTCGTGGTCTCCGGTTGTGGTAAGAGGAGAGGGTGAGGCTACCAAACGCCCAGATGTCGTAGCTAGCCGAGATCTAGAGGAGCAATCTAGAAAAAGTGATTGAATCATCACGGTTTAAGGATTAGAAAGTGATTTAGATGGATCGGTGACCATACATGGTCTTTTGGGCTGGTTCGGAGTGGTTCTATAAAATTTCGGACCGGTATAGATTTTTTTTAGATCCCAGCGAAAACAAGAAATTTCCAAAATTTCCGAAATTTTGGTCCAAAATTTTAATCCCTGAGCAGGACCAAGTTTTGCACAACATGCATGTAGTAGTACAACAAAAGCTAAGAACAGATACTAAGCTTGTTCAATTCGGCCTCAGCATCCAAATTAAAGCAGATGCGCCAGCATTATTGGCAAAAAAAACAGAAAAGAAAAGAGAAGGGCAAGCAAGGTATCGATCGAGTGTTGTTGTCCCAACAAGAAACAGCTAGCACCAACTTTAATTCTTGTCTTCCACATGTCGTAGGAGTATTATATATAGTATGTGTGTGGCTGGCCAGGATCTCAACACACTTGCTTGTTCCTTTCTTGGCTTCCTTGACTTGGTTCTTAGCTTGTCCGAGCTAGGTAAGTAATAATAAGCAAAAGCAATGCACACAAATATGGTTTCTTTTCCTTTGCCGAGTGTTTGTTTTTTGGCAACGATCGAACGAAGGGTCGTAATTGCGTGGAATTTTTTGTTGAAAACAATTGTAGGTCGTTGCTGCCTGGTACGTGCTGCTGATGGCCACGGACACCCGAGAGCCACTTGCCACGCCCACTGTGGCAATGGGTCTCGCCGAGGCCGACGCCAAAATGGTGGGGGCCACGGGCCATGGCGACTGCCAGAAGCTCAAGGATCTGGTGCAGGAGCAAGTTCCTACGACGATGCTGGTGGTGATGGCATCGGGCAAGCAGACCTCCCCGAAGAAGCCTTCCGGTGCGAGCATGCATCCGCTGGTAGCAGCAGCGGCATGTAGAGGAAATTTGCAAGAATTGAGGATTCTTCTCAACAGGGAACCAAGTGAGGATCTCAGCCAAGAATTTCTCCATCAGAAAACAGCATATTTCTGCACCACCAACACATCTGATGTAGAACAGCAAGTGCAGCCACTTCCTCTGAACGATGTTACCGTGGAGGGCGACACCGTGCTCCATCTGGTAGCCGCCAATGGGGAAGGGCACAACTTCTTGGCTTTGCTAACTTCATCCACTGCCTGGAGGAAGGATTACTGTGTAACGAAAATAACAGCGGCGACACGCCCCTGCATTGTGCTGCCAGGGCTGGGAAAGCCAAAATGGTTTGTCATCTTATTGCTCTTGCGACAGGCAACAGGATGGTGACACAGCTGCTAAGAAAGGTGAGCAAAAGAAAGGAGGCTGCCTTGCATGAGGCTGTCCGTATTGGAGATAATCAATTAGTCGTTGAGCTACTGCGGACTGATCGAGAATTGGCTTGTTTTCCCAAAGAAGGAACTTCACCACTGTACCTAGCCATCTCTCTAGGAAGGGACAAAACTGCCATGACGCTACATGATGAGAGCGAGAACAAAATTCTCTCCTACTTGGGACCAGATGGACAAAATGCACTGCATGCTGCGGTTCTCCGAGGCCCAGGTACAAATACTCTTCGTTTCCTCTTCTTTTATGTGCGCCCAGCCCATCCTTGTCCGTAGTTTTCCTGTTCTCAACCCACGATGTCAGGAGGAAGTCCAATTTTAACCATCTAACTATAATCTGTCTAAATTTAACCATCAAACTCTAAAACCGATTATCTTCAGTAATGGAGCTATAGAGACTACATATATTTGATCTTCCAAGTGGTTTTAAGGGCGATTTTTTAATTTAAAAAACAATTTGATCTCTAATAATCTTATCTTATCTTACTATTACTAATTTGAGGTTGAAAATGATGCACTACTTATGAGGTGCTCTAGAAAAAAAATATAGAAAATCTCATAATAATCAGAAACATCTAGCCTTCTATTTATATACCATAATGACTAATAGGCATTGGACTATTTTTCTTGATTTCTTCTTATTATTAACCCACATCCCACCGTAATCAATCCATGCGTCAATATCTCTTGGAGGACAATTTAAAGTCTTTTTTTCTATTTTTTCTTATTATTAACCCACCTGCCACCACAATTAATCCATGCATACCCACCTCCCAATGCAATCAATCTATGCATCCTTACCTCTTGGAGGACAATTTAAGGTTTTTTTTTTTATTTTTCCTTAATATTAGCCCACCTGTCACCACTTAATCCATGCATCGATACATCTTGGAGGCCATTTAATGTTTTTTTTTCTTAATATATTTATATAACGAGTACCTTTAAGTTGATCGGTCATTATGTAGATTAATATGATATCCTTCTCAATTAACCACGTGACTTCTTGTCTATTGTACCAATCCGATCAATATACCAATCATTTAATATCGACCTCAATTCCACAATCCTCTCAGAAAAAATCCGGCAAGCCACACACTGCATCAGCGGACTCGTTGCTATAGTCAAGAATCCTATGCATTTTAGGTTTTGTTTTATGGATGTGTAGAATCATATTGGATCAGTGTTTCGATAGACGGTCACGCGTCATGTGGTTGCATGCTTTTGCTTCTGATTGATCTGTTCCCACTCCCGACAGAAGCACATAAAAAATCTAATGCAATAGACAAGACTTAATTTCTTTCATATTTAAATCTAACAGACAATCTTTATAATATAACAAATAATACACTAATTTAATAGAAAAAAAATCAGAAACATCTAATAATCATGTAGCGTTAACAATAATGGGTGTCAGATTACATACTAAAAAATTACACGTCATGCCATTACGAAGGGCGACTTAAAATACCTCCTAGATTTACATCTACATTACCCCACCTCTATCATTATATATTAATTTGATGGCCTCCTAAATTAACTACGTTACTTAACTAGTAATCATAATACATGCACGTCTTACCAAACTGCACACGGAACAATTGTGGGATAACCAATGCGACATTTGTTCCTCTGTCCATAAGCCCCTCTTTGCTCTTTTTATTCTCATTCATTGTCCATAATGCCAAAGGGTGCTAGATCAGCTGGTCTAGTCACTTTGGCGGCACCCCCAAGTCTTGAGTTCGACTCCCGGTGGGAGCGAATTTCAGGTTGGGCTACCCCATGTTCCAAAGAACAGGTGGGCTCGCCCCGGTTCTCACGGGTCGCTGAGCACTGTGTATGGGTGGGGTAGGGGTTCAGGGGTTTTCTTGGCCTGTGAGAAACGTCTTCTTTCTTAAATGTAATACTGTGGGGGCAGTCTTAACCCCCACAGGCCAAGTTTTTTTTCCTATGATGATGCGAGATAATACTAAAGCCAGAACACAACCAACTTTAAGAGACAATGACCTTAGAAGATGGTACGGTGTTGAACTAGGGTTTTAAAAATAAAGACTCATATATTCTATGGGGAAACAATACTATAGAATGTTTTCATCTCAAAACATGGACAAGCAATTTGGAACGGTTTCCCTCTAATACCATGTCTGAAACATTTGTTTATGAACAAAACGAATGCTAAATTGATGCGATGGCACAAAGAAGAATGTAAGCGAGACAATATGTTGAGACACCCCGCTGATGGGTCGCAGTTGAGAAAAGTGGACAGAACATTCCCAACATTTGCAAATGATGCGAGGAATATAAGATTCGGCTTAAGTACGGATGGCATGAATCCTTTCGGTGAGCAGAACAGTGGCCATAGTACCTGGCCTGTGGCACTCTGTATATACAACCTTCCTCCCTGGTTGTGTATGAAGCGGAAATTCATTATGATGCCGGTGCTTATCCCCGGCCCGAAGCAACCCGGTAACGATATAGATGTGTATCTGAAACCACTGATTGAGGATGTAAGGATCACCGGGGTGTCCGACCCTAGAGGGGGAGGGGGTGAATAGAGTCGCTAATCGCTTTTTAACCTAGGCCTCAAACTACTTGCATAATATAAATTTAACACATCCTATCTTTGCTACTCTCTACTTACCCCAAAATACTTGCAACCTATAGCCAATCCTAAACAAACTATCTAGGAAAGTAAAGGCACACAAGATAAAGTAAATGCAGAAATGTAATATGGTAAGTAAAGAGGTAAGTGCAAGAGGGATGCAAACTCCCGAGTAGACACGGTCATGTAACGTGGTTCGGCACAAACGCCTACGTCCACGGGACACCGAGGCTCTTCCGATCACCGTCTTGCACTACGCCACCAAGGCGATGCCGGCAAGCAAAGGCAAGTGCCCACAAGACACCGAGTCTCGTGCACCGCCACCGTCTCTCTCGGTCACCCAGCCGAAATCCACTACGGAGCTTCTCCACCAAGGAGGGGGTCTCCTCTTCCCCCGCACAAAGTGTCGTTGCCACTCCACACCAAGTCGGAGGGTCACACGACGGATCACAAGGATTGCTTGCCGCAGCAAGACTTCTCTCAAGGGAGCTCTCGCAAGAACTAATCCATATTACAAGTACTAAGCACTCTCACAAGTGTGCTTAAACCTATATGATGTACAATGAAGCTCTATGGTGGTTAGAGATATTCTTCAAGTGTCTTATGCTTCCTTAGTCTCCAGCACTCTCAAATGAGCCGTGGGGTGGCATATATATAGCCCACATACCCCAAACTAGCCGTTGGAAAAAGGCTGACAAAAAGCGCTATCACCGGTTAAACCGATGCTCCCGTTTTTGTCATCACCAGTTTAACCGGTGAGTGCATTTTCCAACTAGCTGTTATACTTCAATGGCCACCTCAATCGACCGACGTAATCAACCGATGCAGCATCAGTTTAACCGGTGAGTGTAGTTGCTGAAAAACTAACTCTCTGGACAACTGCACCGACGTTCACCAATATCTAGCGTCGGTTCATCCGGTGTATAGATTTTGCCTCAGCTGCTGAGTTCATTGCACTGACGTATTCAACTTTCCTGGCGTCGGTTCAACCGGTGTTACCAAAACTCCCAGACGTGCTCCAAGTCAATGCACCAACGTAAGTAATTTTCTTAGCGTCGGTTCAACCGGTGATACTAAAATATCTCTGTCTTGATTGTTTTGACTTGGTTTCTTCACGGTCTCTTCAATCTTCGAATCCTTCGGGCCTAGCTATGCCTATCTTCTCTTTGTCATCACTTGAACCTAAAAGCCTGAGAATGGTCATCTTAACAATCATATTAGTCCAAGTGTTGTGTGTGTCATTAATCACCAAAATATTATATTGAAATATGGCATGAGAGACCATTTTTGCTACAGAGGATCTTCTATTGTTGTGGAAAGAGGAGGGTGTTCATATGTGGGATGCACACACAGAGGATCATTTTAACCTTCATGCATTGCTTTTCGTAACCACCAACGATTGGCCAGCACTAAGTAACCTCTTCGGACAATCCAATAAGGGTTGTAGGGCATGCACCCATTATTTAGAAGAAACCGACAGCACGTACCTCAAGCACTGTAGGAAGATCATGTATATGGGTCATCGTCGATTTCTTCCGATCAAGCACCCATTAAGGAGGAGGCATGCTCACTACGATGGAAAGGCAGATCATCGTACCAAGCCTAGGCACCGTTGTGGGAAAATGGTGTTTGAAATGGTCAAAGATATAAAAGTAGTATTTGGAAAAGGACCCGGCAGCAGATCAGTGCAGAGTGATGACGGATGTGCACCTATGTGGAAGAAGAAGAGTATTTTTTGGGAGTTACCTTATTGGGAAGTCTTAGACGTCCGCCACGCAATTGATGTGATGCACCTAACAAAAAATCTTTGTGTGAACCTTCTAGGCTTCTTTGGTGTCTACGGTAAGCCAAAGGATACATTGGAAGCGCGGCAAGATCTTCAACGTATGAAACAATGGGCCGCCCTACATCCAGAAAAAAGGGATAAATGACGTCATTATCTAGGTCCTGCATGCTACACTCTTAGTAAGGAAGAGAAGCAAAGTATGTTCGACTGTTTGAATAGTATCAAGGTCCCATCAGGCTACTCTTCAAATATAAAGAGGCTACTGAACTTGAAAGAGAAGAAATTCGCACACGTAAAGTCCCATGACTATCACGTGTTGATGACGCAATTGATTTCAGTTGCACTTAGAGGTATTCTACCAGCTAATGTTCGAGCAACAATTATAAAGCTATGCGCCTTTCTCAACATAATTTCTCAGAAGGCAATCGATCCATCGAGTTTAAGCAGGCTACAAGAGGATGTTGTCCAAAGTTTAGTCAGTCTTGAAATGATATTTCCTCCATCATTCTTCAATATTATGACACATCTTCTAGTTCACCTGGTCAAAGAGATTGGTATTCTCGGTTCTGTTTTCCTTCATAATATGTTCCCTTTTGAACTATACTTTGCAGTCCTAAAGAAATATGTTCGTAATCGGGCTCGTCCAGAAGGAAGCATTACGAAGGGTTACGTCACAGAGGAGGTCATTGAGTTTTGTGTTGACTATGTGGAAGAACTCTGCCCAATTGGAATTCCAGTATCACGTCATGAGGGGCGGCTGATTGGAAAGGGCACACTTGGAAGAAAATCAGTAAATGCCACATATCATGCCACGTTGAGCAAAGCACATCTCACAGTTCTGCAACAATCAGCCTTGGTGGCTCCATACATGGAGGAGCACATGCAAATTGTGCGAAGCATATACCCTTTGAAGTCTGAGACATGGATTACAAAACATCATAATGATACATTCGCCACCTGGTTGCAGAAGGAAGTCATGGCCAACGATCAAATTCATGAGCAGCTAGCTTGGCTGGCCAGGGGTCCGGCAAATTCAATCCTGATGTACCAAGGATATGAAATTAATGGTTACACATTTTATGCAAGAGCCCAAGATAACAATAGCACCAATCAAAATAGTGGTGTCCGTATAGATGCCACCGACTCTAGTGGCCAAACGAACTCATATTTTGGTTACATTGAAGAGATCTGGGAACTCGACTATGGGCCGTTGAAGATACCTCTATTTCGTTGTCAATGGGTTAAACTCACAGGAAAAGGTGTCGATATCGATGAGTACGGAATGACAACGGTAGACCTCAAAGAGTTTTGCAATCGAGACGAACCATTCATCCTAGCTAAAGATGTCACTCAAGTTTTCTATGTGCAGGACATGTCTAGCAAACCGAGAAAGGACAAGTCCAGGAATAAATCAAGTTTTGTAGGTGCCGGAGATGAGCCAAAGCGCCATATTGTTCTGGCAGGAAAAAGAGAAATTGTGGGAGTCGACGATGTCATAGATGAAGAAGAATACAATAAGGTTGAAGATATGACTCCGTTCGTAGTGGAGGTTGACACAAGTATTCTTTTAGCCGAAGAGGAGGCTCCGTACGCACGTCATGATCATAATGAAGGGACGATTCTAAAGCGAACCACCGTTAATATTCCCTTAGTTGAATGATTATGTCTTGTAATATTTTCTGTGAATATTATTAGATTTCTTATGCAATGAATTTATTTATTGGGCAATTAAATGATTTATTATGCAATTATTTGATTTATTATGATTTATTATGCAATTAAAATGATTAGTTATGCACCTAAATGATTTATCATGTAGTAATTAGAATTACTGTGCATTTAAATGATTTATTATGCAATTATTTGATTTATTATAATTTATTATACAATTAAAATAATTAGTTATGCACCTAAATGATTTATTATGTAGTAATTAAAATTATTGCGCATTTAAATGATTTATTATGCAATTATTTGATTTATTATGATTTTTTATGCAATTAAAATAATTAGAAAATGAGAAAGGGGAAAAGAAAAGAAAGGCTTAGGTACCGATTAGAATTATCAACCGGTACCTAAGGTAGGCAATTCGAAAAAAAGGGATTGGGCGCGGGTTCGAACCGTGGCCGCGGCGCACAAATTACATAGAGTTACCAGTGAGCTATGGAGGGATTTCAGATCTCATCCCGCCAGCAATCTACAAAAGCAAATTTCAAAGATCCTAAGGCACCGGTTTTGCTTCTCCACCCGGTGCCAAAGGGAAATTTCATTCCCGCCCGTTGGGCCCTAAGGCACCGGGTGGAACTGCAACCAGTACCTAAGGAACTCTTAGGTACCGGTTGAAATTATCACCCGGTGCCAAAGGCTTAGGGTATTTAAGCCCCAGCCCTTCTTCCTCCATTCCCCCCTTCCTCTCGCGATTGTCGCCGGCCTCCGATCGTCCACCTCGCCGCCTCACTGCGCTGCCGGCCTCGACGACGCTCGCGCCCTCTGCTCCGGCCGCTGTGGCATCTCCTCGACCTGCCACCTCGACCTCCGTGCGTGCCCTCGACGCCTCGACGCCCCCTCGACCACCGCGTACGAGAGGCGCCGCCGCCCACCGGTCTCGACGCCGCTCCGGTCCACCTCCACTCGAATAGAGCTCGTAGTGAGCTTCCCCACGCCATCCTCATCCTCTCCGACCCCTTTCCCCTCTCTTTCCGGCGCCGCCATTGCCGGGGCGCAGCTGCACCGCCGCGGTTGGCGTCCCGCCACCGCACGCACATCGCGGGCAGCCCCTACGCAGGACGGCATGCCGCCGCCGCGCGCCCCGAAGCCACCTTGCCTCCCTGGCTGCGGGCGCGCACCGCAATCCCGCCGCCCGGCCCTGCGCCAGCCGGAACGCCGCCGCCGCCGTGCCATGGCGTGTGCGAGCTGGGACTGGGCTGGGCCTCTCACTGACCAGTGGGGCCCAGCTGTCAGCCCCTGTTTAGGGTTTAGGTTTTTCCAAAATTGTTTAATTCGACTGAGATTTTGTAAAATGCATAACAAATCATAGAAAAATGGTAAAAATGCAAAATCAACTTTGTTAGTTTGGTTGCATCTAGATCTTCGAAGGAAAAATACTCGTGCATGTTAGATGTCAGTGTTATCTGTGTTAATTTAGTTGTAGATATAGTGTTAATTTAGTTGTAGATATAGTATTTTTATTATTAGATATTAACTAGAATTTAATTATAGATATAGTGTTACCATTATTATATAGAGATATTTTTAGAATTTAATTATAGATGTAGTATTTTTAGAATTTGATGTCCTTATTCAATGTACATGTAGTATTGTTTAATACTTTATCACCCGGTGCCAAAGACTTGTATTTATGTATTTATCATGTATTTCTGTAACTCATGTATTTATCATGTAACTCGTGTATTTCTGTAACTCATGTATTTATGTATTATGAATTCTTCATTCTTAATTATGAAATCAAACACGACGCTCTCTCCTTCTTAACTACTTAACGGCGATCGGTCTCTCGCTAACTCTCGTTGTCTCCTTGTCCCCGACGCTCTCTCACTGTCCCCCCCCCCCCTCGACTTGTCCGCGTACCGGTCAGCCCAGGCAGTTTTGCTAAAAGAGCCCCTCTGTTTATTAGAAATCAACCCGCAGTCCAGCGTAGTTCAAAAATAATTCTAGATCAGCCCAGTTTTTAATGTTTAGGCCCCTGACCTATTTATAAATAGGACCCGCCGTCCAGCCCCTGTCTTTTTGCAAGTTAGACGCTAGATCTAAGATTTAATTACATTTTAGTCCCTATTTTTTGCGCAGAAGCCCCTGGAACCTTAGTTTTTCTTGCAGTTTAGTCCCTAGACCTAGTTTTAGCTCTAGTTTTCACATTGTAGCTCCATTTTAGGTGTTCTTTTTGTCCACGCGATCGTTGTAATGCGTAGAATAGCTTTAGCTCAGTTTTGGTTGCCTCCTCTACTCTTTTCCTCTTGTTCTCTTTGGGGATACTCTACTACTGCTCAGTTCCCGGCGACGCGGAGGAGTTCACCCAGAGCTAACAGGAGTACGAGGACTTCTAGGCGGTCGTCTCCCAGTTGACGTCCCTGTGGCGCCCAGCTTCTGAGTTTCGTACATGCTTTATGCTTCTGCATACTCTGTATCAGACATTTGTCTTTTATGTAATAAATAACATTCATACTCGCTTTATTATATCTTCTACGTGGTATGTGCTGTGATATACTGTTCATTCTGTTGTATATACGTCTGACTTGATCCTGGCACGTATATGATTGCGGCTAAGCATATAAAGCTCACACATTCGCCGTCCCTCGACTCTCGACCTCGACCCTTGACCCCGACTCTCAACCCTGTTCCTCGACCCTGTTCCACGATACACACACACACTCCCACTAACACACACACACACACACTCACACTCTAACACATTGTATAAAGTATCGACCCTCGACACACACACACTCACACTAATAGAGACACAGACACACACACACACAATGTGGGGTTATTGTTCAGGCAAGCATTCCGATCACCACAAGACTATGGAAAACGAGCAAACTCGAAGAACAGCAACACGTCGTGCCTACACATCAGAAGAAAATGCTATGGGTAGAACTCAAGGATATGTTCACTCTTCCTGAAAGAGTTGATCAAGAACTTGTGAAGAAATGTGCCTTGAAAAAGATGGAACTTGCCTTTGCAACTTTCAAGAAGAAGTTGTACATCAATTACATCAAGAAGGAGAAGGAGCCGAACTGGGATGATCTTCCTCAGGTTAAACCATACTGGGAGGAGTTCAAACAATACAAACTATCAGAGGAAGCCCAAGAAAAATCCGAACAGGCCAAGGTGAATGCAGCAAATAAGAAGTACAACCACCACCTTGGGGCTGCCGGGTACAAGAAGTCAGTTAAAAAATGCCAGAAGATGGAGCAGGACCTTATGGATAGAGGCATCAGTCCGACGACTTGGGATTGGCCGGATAGATCCAAGTGGTGGTTATTTGCTAATGGCGTGGCACTAAACCAGTTGGATGGAAGTTTGGTCGTGCCCGAGCATATGCAAGAAGTGTCCCGCGATCTAGTCGCTGCAATAGATGAGACCCAATAAGGAAAATTCCAGCCTCAAAGGGAGAATGAAGAGCTGACAAGGACATTAAAGAATCCAGAACACCCTGGATGAGCCCGCGGCATCGGCGTGGTCCCATGGAAAGTTGCTTGGGCCGGAGATTCCTCTTACAAGACTCACCGAAAGAGCAAAGCCAAAAACGAAGAGAAATTTCGTGCCATACAAGAAGAGATGAACATGAAGGTTGCGTCCTTGGAATCTCAGATGGACGCCAGGGTCAATGAGGCAGTGCAGCTAGCTCTGAGCCAAAGGGCCACTGCTGGGTCGCACCCGGATGTTGTGATAAGCCCGGCCTCTCAGCGACGCAGCAGCTGTGCATCCACGGCGGCGCCCGACGTACAAGCGGAACAGCAACCCCAGATTGAGCCAACGGCTGTAGATGACCAGAGGTATCCAGAGGATGATGTCTCCATGCCGACACCGTGCGAGCTTCATGTGCGAGCAAGAAATATATCCATTCATGTCGCATACGGGTCAGCCCTGCCCCTGAATCCTTCTACTACAATTCGTGGAAGGCCGATACCCCCTGGCTACACCTCCATCACAGTCGAAGAGATAGTTGGAAACAATGAGGATCTTGAGCTCGACTTCGTTGAAGGGGATGGAGAGAAGACATTGGGAGACGCACTGCACGGGGTCGTCCTATGGCGCAAGGCCGACATCAAACTTACTGCAAGCACTACGGCTCCCGTGCAGACCGATCGCCCATCTCCACGCCCTCCCTCACCGTCGTCCCCACAACCACCTCCTTCACCACCGTCTCCGCCGGCGCAAAGGGCCACGAGTACTCCAACTCCTCCTGCACCAGAAAAAGGAAAGAAAAAGACAGCATCCCTCCCGGCGGCTGGACCCTCAAAGAAGAAGCAGAAAATGGTCGAAAGAAAATTAACCTACGAGAAAACCGCTGAGGAGTTGGAAGAGGAGACTGCTCGATATATAAAAGAACAATTGAAGCCTAAAGTCCCCCCACCGAGGGAAAAGGTACCTCTAGAACTAGGGAAAAAGCTTCTCGCAAACCTAGACAACCCACCAAAATCGAAAAGCTTACCCTCGGACTATGATCGTACTCTGACAAAGGCACACAAGGTGAGAAATCTGAAGAAACAAATGTGGCAAGACCATTCCTCAGCTTGGCACACAACAAAAAGAACTCGAGCCCCTCCGGGTGCCAGAGTTGCCACTCCTACACCCGACGGACATACAACTCCAGGCGGACCTACAGGCCGCGATATTTCTTTCTGAAATGGGATTAACGCTAGAGGAGGCAACGAGGCATGTGGAGGCGAAAATCCCTGTCGCTCCCGTTCTTACTCCATTCCAGCATGGAAAACCTTTTGTCACTGAGGAAGAGGAGAAAAGTCTAGGCACGCAGATGTTCAATTTGCATAGATGGTACCTGCGAATGTTGAATGACGAAAGGAAAATATTTGGAGTCAAGTATTGTGACCATGGCTTCTTCCGTGGGGAGGACGACTTCTGGGTGTACTTCGAAAATTTATATCACATTTACCATCGACAAGCCCTCGACGCCTCTATCTTCACCATTTGGGTTTTGTAAGTATCACTTACCTCTACACTAATACTTTTTGTTAACATGAACATAATTATATGTGTGCATTATAAAATTTCTATTGTATCGTTTAGACAGGAGATCCAAAGAAGCCGAAAACATTGATGGAACCATCAGATCGGCTTCATGTCTCCTTTGCTAGTCAACCAGAAAGTGCTCAAAAAATTACAAGGAAACGTGCCAAAACATGTACGATTCGTTGACTAGGCAAGATTACAAATCCTATATATTCATACCATATAACTTTGGGTAAGCCTTGGCCGACTCAATCCTCTGTTATATTACTAAATAAATACTAAGTCGTCTAATGCATGTATGTATATATCCTATCTATATCTGTAGTTATCATTGGATTTTACTCATACTTTCCGTAGAGACCAGCAATCTTATAGCCTTTAACTCAATGAGAAATCCAAAGTCCGCAATCCAACATATCCTAGACCCCTTGAACAGGTAAGTTCAGTTTGCACAATCAAATCCTTTTTCTGTTAATAACAATTCCTGAATATCAAACTTAACTTTGAGCGTAGGGTTTGGAAAAAATTTGTGAAAAATAACAAAGGACGTGGTCAATGGAGGCCCGAACTGAACGTTAACATGGATTATCCGATATGTTGATTCATAAAGATTTGTGTAGTTAAGTATATAATCCCAAATTGTTCTAAATTGAGTACGTATGCGAGACAATCCATGACTCCATCAACATGGATTTCTCCTTAAGTGTGCGAGACAACAATAAGGAACTGATTGGTGCGGGTACTACGTATGCAACTACTTGCACATCATGACTCCATGCGGGAAGGCTACTGATGAAGACACGAGAGTATGTCCAAACCATTCACTAGTATATTTTCATAATTGTACTAACGCACATGATGTTAATCCTTTTTTCCTGAATGATAGATGTCTCAAACAGGGGATGAATGTTACTCTACTCATCGGATCAACGCCGTGTGCGAGCAGCTCGCCGGATTCATTTTGAACGAGATCTTGGATCCTAGAGGCGAGTTCTACCACGACGGTCACATACATATAGGACTTCCATCGACCTCCTGAGGGGACCAGTAGTTGGACTACAAACATGACTTGTACATTTGTAAATATTTTTAAATGTTATGCCTTGATGTTTGTAAATTTGTAAATATATTAGTTCATCTAATTAGCTTAATTATATGCTCTCATTTCACTTTTATTTAGTTTCAAATATTCTCTGAAAACGAATACGAACGACCAATGAACGTATAGTACTGTAGAGCTTGAGCGCGTTTAGCAATTATAAAAGAATAAATAGCAAAAATATAACAAACAAAACTAGATTTGGGAAAAAACGGAAAAAGTCATTGGTACCTGTTGGAAAGACCAACCGGTACCAAAGGGGCTGCCACCTTGCGTCAGCGTGGCAGCCTCTTTGGTACTGGTTGGTCTTTCCAACCGGTACCAATGGATGCCTAAGGCACCGGTTGAAAAACCCAGTGTCTAAAGGCGAGGCCATTGGTCTCGGTTTGTGGGAACCGGTTGGAAAACCGGTGCCTAAGGGTGTTTCCAACCGGTTCCCATGGCATGTTTTCTAGTAGTGATATTTTCATTATCATTCCGTAAAAATTACACTAACCCAATTTAGGTCAATATATCAAGATAGAAGTTGTTATTTAAGATTTGGCCGTGTTTGCCACCTCGCGTGCCACGGTCATCATTCCCTCATCGCACCTGTAGAAATCCTGCACATGATGATGAATGAAGCCATTATATCAAGAATGTCCAATTAATGAGATGTATTAACAATTATAGTGCATACAAGACTTACCCACAGTTCCTGCAACACCCGCTCTGCCTTGCTCGCATCCAGACGGCAGGTATGTCTCATGCCACCCCTCCCTAGTCGTCGTCCTCCTCACTAGAGGCCTCCTCCTCCTCCTGGTCCTGCTCCTGCTACTGCTGGTCTTGCTCCTGGTCCTGCTCCTGGTCCTCCTCCTCCTCCTGCTGTGGCGGCTCCTCCTCGTCCTCAGGGGAGGGTGACCTCGCGCGAGGCCCCCTCGTCCTCCTGCTACTCCTGCCGCTCCTCATCGTCTATGACGTGCCGGCGTCCTCATCTAGTGGAGGCACCGACGAACTTGCCTCACCCCTCCTCCTCCTCGTCCTCCCTCCAGCCATCTGGGAGGACTCACCTCTCCCAGCAACTCTGCGTAGCACGGCCTCCAACGACTGCATCATACCTCTGCCGCGCCCCACCATCTTTGATCTATCACCTGAAATTAAAAGGGGCAAACCAATCAGAACAATATTTAGAAATTAATTAATGCAAGTAGTAAAAAAATAAACATAATCCGAACATGTATTACAAATTAATTGTTGCAAGTAGTAAAAAACAAACATAATTAGAACAAGTGAAAAACTGATATAATTGTTGCAAATACGGATCTTACATGTATTAGAAATACTCTTCAAGATCGGGATTAGCTAGATCGTAAGTCTCACCATCGCTATCACGTCCTTCGATATCATCAACGGCATGCTCCAAAGGAGGAACACTTTCATCATCACTGTCATTGCCTAAACGTAATTGCTCAAGTAATTCCAAGTCCTTCGCATTATGAACCTCATCCCCGGCATCCTCGTGAACAAAACTTTCATTGTCTACTTCCATTCCAATTGCTTCGGTTAAATCTATTTGGAAACTCCCTTGTAGCCCATCTTCTTGAAAGAACTCTCCTGTATATGTGTTTGGGTCTATGTTGTAATCTTCATTGTTCGGGACAGGTAGTTTACTGTGAGGGGACACCTTATACACAACATCCCAACCCTTGAGATGATTGTCGGTTTGGCACGGGTATGACTGATAATAAACTTGTGTCGCCTGTTGAGCTACAACATACACATCGTCTCCTGGGTACACGGATGACCGCTGAATTTTGACTAGCCCAATATTCGGGGTACGTCTCACAGCTTGAGGATCAAACCAATGACATTTGAATATGACATGTTTCAGAGGTACGGACCCATGAAACGACAGTTCGTATATTTCTTCAAGTGTTTTGTAGTACTCGAGCCCATCATCTCCTGGCGTGAAAACTCCGGTATTTGTTGTTCTTCGATTGGGCCGAATCTACTAGTGCTTTGTCGTATGAAATCGATATCCATTCACGTCATAAGCTCCAAACGACTTGACCCTATAGGCATAGCTATTGGCAACCTGCCGCAACTTGGCACTCATCGACGCATCGTTTTGTGCCTGCAAGTTCGTCATATTATTCGCACGTACGAGCAACTTGAATGTCATATACTACAAACGAGCAGAATTCGACATTACCTTCTCTTTGATCCAAGAAATGAAATCAGGACTTCCATTTCCCGCGCCCTGTCTAAGTAGGGTCTCAGTTTCATGGAGGCTAGGCGCCCTTGATCGACGCCCAAATTGCATATGAAATTCTCTATACAAAAGACGAATGATAGGGTTGGATGCAGAAAAGGGAAATGACTTGAGAACTAAATGAATGCTGAGAACTTACTCTATGTAGGGCAAAACTTCGGAAAGATTGGTCAACACTTATAGCATGATAGCACGCCACTCTTGAATATCCAAGGTCTTGATGGTTGCAGCACTTGCACTTCCGAGTTGGCCTCGGAAAAGATTCAGGGTGGAGTTAGATTCCACAGTATTGTAACGAGGGAGTGGATTGTGGACTCTAGGAAGGTTGTCAGCATAGTATTTTGATGTGAAGTTTGATACCTCCTCCAGAATATATGCCTCTGCGATGGAAGCATCAATTTTGCATTTATTTTTACATTTAGTTCTAAGTATCTTTTGACATCTCTCAATTGAATAGCACCAATGGTGCTGCACAGGCCCACCCATTCGTGCCTCATACGGGAGGTGCAAAATCATATGCTGCATCGGATTGAAGAAGCCGGGTGGAAAAATCTTCTCCAGCTTATAGAGCAACACAGACACCATTCTTTCCATTTCTTCAACTACTTTTAGAGATAACTCCTTAGCACAAAGCTGGCGGAAGAAAAAGCTCAACTCTGCCAGCACTTGCCAGATTTGATCAGGGAGGTAGCCTCTAACCATAACTGGAAGTAGCCGCTCGATCCATATATGGTAGTCATGACTCTTGAGCCCGTTGATTCGCATAGTGGTCAAGTTCACTCCCCTTCTCAGATTCGCCGCATACCCATAAGGGAACATCAAGGTTTGGAACCATTCTAGGACTTGTCTCCTCTGGGGCCTCGTCAGAATGAAATCGGCCTTAGGCTTTCTCCACGCCTTGTCTGATCCGAGAGGCCTCATTTCTAGCTTTGGTCTATCGCATAACGTTGCCTGATCCACTCTGGCCTTAAGATTATCCTTTGTCTTATCTGAAATGTCCATGATTGTTTCGAACAATGCCTCACCGACATTCTTTTCGGAGTGCATCATATCAATGTTATGTGGAAGAAGAAGGTCAGCCATATAGGGGAGTCTCCACAAGCCCGACTTCTGCGCCCAAGCATGTTGCTCACCATATCCCACAAAACCCCCACCTTCAGCATTGATCACGAGACCATCTAATTGAGCACAAATGTCGGCACCCATCATCATCTGCGGTGGATGGTCTTTAACTTCAACACCTTTTGTAAAGTTCTTCTTATCTCCTCTGAATGGATGGTCAAGAGGTAGGAATTGTCGATGTTTGTCGAACGAAGAATACTTGCCACCCTTCCGCAACCAAATGAACTTCAATGCTGCCTTGCATACTGGACAAGGGAACTTCCAGTGGATACACCAGCCACAGAATATCCCATACACCGGCAGATCATGCAGGGAATAGTGGTACCAAACATACATTTTGAAGTTTGTCTTTGTAGCTCGATTGTATGTCCAAACCCCATCGTCCCAAGCACAGAGCAAATCGTCAATCAGGGGCTCCATGTACACACTCATATTATTTACAGGGTGTCCAGGAATTATCAACGACAAGAATATGTTCTATCGTTGAAAAATAACGCCAGGTGGGAGGTTCCGTGGGATAACGAATACGGGCCAACAAGTATAAGGGGCAGCCGACATTCCATAGGGATTGAAGCCATCTGTCGCCAGCGCAACACGTACATTACGAGCCTCCAAATCTTTTGTGATGATGAAACCCGTCGAAATCGGTCCATGATTGAGCATCGGATGGATGCACAAGCTTATCAGGATTGTAACGAGTTCCCATTTTGTGCCATGTCATCTGCTTCGTGGATTCCTCGGTCATGAACAGACGTTGGATTCTTGGTATGGGCGGCAGGTACCGTAGGACTTTCACGGGGACCGTGAGCTGCCTCTTCTGACCATCACTAGAGTCTACCTCCACGAACCGAGAGGATTCACACTTTGGACAATACTTTGCTTCAGCGTGTTCTTTCCTAAATAAGATGCATCCCTTGGGACAAGCATGTATCTGTTCATATGGCATCTTCAGTGCACGAAGGAGTTTCTATGCCTCATACATGCTCTTTGGAAGAATGTGCCCTTCTGGAAGCATGTTGCCAACAACTTGTAACATAACATCAAAGGCGTCTCGACTCAAGGTAAATTGGGACTTCACGGCCATTAGGCGGCCAATGGCATCCAATTGTGAAACCTTGGTATGACCGTGAAGGGGTTGCTGGGCTGCAGCCATCATTTCGCGGTTGCCTCTGGCTCCTCCTCCTCCCTACGTCCTTCATCAAAATGTGCTTCATGAAAGTCATCTAACATGTCTGCAACCCCGGCATCAGCGTCATGTTCTTCGATGCATTGCCTAACAACTTCGTCTCTCATACGATTGGCTTCGCCATGGTAGGTCCACCGGGTATAATTTCTCGTAAATCCATAATTGCAAAGATAATTCGTCATGACTTCGCGTGTTTTGTCGACGCGTGTTTGCACATTTGTTGCACAGACACCAGGTGGTATTGCCTCCTTTGAGCTTTGCAAATGCTCTGTCCAAGAAAGCCTCGGTCTTGTCAATCCACTCCCCGAACAACTGACCCCCACATTTCCATCCAGTATACATCCACGCACGGTCATCCATCCTCTATCATATCAATGAGTAATATAATACAAAAGATCATCTGTGCATCTACACGATGTCTACCATTTCTAATAGGCTAAGATAGGTCCTAATCCCACCCGAGAGGATGTGTAGCTGGGGTTGGTTCTCATGCTCTACATCGATCCGAGGCAGAATTTCGGCAGCACCTCCCCGCTGTTCTCCAAATACACGTCCCTAAAAAGGATATTGTGTATCCGGAGAACAACGAGGAGATGATGCCGAGACTCCGTCTCGGATCGGTGTAGACCATGAGAACTAACTCCATCTACGCACCCTATCGGGCTGTCCAAAAAACATGGACAATTTGAAACAGATACGGTCATACATATGCAAAGATCACCTAGGGCTCGACGGTGGCCTAGGCGATGTCGCGCGTGTCGGTGCGGACGGCTCGAGGATGGTGTGCACAATAGCCTGTCCTGCCAAAACAGATACAAAATGGTGTCAATTGAAAATTTTAGTACCACCTCTCCCCTCAAAACTGAAGTTTTCAAACCCTGCAAAAAAAAGCATCAATGCACTGGCTTACCTATGGGATGTTGAGCCACAGCGGGGCGGCAAAGCATCGGTGGAGCGGTGGAGCGCCGCGGCGGGGCGCCAGTGCATGGCCGGCGTGGCATCGGGGCGGGGCAGGGCGCCGGGCCGAGGCAGCCGGCCGACGTAGTGTCGGGGCGAGGCGTCGGGGCGTGGCGTGGCCTCGAGGCGTGGCGGCCGGCGTGGCGACACAGCGGGGCGTGGCAGCTCAGTGAGGGTGGCAGAGGGCACGCGCAGCGGCACGGCAGGGCGGCAGCTCGGCGAGGTGGCGGAGGCCCCGCGCGGCGGCACAGCGGGGCACCGGCTCGGCGTGGTCGCGGCACGGCGGGGCGGCGGCTCGGCGAGGTGGGTGGGGGGGGAGACGGCATTGGCATGACGGTGCGCGCGGCGGCTCGGCGAGGTGGGCGAGGTGGCGAGGGCGGCGGAGGGCGCGCGCAGCGGCACGGCGGCGCGGCGAGGTGGCGGAGCGGCAGCACGGCGGGGTGGGTGGGGCGCGCGCGGCAGCTCGGCCTGGTGGCGAGGGTGTGGCGCCTGTGCGTGTGCGTGTTTGCCGACAAAGCAAACGGCTAAGTGTTGGGCGAGCGTGTTTGCCGTGCGCCAAGATCCAGGGCACACAGCAACGGCACTATTTGCCGTGTGCCAAGATCCAAGGCACACGGCAAACAGTGCCTTTGCCGTGTGTCCTGGGCCCAGGCACACGGCAAACAATTTTTTGCAAAAATTTTTTTGGCTGAACTAATTACATTTAAAAAATTGTTTCATAACATTTTATCGAATGAGCATTGAAAACACATTTCCAAAGACACTGAACAACTCATGGTTTACGATTCTAATGAAAAAATTCTATTATTTCATGCATTTCAAATTGTATAAACCAAATCGTTTCCACTGTGTGTTTAACCAACTTTGATTTAACAAACTTTAGTGTCTTTTTTGCCAAATTGGATAAATATTACATGTTTGATGATTATTTTCAAAAAAAACATTATTTCATGTGGTTATAGCTTAATTTTAATGTATATTACGATGATATGGTTTAACTGCAAAAAAAAATTAAAATTCATAAATGGATCCGAAAAATGACCAAATTTTTGCATTAATTAATCTAAGTACGATATTGCATATATAAATTTTTTGAATGTGAAAACTCATTTCGACCTTCACTTTGACTTGAAATATGAACGATCCCGTCTTAACCACTATGGATCTTCTCTAGATATGCTTCGGTTAGTAAGGAGTGTATGTCAAACATGCGAGAAATCTACTCAATTTTTTACCATAGTCTAAGCACACGAAATTATTGTATCATGGAATTTTTTACGATTTCTGGACTTCATATGCTATTTATAAAATTTTAAAACGATTCGGCCTCATGTTACCGGTCATGGTTAGGGATAAGGGTAGTCGATATTGCCTCTGATTTCATGGATACGGCCTCAGATTGGACTCAACAACAAGAATATGATTTTTGGATGAATTTTTCTACATTGCTCAAATCACTAACAGTACAAATAAGACTTAAATCTAAAAAATGGGATTAATGAATTTAATTAATTAAATATAGCAAAGAGAATTAGAAAAATATCAGATGTTAACATTATGGTCCATACACAATAAGTGTATTCCTGAAAAAAATTTGGGAGCGTTAATTTAACCTTTTTATCAATACTTTGCCGTGTGCTAGGGCCCAGGCACACGGCAAGCATATAAAACACTCGGCAAATGTGATTGTTTGCCGAGTGCCAAGGGGCGGCACACGGCAATTTTTTTTCCCGTTATGTGTTTGAAATGTTTGTCGAGTGTTTAGAGTTTGCCGTGGGTTTAATCCGTAAGCACACGGCAAATAAGAGACATGTGTAATGGGATTCAAAATTTTGCCGTGTGGTTGAAGTTTGCCGTGTGTTTTTTTAGCTACACATGGCAAAAGTTTTGTTCGCCGTGTGCCCAGTGTTTGCCGTGTGCTTTATATGTGGCACACGGCGAATAGCCCTTTTGCCGTGTGCCCGACATTAGACACACGGCAAATAGTATGGCGCACGGCAAATATGGGATTTCCCGTAGTTGTTTCTTCTACTCTTTGTAAATTCTGGAGGTGGTTTGTAGTAAACGATGTGTCATCTTTATAAAGTGATAATAGTGTATATCAGCGTAAATTTGAATTCCCTGTTAAAAAATACTAGCTCTGTTTTTTTTTCTATTTGATGTATGGGTTGTTGGGTATTAAAATTGCAGACAGGGCATTCTAATTTCTACTGGACAAGTGCATGACGCTGTTATCATATTTGCTCTTACTCTTATCAGGAGAGTGCCGAGTTTGGGGACGATGTGAGCAAGTACTTTTGTTTCAAGTAGTCTCCATCTGGGAATGGACTGCAACCACCTGGTCCCGTATACCTGCTAGATGGTCGGCTCCCCAATGCTATGTTTCAAAGCCAAAAGCGAGGTCCATAGCCAAAATGTTGTTTTCCTGATTTATTCTACATAACGTGTTAAGTGTGTGTGTGTGTGTGTGTATATATATATGTATATATACCTAAAAATAGCTGCCTGATTTCGAAGCGATTGGACTGGAGTGTGTAATTTATCGACATGGATATATGTGCACTTTGATTTTTATTTTCTCTGAGTAATGTAATTGTATTTCAAGTTAAAAGTTTGCATATATAATGACAGTGTTAGGTACTTTATCAACATGTACATGGGCCCTTCTGATTTTATTTTCTGTTATTAACAAAGTAGTAATCATGAGGACATGAGAATTACCACAATCGTTATGTTCTCGATGGGGAGATTCGCTTGGTGTGTTAAAGGTCATGGCTTTAATTAATTTGGCCATCAAGGTAATGAAGTTATGGGGTTTAGCAGGAGCTAATAAGGCCATCAAGTTTTTGGAGTACTAGCTGATGTCAAACATAAAAGATCATGGGGGAGTACTCGACAAAGACAAATAAGGAACTACTATTAATTGATGTATGAGTCATTGCGTATTAAAATTGAAGACGTGACATTCTAATTTCTACTGGACAAGTGCATGGCGCTATTATCATATTTGCTCTTACTCTCATCACGGGAGTGCCGAGTTGCCCAAGGGCCATGTGACCTCTGGGAATGGCCGGGCATGCATTTGTATTTTGATCTGCAACCACCCGGCCTGGCGCACCTAAAGTGAGGTCTCTATAGCCACAATGTTGTTGTCCTGATTTAACGTGTTAAGTATATATATATATATATATATATATATATATATATATATATATATATATATATATAGCCTAGCCACTAGCCAGCTAAAAATAGTTGAGTCAGACGCGCACGGCTTTGTCCTCATTTCCAAACGAATGGACTGGAGTGTGTAATGGCAACAGTGGGTAATTACTTATCGACATGGATATGTGCACCTTAATGATCCGGTAAATAATTAATGAATAAAGAGATCAAATGGGTTTCATAGGGTTAAAACCATGTCTACACTATTTGCATTATCTCTTGCATGTTGCCTATGAAACCACACCAAATACAAGTATGCACTATGTGAGGCTATTCAACCAAGATTTAATTTCTTTCTTACTTACGTGACACCTTGAAAATATATATATATATATATATGAAACATTTCACATGGAATGGAAGGCAATTGGTAGAAAATCATACGACATACTCCCTCCATTCACAAATGTATGACGCGGTTGATTTTTTTTCTAAAACTTTAATCCTTCATCTTATTCAAAAAATTCAAAAGTTTTCAGTTATTTTGTTATTATTTGCTTTATCACTTAAGATAGTTTAATAATGACTTATAAATTTACATATTTAAGTAAATTTTTTAAATAAGACGAAGGATCAAAGTTTTAAAAAAAGTTTACCACGATATACATTTGTGACCGGAGGTAGTACGCTATAGCTAGGTGCATTAAATTACAAGCAAGCAAGCAATGCGCCCTGAAATTAAATGAGAGAACGTGCAGTGATGGCGGACGCTGGTCTTTTTCTACTCCCTCAGTTCAGAAATGATTATCATATTTTGATTAGGGAAAGTCAGACTTTACAAACTTTGATCAACAATTACTTAAATCGTGTATATACATTCAGTGCATTGTATTTTTACCAATATATTTAGATTCCATGTAGTTTTAAGTTTATGTTAAGTCTTAAGCAATTTATATTTTATTTTAAGAGAAATTAAGGATCAAAGTCTATTTCAGAAGACTTTTTTTAATCAAAATATGAAGATTTTCTGAACGGAGGGAGTACTTTGTGGGCCGGCATAACAAATTTAAATACTAGAAGCGATGCCTGTCCCGTCCATATATATATCGAATATCGTGCGTGATGGCCGATCGGTTTGTGCCTGCTGGAAACCAAAGGGGCCGGGACCACAAGAATTTGGAGGCCAATGCAAAATGGAAAGCTGATTCTGTCAACATATGCCGCTATGTTGCCGATCAGATTTCATTTGACACGCAAGCTAGCTAGCTTAATTAGCTGGGGAGATATACTACGGAGTACCTACTGAATACTCCCACCGACCTAAAATATATTTTTTTTTCTGAAGTTGTCCTACGCCAAACAATTTTAACTTTGATTAAATTTATAGACAAGAATAATAATATTTATAATATCAAATTAGCATGAATAGATCCGTTATACATTATATTTTTATTGTTTTCTTTTGTAATATGATAGATGTCAATATTTTTCCTTATAAATTTAATCAATTTTATAAAAGTTTGAAATAAAATAAATCTAAAAAACAATATATTTTATATTTTAGAACAGAGGGAGCAGTACCGCTCGCCTCGTCCCGCACCGAACCTCAAAGTGAGATCAGGTTCTCAACACTCTCTTCTCCGTAGAACATTTTTTAATGCCAATTAACTGGAGCATTTTTCCCCTTCCAACGTAGAACAGTTTTTTCCCCTTTATTATTGCTACACGTAATATTTTTTTCTTTATAATTAGAACATTGCTCTTCTGATGTTTGCTTAATCTGGAAAAGGGACGGCCATGGATATGATCAGAGTATATAACTCTCTCCATTTTAAAGTATAAGTCGCTTAACTTTTTGGCATCAATTTTAACCACTTATGTAACTGAAAAATATAATGACTATTTATTTTTATTGTGATTTTGTTTAGTGTATAGTACTTTCTCCGTCCTAAAATATAGTTCATTCTAGGATTTCTAACCCACTTTCCATCCATCCATATTCATATGAATGATAATGAATATAGACATATATATAAACTACATTTTATGGAATGATGAATGAATGTGTCTTAAACCTAAAATGAATTTTATTTTAGGACGGATGAAGTATATTTTAATCATAACTTAGTATTTTCATATTTTTATAGTTTCTTAATAAGCCGGATTGTCAAATTTATTTAATGTAAAAAAGTCAAATGTTTATAATGTAGAAAAGGTAGTAGTCCCTCCATTCTTTTTTATTTGACGCGATTGAGAAGTCATGGGATAACTTAGGTCTCTTTGGTGCGATGAGCGATTCTCAACACGTGGAGTGGACGACGCAACACTGTAGAGATTGCGTTCTGCTTGGCTTGGTGGTGGTGCAGGCATACGGATGGCGCGATGGTCGACGACAGTGACTTGGACAAGAGAACGATGCGTGCCGATGGACCATGTAGGGGCAGAGGTGCCTTGCTGTGGTGCAGGGCGGCCCAGATGCTTGGGTCACACAGAGGTTGTGCGGGGCTGCGGTTGATCCACCCCTGGGGCCACAACTCAGCAAACAGGCGAAGACGGCGTCAGTCAAGTTGTGGAGCTCGGCGGAGGCTAGACACACATCGACATGGGCTTGGCGAGTGTGTCGAAAACATCGTGCAGGAATGATTGGCGGACTCCGAAAAAACCGCCACCCGAAGCCGGTTTCGCAGTTTTCCAAAAACGGCAGGCGGAAGTTTCCCGAATGACATGCGGTGCCAATGAGGAAGTCGCGTCGAATCGAAGCAAGTCTTGGAGGTGCCATAGCCGTCGGATGAATTTTTCACATATCTTTCTGGTTTTGCTCCTACAGACTTTCTAGACGTCAATTAAATCTTAGGGGGTAATTTAGGAATCCGACGAGGGGCTATAAATAGAGAGGGGGCATCCACCTTCTCTCTTGAGCACTTAGCCACTTCATTTTCAGATCTATGTCTAGTGCTTCAACTCTAGAGAGTGGATTAAATTGAGATGATTAGCACTCCTAATCTATCTTTCACCAATGCTTAGTGGGAAGGATGATGGGAGGTTGATCTAGATCATGTTATAAATCATTCATCGTGATTAGATCTTGAGTGAGCCATGACTTGAAGGAATCCTGAAATCCCATTCCTCCCCCTTTTCCTTTTGGTGTTCTTGGGCTCAGATCCTTGGATTTTGGTGCGGTTTTCATCCAAGGATTTGAGTCCTACTTCCTTTTGGATTTGAGCTAGCTATGAAGTGGTAATCTATCTTTTTCCTTGCGCAATTTTGTCCTTGACCACGAGCAGCTCACCCGGTCTTGCGTGTTCATCGTGTTTCTTGTTTGTTCATCAAGATTGGGCTCAAATCCGAGGTTCTCCTCTCGATTCCCTCCCATGAATCTTAGTGGAAATCAACCTCAAGTGGATTTCGTGTCTTACCCTTGAATCCCGTCCGTTTTGGTTAGGGCTAGTTCGAGATCTGCTCAGTTCTATCATAGGCGGGTCTGTTTCTTTTGTCAGGGCATTTTGCACGAAATTGCACCAGTGAGCACTCAAGTGTGTCATTGGTTTAACCAGTGTTAGGAACCCGGGAGCGTGGTTTCGTTCTCGTTCTTTCGTTCTTTAGATGCACCGATGGGTTATTCCTCCAGGACGTCGGTTCATCAAGTAAGCGTTCTGACTTTGTTTCTTGCGTGTAGATCTATTTTGCCTCACCGGTCGAACCAGTGTGCACTCCACCACTTGAACCAGTGTTCGCCTCTTAGGCGGTCGCTAGCTTGTTCGTTGAATACACCGGTGCGTGTATTCCTAGCCTCACCGATTAAACTGGTGAGTGCAGTGTCTGCGCTGTTGCAGTTTCCTCTTGTTTGATGTCTGGTTCAGTGGGCGTTCAAGCCGAGGTTTCTTGTAGCGTTTCCTAGCCTTGTCCTAGGGTGAGTAGCAGATCTTGCTACGTCATCTTGCGTGTTTGCTAGATGCGCAGACTGATGGGTGCCGCATGCTCCTTCATGCACGTCATGCATGATGCTCAAAATTTCAGTGGGACCAAGGCATTTCAGCAGTACCCCGTCGATGGCACGGAAGTATAGTTCATCGCCAATAAGCACGTGCCTTAGTGCTCTACGGCGTGTCTTCCTATCTGCCCCCTGAGCCGGATCCTTCAGATAGTGGAGGAGATCGGTTCTCCAATCGGCTGTGCTCAGCTGCAGTATGTCAACCGAAATGTCATCGGTCTGCGGAACGTACTCGGACGCGACTTGCGCCATTCTGTTAGCTTCGCCATTCTGCTCCCACGGTATCCAAGTCAGCATGACTTGGTGAAATTTTGCCATCAGATCATGGCACTTGACGAAGTAGGGGTACAAATTGTCGCTGATGTAGTCATAATCCTCTGTAAGCTGATGAATCGCTACCTTTGAATCACCGAAGACTTCTACCACTTCGGCGCCGGCATCCAGAAGGAGTTCCAAGCCCTTATGAATAGCTTCGTACTAAATTTGATTATTCGTGAGCTTATACGCCAAACGGAAAGCAAACTGGAAAATTACCCCGCGCGGAGAGACGATGTAGAGTCCGATGCTGCACGTGGGATCGCAGGTGGAACCGTCGATAAACAAGACCTAGGGTCTAACACCGACGAAGAGGGCTGACGACGCCGCCCTTTCTGTGATGAGATCCGCCAAAGCTTGACCCTTGACAGCTTTGGCTGGCTGAAATCTGACATTGAATTTTGAGAGAGCGTACATCCATTTGCCGAGCCGACCTCTGAGCATAGGTGCTGCCAACATATGCTTGATGATATCGGCTTTGCAGACGACGTGGGTTTCTGCGTTGAGCAAGCAGTGCCGCAACTTGGTGCATGTGAAATACAGACACAGGTAGAGATGTTCCATCTCGCTGTACCTCGTTTCCACGTCGAGCAGGCGTCAGCTAAGGTAGAACACGACTCTCTCCTTCCCCTAGAACTCCTGGATCAGCACGGAGCCGACAGACACTGCATTGGCTGACAGGTACACGGTGAACGGTTGATCCGGCTGAGGTGGAACCAAAACCGGTGGCGATGATAAGAACGCTTTAGGTCATCAAACGCCTTGTGTTGCTCTTGCCCCCAGAAGAATTCACCGGCACTCTTAATTTTCACAAGAGGCATGAACGGCTCAATTCTACCGGACAGATTTGATATGAATCGTCCGATGTAGTTTAATTTGCCGATCAGACTTTGCAGCTGCTTTTTATCTCCTGGTGGAGTCATGGTCATGATCGCATTTTTGCTTTTGTTGCCGATCTCTATACCGCACTCGTGTACCATGAAACCCAAGAACTGACCTGCAATGACACCGAATGCGCACTTCTTGGGATTCATCTTCAAGCCGTGGAGCCGTGTGCGTTCCAAGACCAGTCTCAAATCGGCTAGATGTGACTCAGGCAGAGCCAATTTGACCACAATGTCATCAATGTAGACTTCCACCAACCGACCAATAAGATCATGAAAGATATAATTCATTGCCCGCTGGTAGGTTGCTCCAGCATTCTTAAGACCAAAGGTCATGACGATCCACTCAAATAAACCGATGTTGCCCAGACATCTAAAAGCGGTCTTGAAAATATCTTCTTCCGCCATGAGAATCTGGTTGTATCCCGCGTTACTATCCAGAAAACTCATCATCATGTGTCCGGCTGCCGCATCCACAAGCAGATCAGCTACTGGCATTGGATATTCATCCTTGGGAGTAGCTCTTTTGAGGTCCCTAAATCAATGCAGACACGAAGCTGGCCGTTCTTTTTTCTGACCGGCACAATATTGGAAATCCATGTTGCATACCTGCATGGTCGGATGAACCCTGCTTCGGTCATTTTCTGAATTTTGTCCTTGATTTCCCCCAGGGTCTCGGGATTGAACTTTCTAGGGGGTTGAGCGTACGGGCGAAATCCTGGCTTGATCGTCAATCTGTGTTCCACAATTGAACGATCCAAACCGGGCATCTCATGATACTCCCATGTAAAGCAATCCGAAAACTCCTTTAGGAGGCTGGTGAATTGTGATTTAGCCTCAGTCTGGAGTTTCCGGCTTATGTATGTGGGGCGGGGACGATCGCCTGGCCCGATGTCAATTTCCTTTAGCTCATCGGCTGGCGTAAACCTAAAGCCCAGCTTGGCATCATCTGCTAACTCGGTAGTGCAAATGGTGTGAGACACAGAAAAATATAGGGGCCAATGGCTCGCATCGGCCAATTTTATTTTATTTTGATAGAGATATTGTTGCCGATTACCAGAATCAGCGTTACAATGATAAAAACAATAATTTTTAAAAAGGGGCCGATCGCTCGGATCGGCCTCTTCCAAAGTGATCGTCGTCAAGACTCACCACCGGTCGCAAGGACCGGCGTCACTCCATTTTTTGTCTGCATGACAAAACACCAGTCCTGCTCCTTTCTGCCGGTCAAGCATTCCATTCCTTCTCCCCACCAAATCTGTGTATCTACCATGGTGACATCGCGGGAATCATCAGCAGGGACCACCTCCACTTTGTCTCTGTCCCATTGGAGCAGACACTGGTGCATGGTGGACGGGAAACAACAATTGGCGTGTATCCAATCTTGGCCGAGCAAGGCTGAGTACTGTCCCTCGGAATTGACGACGAAAAAGGCAGTACTAACTGTCTTGCGCCCAACCGTCAGGTCGACATTTAAAACACCCTTTGCTAGTGTTGAGTTGCCCTTGAAATCATTAAGGACAATGTTGGTCTTGATTAGGTCTTCCTCCGTCCTGCCGATCTTGTGGCACATTGCGTACGGCAAAAAGGTTAACCGCCGCACCGGTGTCCACCATCATTCTGTTTTCCGGCTTGCCGTTGATGTGTCCCTTGAGTTATAACGGCTTCATGTGGCGGTACTTCTTATCAACAGGCTTCATGAAAACAATGGCCGCAGGTCCCAAACTGAATTGTGCCACTGTATCTTGGGTAGGCTGCTGGCTGCAGAATTCGTCGGGCAAAAAGAAAACCATGTTGATATCGGCCGATCCGCGAGTTACCGGTTTGGCCGGTGTCTTGGCTTCAGGTAGTTCGACTGTTGACTGTACTCTCCTCCAAACCATGTGCCATCCCCGATGTGGTGGTGGGATAGCTGCCGGTCCAGAATTGACCTATTTCAGTAGCCAGAGATAGTTTTATTCGGCTTGTTCGAGGCTGCGCAGACGTTGCACCCTCCGTTTCTGTGACTTGGAGAGGCCGTCGGGGGCACCACTGTGGGAGGTGGCATTCTTCATGCTTCTTGGTGAGGTTCTTTCGCTGGTGCTCCTCGGGTGACACGTGGTGCTGACGAGGCGAGGATGGGCGCCTCGACCTCTGGAACACTGAGGGATGATGATCACTGTGACGCCTACCGGAGCATTCCGGACAATCCTCGGGGGTCGGGAGTCACTCCATCCCTTGACTCCAGCAATATTGGAAGAATGGGCACTCCCAGTGTGCCCGGAATTTCTCGCGATCAAGGATATTGTGCTCCTCGTCGCGTCGCCGTTCGCGGCGGAGGTACTCTTCTTGCTGATATCTTGGCTCACGGCGGCGTTCCTCGCCAGATGAGCGGTGGCGTGGGATGCGGCGATCTCTGCTTCTTCTGTCTAGGGTGTCACGCAGGTCATGACGATCCTCACGACGCCGACCTTTGCAATGCTGATTCTCGGGCCTTGCATATAGTCTGATCAGTGCCCCCGAGTTGGGGCGAGATCGGCAGTTGAACTCCACTTCCCTGGCCGACACGTGACATTCCGACCTAAACTTCAGGAGACGATCGTCGTTAGGATCGGCTTTTTCCTTCCCCTTGGCACTGCGTGATACTGACACCATGTTAATTGAAGGCAAGGAAAATGGACTGTGCTCACCGCGCATGCCCCTGGTAATGACGCGCCTTTGCTCAACAGCAGTCCGAATATGCTGGTGAGGGGTGGACGGTCTGCTCGGCGAAGAGTGATGCTGACCAGGTGCCACTTCCACCATGTTAACTTGCGGGAAGGGCGTCTTGTTGACTTTAATCTGGTTGCGCGTATAGACCAGACGCCCTTGCTCGTTGGCCTTCTGAATCTCCTGGTGCAGAGCATTATAGTTGACGGTATTGTGGGAGTCGACCGTGTTATGCCACTTGCAGTATTTGCACCCCTTGAGCTCGTTGGCCGAAGGAATCTGATGTCTGGTCGTCAGCTTGAGCTGCTTCTCCTTGAGGAGCAGGTCGAAGATCTGCTCCGTCTTGGTGACGTCGAAGTCGTACCCCAGCACCACCTCTGGTCGCTTGAGCCAGGAACACGACAGCGGTTCAGACGCCTTTGCCCACTGGACGACGGCGACCTCAGCCTCATCGACCATTTCTTCCTCGGACGCCTGCTCATAACCCGCAGGGTTTCGTGGCTTCTCTGCGTAGAGGTCAGGATGGAGGTGTTCATATACAGATACCTTCGACAACAAGTGGCCGATGGAGTTGAAATCCGTCAGCGCATAGATGCCCTTGGTGACTCGAGAGAGGCCACCGTACGCGAGTTCTGCCAAATTCCTCTCTGATAGGTGCAATGAATAGCATCTGTTCCGCGCCTCGCGAAAACGCTGAATGTACTGCTGCACAGTTTCGCCGCCGCGCTGGCGGAGAGCTATAAGATCTGATAGCGTAGCCTCATCAGAGCCGGAGAAAAATTGAGCGTGAAATTGCTCTTCCAGCTGTTTCCATGACGTGACGGACCCTGGCACCAGTGAGGTGTACCAGCCAAACGCCGGCCCGGTGAGCGTAAGAGAGAAAAGGCAAATCTTCATATGTTCGGCGGCGGCTGCTACGCCGAGCTGAGCGGTATATCGGCTTAAGTGCTCCACCGTGCTTGTATTATCATTGCCACTAAACTTCAAGAACTCTGGCACTTTGAATTTCAGCGGCAGTGGAAACTGATCGAATACCTCCGGATAAGGTTTCGAGTATATGATAGTGCCCCTTTTCGGGGTGATCCCGAACTGATTTTTCAGGATTTCGGCGAGTTGATCTTGGAAGTTTAGCACTCCTGCGCTGAGATATTGGGTGGCCTGATTATTTGAAATCGACCTAGTTCTGTACTGGCTCTGCCACGCCAGTAGCTCTTGGTCGACGGGTTTGCCCTTGCCAACAGCTTCATGAGCGCTTACGCCGGTCGCTTGGACCGGCTATTGACGCCGATAAGGCTCTTCTCCTGTACGCAGAGGTCTGTACCGGAATTCACATGTGTATCCCTCTGGTATGAACGCAGGCAGATCTTCGTAGCAAGTGGGTCTGTCATTCTAATCCTGCGGCACGTGGAGGATTAACTTAGCCTTTGTCCCTTCTGGAGCATTGATTTGTGGGACTTGTAGTGGCCGTGTATAGAATCTCTTTTCTCCCACGTGAGGGTTTATTGTTGGGCCGATGTCTTGGGTGAATTCACCGGCCAGTACATTCTTGACTACCCGAGCCACCACGTTGTCCATTGAGTTCAGGATGACTTCAATCTGCAGGAGAAGAGCGTGGTGGATCATGTAGTTGATTTCTTGTCGCAACGCTTGACTGTGCTCCTCCGATGGCACAGAGAGGTCGATTCCCTGAAGAGGCGATTCAGGATCGCCGATGTACCTGATCCCCCTGGAGCGAGTCTAGGTGTACTGCTGGAGAACTTGCGCTGCCAGTTCCTCCATGACTTGGTCATACTTGCACTTGTGCTCTGGCGTGAGATCTTGCAACGTCGACTGAGCAGTCTTCCCCTCAGGAAGGAAAGTGCTATCTTGGTCGCCGACTTTGGAAGTCGACGGCATGTTGATGTTTGCCTTCTCGTGTCCCACCGGGCATGCCAAAAATGTGTTGCCGCGGGAAATTGACGGACAAATATCCGGCAATCAACAAATCAATGAGCTGGGAGATCGCGCTGCTGCTACCCTCGTCTCTCCTCGTGCGGCTCATATTTGGCTACGGTGATGTTCAGGGCATGCCACCTGGCTTGACCTACAGCCAGGAAGGGGTGAGTTGTGTGACTTTGTCTCCTGCTTTTCCTGTATCAAACAAAGGTAACACATCAAATTCCTGCCGGATCGCTCGGATCGGCACCTATCAACCCCAGAGTCTTGCATCGGCAAAGATCAGCCGATCAGGGGGACGTTCTCAGTCATATCGGCACTTCTGCCGATTGCAGATGCATTTAATAAATAATAAATGAATGAAGCAGGAAAAGCATCAATAAGTAAACCTGTCCCGTAACATGATATAAGCAAATCTGTCCGTCCGGATCGGCTCTTGCTACACGCAACCTAGATCAATCTAAGCGCGCATGAACATAACCTAGGATCTCCAAAGAAATCCGTCCATACGAATAGATCTAACTTAAGACATATCGGGCAGGGTGCTCGGCACATGCTATTCTATCGGCAAGTCGCTTGCATGTGTTGCAGCGCACATCGTGGATTATAACAAACGGTTAGAAAACATATACCGGGCGGGTACATTGTAAGCAGACAAAACAACCTTGCCGATCGCACAGATCGGCATGACAAGGTATCGGCAAACAAGCCGATATTAAGTATATTACAAAAACTCGATAGGCAAAAAGAGACTCTCCTAATAAATGCACTAAATCAATCTATCAAGAAAGGATCAAATAAACATAAACCAATTTAGATCGAAGATTAAGTAAAAGGCCCAAATAAACAGCACGCGCGAATATAGGAACATCCTCAACGTAATCCACGAAGCAAATATGGAAGATGAACATGTGAGCGCCTTTTTTGATAAACCGATCTACTACACACTAGTTGACAAAAGATGTGCAGAGATAAACATCTTGCGAAAGTCTATTTGCCTATGACGTGTCAATCTACGCACTCGTATTGCATTAATCGTGAAGAGAAAACAAAACATACGAGGCAGGATACATGCGAACCGATCTATTAGATGAAGCACAGATACATAAAAGATCGATAAACATGTAGGATAACTAGTAAAACTCGCCAACAACAACGCTTAGTACGAGTTTTACCATTGATAAGAGCAAGTACCCTGATCGCTTGCATGATCTAGGCCTAACGGCACTTACTCGGGAAACCCTCGGAGGCTAGGGTTTGGCGATGCGCCAGGTTTGCTATGGTGGAGACACCCGCCGTGTGTAAACGAATGTCGTCTCTTTTATTCAGTGAAAATAGGTACATATTTATAGTCCATAGACTTGGTAAACAATCCATAGTAAAACCCTAATGCTAGACGCATAACACTAACTTATCTCTAATTAAACAGATAAATGAAGCCCATCGGCTTCAAATACGGACTGCAGTCACCACTTCCTTGGACGACCCAATCCAGCCCATAACACAATTTGGCCCACGTCCAATCTGGTCAAATTCTGGCGATAATAGGTCATAACACATTCTAATGAGGAAGATGCCTTAACCAAGACTTATATCTACACCTCAAGAGGACCGAGCTATACCCCATTAACGCACTCCCCTCTTGCCCTTTCGGTAAGACCATTACAAGCTAGAGTTTCTAATTAATTAGCCAAGACTAGAGCCATTATAGTACTGTGGTTGTACTATTTTCTTGGGTGGTTCTCCATGTTCCGATTAAACAAAGTATTCTTGTAAATAAGCATAGATAGAAGGATGGTTAGGGTCACTTGCCTTTCTCCAACAAAAAGCTACTCTTACTGTCGTTTAGCTCATGCTCACTTGGAAAACTTGATCTTCAAGCTTCGAACATCGATCCTTCTACTCGAAGCAATCATCGAGCAACCATACAAAGCAAACAACAAGTACAACTACGAACAATACACCAAAACAAAAGAAAGGTTTTAAAAAGTGTACTAATGGATAAGGCTCGATTCTATGGATTATGGGAACGTAAGAAACGCTAAGACGGAACTAACATTGAAAAGAAACAGCTATCGGAAGATTTGAATTATAAAACAAAATAAAAGAACTATAAGCTTCATTTATTTTATTTCTATTTGGGAAATAGATGTGAAAGACATTTAGAAGAAATATCCTGAATTATAGTTAACTCATATTATTTTTTTAATTTGCAAAGGCGAGGTTGAACTTAGTCCAGTGTTAGTTAATTATCTATGTACAAATTATACTAATTAAACAATTTATTTGTAACGAGCCGATCCCGGAGTCCGAAGGAGGTGATCAAGAAGCCCAGGTGAATGCCACTACACTGATTGAAGACCCGGACCAAAGTCCGGAAGAGCCCAAGGCTAATCTAGCTAGTGACTACCGAGAAGGAAAGCCCCGGACATAAACACAGTATTCCTAATTATGCACTTTATATACTACTTACTTCTGCATTTATAGTTCTTAGGATTTGAATTGAAACCCTAGATGCATGATCTTATGAACCTATGTACTGAACACTAGACTTGAGTTCGAGTAATTGCTAGGCTTATAGGACCGGTAAAAGTCGAGTGATTGCCTGTCACTCGCGAGCTTAATAGGAGTTGTTCGTTTTCCTTTATCTGCAATCACTATAAGGATGTTCGATATCATGACCTTGGGTGAGACCCCGTCTGTGTTGATGAATTCTGCTAAGGTTGCGGTGTGTGGTAGCAGTGGTTAAGTGTTTGAACGTACTAGCCACATGCTGTAAATATGGTACACGGTAAGCCTAGTAGCTGATCGGACCGGTGAGTGGATATACCTTTCACTCTCTCTTAGAGATAGGTTTTTATTTATGTTTATGTTGCGCAACACCACGGGTGCAGGAAGGAAGTTGGTGCCCTGTAGTCGGGGAGAGTAACCCTATCCACAAGCCGGAATGAAAGGTCAACGGTTGTTTGGGAACGACCCGACGGTGTTGCAAACGTGTGTGTTAGGTTTACCTTGCATGGTTGGAAAACCGATTCGAATCATCCGTCTCTCGCGGATATTGAGACTGCTTGATCCCTTTACCACACAGAGTAATAAGAGTAATGTTAGTATGATCAATCTTGATGTTTGACTAAAATTCTACCATGGTCGACTAGAATTAGTTGCTTACCTAGAATGGTTAATTAACTAGAATACTGCAAGCTAAAATGTGAAATTAAGGACCTACTCTTTATTGCTTTTCAGCAAAAGGAAAACTAGAGCCTTACAGAACTGTGCATAGTCTAGCTAAGTGGACTAAGTATATCCGTTGACGGTTAAGTCTTGCTGAGTATTAGTGTACTCAGCCTTGCTGTTGAATCCTATTTCAGGTATGAGTTTTGAGAACCAGATCGCTAGTCTGACCTGGTCCTGCTCTTTGCCCTCTGGCTAGTCCGTAGAGTGGGATCCATCTTCGGCCGGCAATGACCCCGACGAGTGATTCCTTGCTTGGGCTAGCTTGGTATCCTTTTGCGACGTGTTGTAGCCGTCGTGTTTTCTTTCCGCTGCTTAAACTCAGAACTTTAAACTTATGTCTTGTATAACGTTTTACTGAGTTTGGACCTGTAATAATGTTTTAAACTTGTTGTAATAACTGCTATGCCTGTGTTGTAAAATATATGGTTGTAATATCTTTGAACTCGCCTTCGTGCGGGGTATGCTTGTTCGATCTGAGATCCGGTGGTGGTATCGGGACATTACCCGACAGACCAAGAATTGTTCCGTTTGAAGTGCGGTTGAGTCGGTGTTGCCTTTATGGTGATGGCCAGCGCACTTGAGCCGGGATAATTCAGGTGGTTCTACCACAGCTGGTATTAGAGCTGCAAGTGTACACCAGAGGTGTTGGAACCTTAAAAATTGATTTCCATATAAAATTGGACCAACAAAGTATTTATAAAAGTACGTTGGTTTCGTTAAGGATTGTGCATAGAATGTAAAGCCCTAGGGAAATTTAAGGGAGTTACTAGGTGGCTATCTACTTATGGTTTATTTATATCTGACTTCCAGCACTTTACATTTCTGTCAAACTTTACTTTTGTGCACAATCAACCTTTTAAATTCTGTAACGACGCACCTATGCTAAGGTAAGAAGGTAAGGATCCTCAGTCAGCTGAGGGAATCTAACCTTCCCGTTGGTGATGCGAGCCGAACGTTGCCCTCAAGTAGTAGCTTACTTGAGATACTACCAATATACCAACTATTAGTTGACTATATTGGGAGTAAAGTTTACTCAGTCAGTTGAGGGAGTCTGACCTTCCCGTCGGCGATGCGAACCGAACGCTGTGCTCAAGTAGTGGCCTAGTTGAGCTACTGCCAATATACTGACCATCGGTCGATTATATTGGGAGTAAAAGTACTCCGTGAATACGTTGCTCCGGTAGTATATGAGCACTGTCCATGCAGTGCTGGACGCATGGATGCTGCTTCTATAGTGAGCGGTAATGTATGGGAACACTTTCATGAGTGCTGGCATGAAAGGTTTAATGCATATATATGTTCTGTCAATCTTCTGCAGGTACACTAACCGCGATTCGATAAGTTAAGAACGGTTAGAATTTATCGACTAGATATTATAGGGAGAGACGTATCTATGTTATGCCACCGTACTAACCGCGTAAGCCCGACAATAGTTGGCAATTGTTTATCTTGTGAGGGTGAATAGATCGTGCATGCATAGTTTGATGATGTTTGATTTGATTCCTAGAATTGGAATTTGTTACATAAGCCTTTTTAAGGAAATTCTAGCGTGGATCTTCATGAATATGTCTTAGTATGCTTAAAACAATAAGTTGAGTTATAACTTGATTTTAGGAGCATGTTTGTGGAAACACTTGGACTTTCTTGGAGGTAAAAGATGGAAATGAGTCATGCCTTCATACTTAGTCCCATCTTGATGTCATAATGATCTTTTCGTTCCATAGAATCTCAAAAGATGAACTAGTACCAATTGTAGTTTGTTTACTTCCTGAGTTTTGTGAAACCATATAATCTTTTGAATCAGAATCACATTTTTCTACAGTCTTCTTAAAAGCTTTATTTGAGAAGCCTTGAGATAATCATATAACTCACATTTGAATCTTTTTTATTCAAATGGCGGACCTTCCGAGTATCTTCTAGGATGATGATGGATATGGTCATACTGATTGCCTGTACTGGGAGGGCTTTCCTAGGATTTTGTGGGATACGCTTCGTATTTCCCACTACCCAGAACCACCTCGGTACAAGGGACGATAGTTTTTTGAGGATGGAGTACAGAAGTGTAGTGCCACCATGACCATTTCTCAGCACCCTACTTTTGCTTGGCCGCCTATTGAGATTGAGGTGGTTGGATATCGCCTTGTGGATGCTTTTGAGACAGCAACCCTCAAAGCTATTACCACCATCTGTGAGCACCATCCGAATGAAGTGGCCGCTTATCCTATTGGCTTGTTTCCGGCAGTCAATGTTGGCAGCGCAGAGTGGCTCTTCAGGACCACCCACTTTGGTCACTTATCTGGAGATGTGGCTGATGAGACTATCCAGGCGGTGATTAGGTATATGAATGCCCAGTACCGCTATCAGGTCCTTCAGCAGAGGTACATGGATCAGGTGATGGACTTGGCCCAGACTTTTTAGCGAGATATTAGCCTGAGAGACACTCAGATTCAGGGGCTTAATGAGGCTATTGCTGGTAGAGATAACGCCATTGCATAGTACGAGCTTCAGGTTCTGGAGCATGGTGCTGAAATAGTGCAGCGCAATATGGTGATTGCTTTTTTTCAGGAGCAGGTTCACGAGCTCCAAATGGAGCTGGGTGATGCTATAGGTCATATTGGTATGCTCCATGAGCAGCCAATACCCCCAGTTGTCCCAGCCGAGCCTGCAGTAGAAGAAGAAGACCCAGAGGAGATTGAGATAGTCTCAGAGATAGATTCCGAGCACGCGCCTGCCGAGCCTAACCCTCAGCCGGACGACTTTTCCTCTGGCAGTGCTTCCTCTATGGGCAACCTCGATGACTTCTAGGCATCTTAGGATTGTCCTAGATAGCATGTGATCTTCCTTGTTGTAGTATATGTAAATAGGAAATGAAATGTTGTAAAATAGCCCTAGGAAGGAGTACCACTTGTTGTAGCATATGTGGTAAGGAAGTGTGATGCTATGTTTGTAATATAAAGACTACCTTGGATGTAATATAAGTAGTGACTACCAGTTTGTAAATCATGACCTTTCTGCTTGCCGAATTTCTTATCTCTTCATTTGTGCATTTTTAGGCTGTTTGATGAATACCAAAGTTGTTGCAAATTTTATAACCTGGGTGTTCACCAAATTTTAGCCTATTTGGATCTGTGTGGCTATATTTATAGTCAAAACAATACCATGATCCCTGCTGAAAAACAGCGTAGCACAGAATGATGAAAAGTAAATTTTTAGGTTACCTTCCTTACTGATTTGCTTCTGGAGTTGAATACTGAAATGGTAGAGTATAAAGTTATCTAACAACTGACCAATTTTGAGCTATGTTGGTTGAGCAAATGTGTGTCATGCATATTGTGCTACACCACATTTTGTTAAATTCTACTGATTTTGTTTTGCTATCCAATGTATGATCATTGCACATACCATTGATTTTAGGAGCAAGGATAATGTCTCTAATGGATGTCTTCCATAATTACAGATGGTTGGTCATACCTGTGGATCGTCCGAAGGCTTCTGCCGTGAAACTGGCAGTGGATCTCAGCAGCCACCGCCACCACCGCCGAATCTGGCCGAGCTAATGGCCATGCAAACTAAATTGCTTCGTCAGCTGGTACAAGGGCAGCAGAATCCGCCACGCCAGCAGCAGCGTGGAGGACGTGATGAGCAACCAGCGGGTTACTAGGAATTCTTTGGTACCCAACCCCCACTTTTCAGCCGGACTGATGAACCATTGGACGCCAATGCTTGGCTCCTTACTATTGAGTCCAAGTTTGCCTTGCTAGCAGTACCTTGTGCTGATGCAAACCAGGCTCAGTTCGCAGCCCAGCAGCTTCGTGGCACCGCTCGCATTTGGTGGGATCACTATTGTGCTATGCAGACTGCTAGACATGTTATCTCTTGGGAGGAATTCCGGAATGCTTTTAGGACACATCATATTCCCGAGGGACTGATTGAGAGGAAATTGAATGAATTCTTGGCTTTGAATCAAGGGACCCGCACTGTTCTTCAGTATGCACAGGCCTTCAATCACCTGTGCCAGTACGCAGGCCATCATGCAGATACTGACGCAAAAAAGCACGACCATTTTCGTCGTGGCCTCAACACCAAGCTCAAGGAACGCCTGAACCTTATTCAGCCAGATACTTATAATGAGCTGGTCAACATGGTCATTACTCAAGAAGATTGTATCGCCGTGCACCGTGCCGAGAAAAAGCAAAAGGCACCAACGGGACCCTCGAGTGCTCAGCCACCAAAGTATCGTCTGGTGCAGAATACTCCACCAAGAGCTCCACAGAGAAATGCCCCAATGGGCAGGTTTGTTTTTAGACTGCCTCAGCAACAGGGAGGATTCAGACGTCCAGTCTTTCAGCAGCTGCAGCAGTTTGGCCCAAGGCCAAATGCCCCACAGTTCAATCGCGGGAATGGTGACAATCGATGTTTCAATTACGGCAGTACTTCCCATTTCGCCAAGAATTGCCCGCAACCCAAGAAGTCTTATCCAGGGCAGAACTCTAACTAGAACAACAAGGGCAAGGGCAAGAAGCAAATGGTGCAAGTCCGACAGGGGCGAGTTAATTTCACTACTCTTGCAGAGCTTCCCGAAGGAGCACCAGTCATGTCGGGTACTTTCTCTATCCACAATAAACCCGAGTCATATTATTTGATTCTGGTGCAACTCATAGTTTTATAAGTGCCAAATTTGGAGCAAGGATAGGATTGGATTTTTGTCATACCAAGAGATCTTATCTGATAGCAACCCCTGGTGGGAAGATAGCTTCCAATCAAATCATTAGACATGTGCCAATTAAGTTGGGTAGCAATTTGATAAAGACGGATTTGATATTGTTGAACTTAGAAGAAATGGATGTTATTTTGGGCATGGATTGGATGGCTAGACATAATGTACTGTTAGATATCTCTTCCTGAGCTATCAAGATAGATTCACCTTATCAAGGAGCCACCATACTCTATCTGCCACAACGAGAGTGCTTCAACTCTTGTGCCTATGCCATAAAAGAAATTAAAATTGAAGATATTCCTGTTGTGTGTGAGTATGCGGATGTATTTCCAGATGACTTACCTGGAATGCCCTCTAATAGAGATATTGAATTCGTTATCGAGCTTCAACCCGGTACCGCCCCTATTTCTAAGAGGTCGTACCGTATGCCTCCAAATGAGTTGGCAGAATTGAAAATTCAACTTCAAGACCTTCTTGACAAGGGTTTTATACGTCTGAGTGCTTCACCATGGGGATGTCCAGCCCTATTTGTGAAGAAGAAGGACAACAGTTTGAGGCTATGTGTTGACTATCGACCACTCAATGCGGTCACTATTAAAAACAAGTATCCACTTCCCCGCATTGATATCCTATTTGATCAGTTAGCTGGAGCCAAGATTTTCTCTAAGATCAATCTTCATTCTGGCTACCATCAAATAAAGATCAAGCCCTGTGATATTCTGAAAACAGCTTTCTCGACCAAATATGGACTCTATGAATATCTGGTTATGTATTTTGGTCTTACCAATGCCCCGGCATACTTTATGTACCTGATGAATTCAGTCTTCATGCCGGAGCTTGATAAATTCATCGTGGTGTTCATCGACGATATTTTGATCTACTCCAAGAATGAAGAAGATCATGCTCATCATTTACGCATCGTTCTTCAACAATTACGAGATCATCACCTTTACGCCAAATTCTCCAAGTTTGAATTTTGGCTGGATAGTGTGAAATTTTTGGGTCATACTATCTCCAGTGAAGGTATATCGGTTGATCCAACTAAAGTGCAAGAAGTGATGGATTGGAAAGCTCCTACTTCTGTCCATCAGATTCGCAGTTTTCTCGGTTTAGCTGGATACTATCATCGATTCATTCCTGATTTCTCCAGAATAGCCAAGCCTATGACGGAGTTATTAAAGAAAGGAGTGAAATTTGTTTGGGATAATAAATGTGAAGAAGCCTTTCAAACTCTCAAAGCGCGACTGACTACTGCTCCAGTGATGGCTACACCGGACAGTACCAAACCTTTTGACGTCTATTGTGATGCTTCTGGTATGGGACTTGGTCGTGTACTTATGCAAGACAACCAGGTGATCGCTTATGCATCAAGAGCTCTCCGGAATCATGAGAAGAACTATCCAACACATGATCTGGAGTTAGCAGCTGTCATACATGCTCTTAAGCTCTGGAGACATCATCTTATGGGAACTCATTGTAACATTTACACTGACCATAAGAGTCTTAAGTATATCTTCACCCAAACTGATATCAACATGAGACAGAGACGCTGGCTAGAATTAATAAAGGACTATGATCTAGAAGTGCACTATCATCCAGGAAAGGCTAATGTGGTTGCAGATGCACTCAGCTGCAAGTCATAATGCCATTGTCTATCTGTAGAGCCATTCAACGAAACTCTATGCCAGGAAATGATGAAATTAAACCTAGAAATGGTACCTCAAGGAAGTCTGAATCATATAGCTGTCGAGCCTACACTTCATGATAGAATCATCATGCCACAATTACATGATGAAGGTATCAAAATCATCAAGGAAAAGCTATCCCATGGAGAAGCAAAGTACAAATGTTTCCGTGTGGATCATAAAGAAGTCCTGTGGTTTGAATTTCGTTTTGTGGTACCCAAGAATCACCAGCTTAGAAAACAAATCCTTGATGAGGCACATCTATCGAAGTTTTCTATTCATCCCGGTAGTACCAAGATGTACCAGGATCTTAAATAGAATTCTGGTGGACTCGAATGAAAAGAGAGATCGCCAAATATGTTTCTGAGTGTGATGTCTGTCAAAGACTTAAGGCTAGTCATTTGAAAGTAGCTGGTACTCTCCAACCTTTACCCATTCCATCCTAGAAAAGGGAGGACATCAGTATGGATTTTATCGTTGGCTTACCCAACACTTCTCAGAAGCATAATTCTATTTGGGTAATCGTTGATAGACTCACCAAGACCGCTCATTTTATTCCTGTGAATACAACTTATTCTGCTAAGAAGTATGCAGAGATCTATCTCGACCAGATTGTCCGCCTGCATGGAGTTCCAAAGACGATCATTTTTTATCGTGGGGCGCAGTTCATTGCACGTTTCCGGGAATAATTGCAAGGATCCCTTGGAACCAAATTGATTCGTAGTTCAGCCTATCATCCACAAACAGATGGGCAAACTGAACGAATAAATCAAATCCTTGAAGATATGTTGAGAGAATGTGCTATTCAAAATGGCAAGAACTGGGATAAGTGCCTAGCACTGGTAGAGTTTTCATATAATAACAGTTACCAATCCAGCTTGCAAAAGGCACCATTTGAAGCGTTATACGGTCGAAGCTGTAGAACTCCTTTGAGTTGGTCACAAGCCGGGGAACACAATGTCTTTGGGCCAGATCTAGTCATTGAGGCAGAAGAGAAAGTCAAAGTTATCCAAACTAATCTTAAAGTAGCCCAATCAAGACAGAAAAGTTATGTAGACAAAAGAAGAGAACCTTTACAGTTCAAGGTAGGGGATTTCGTGTATCTGCGAGTATCTCCTACTAGAGGTGTTCAACGCTTCGGCACAAAAAGGAAATTGGCACACCGATACATCAAACCATTTGAAATCATCAAAACTTGTGGTCCAGTTGCGTACCGAATCCGTCTTCCTTCTCAGTTGGCTGCCATTCATGATGTCTTCTATATCTCTCAACTCAAGAAGTGCATCAAAGTGCCCACTGAGATCATTAAACCACAAGATATCGAAATTGAAACCGATCTATCTTATACTGAGTATCCAATCAGAGTTCTTGACACTAAAGAAAGAAATACTAGAAGGGAGAAAGTTAAAATGTACAACATCAAGTGGAATCAACATACTGAGGAAGAAGCCACATGGGAGACTGAAACTTATCGCCAAAGAAATTTTCCCGACTTTCTTAGAACAAATCTAGGTACCAAATCTTTCAGTCCTTAATCATCCTTTAATCTCGGGGCAAGATTCCTTTTAGGGGGGAAGGCTGTGACACCCTAGGTGTCTGCATAGTAGAGCTGCATTTATTTTATGCATCATGTGCTTAAATTGCTTGAACAAGGGTCTTATTTTAAAAATATAAGGCTAATTGTGTAAATATGATTTGATGCAAGGACCTTCCTATAATTTAATTTGAATAAGTTGGGTGAATATTGCTTTTGTGGAGAGTTTATTTGTAAAATTCAGTGTAATCATTACATGCAGGAAATCTTACTTTTTAGTCTGAAACTAAGGTGATTTTTCTTTGGAAAAGATGAAAGTCCATTAAATTCAAAACCCTTTCTATGTTTTCAAAATAACTCTTTAACCTTTGATCAAATCAATTTTTGCACAACACCAAAGTTGTAGATCTTGAAAAGTTGAACAACTTTCATGTTGGGAACTTTTTCATTTGAGCCCTAGTTTAGGAGTTATTTTTGTTTTACAGTAGGACCCCTAAACTTTTCTGAATTTGCAAACAAGTCCATCTCTCATCTTCCTCCTCTCTCCCTCTCTGCTTCCTCTGCCGCCGGCGCAGAGCGGCACCGCCGCCGCCGAGGGAGGGCCGGGAGGCCACCTCCTGCTATCCAGTGCCACACGCGGCACCCCCGCAACCCCCTGGCCCCACTCCCACCCGCACTGGAGCCTCCTTCCCTCGCCACGCCACCCCAGTCGAGCTCCGCGGCCGCCACCTCGCCGTCGCCGTGGCCAGCTCAGGGAAGAGCCCCAGCTCCCCATCTCTCGCGTGCTTCAGCACCAGTGGCAGCCCGGCAACCCAATCCCCTCGTTCTCTCACTAGTTCCCTGCCCCAAAACCCCAGAACGCCGCCACCGGCCACCCAAGCACCGGCGAGCTCGAGCTCACCGTCGACCCGCCATTCCAGACCTCCTCCGCCTGCGCAGACCCCATCCCTAGCTCCACATCGCTCTCGCGCAGCTCCCCGGCCGCTCCTCTCCTACCCTCGACCGCCGGAGCACCCTCGCCGCCGTTTCCCTTCGCCGCCGCGAACTGCTCCACCGCCGACAACACTGTTCCGACCATCCCCTCGGTCTCCCAAGCCCAGTCACAGGCGCGCCCTGACCTGGTGAACCTCTCTGGACCCTTAACCCATGCCGCCGGTGACGAGCCCTACCGGAATCGGCCGGTCAACACCCCCCCTCTGCTCTGACTCCGGCCAAGGGCCTATCTGCTAGGATTCAAAAACTTCCAAGGACCTATTTACAAGTTTTAAATCCTTTTCCTTTTGTTTCTAGGCTGAAATTTGAAAATACCTAGAAATTCGTACAACAATCAGAAAAATACAAATCCAAATGTTTTGGAATCCTTGTTACAGTACCTACAAATTTTATTACATACACATCTTCAGTTTTGGTTTACATGTTAATCAAAGAATAGAATATAATAAATATACTTTAATTTTTCTAGGAGTTGTACTCAGTAACTTCATGTGGTTTTTGGCTAGAATGTGTCTTGCAGTGTTACTAGTGCCTGGTAAAATTTTCAACACCTTTTGACATATTAACTAGGTCAAAGTTTCAAGATTCCTAGATCTACTAGTTTTGCTAATGTATTTATGCTGGTAAAAAAATTAAAGTTCTGAGTGTGAAACTTTTTTCAAGCTTGCATGTCACTAAAACCTTGCTGTTGCACAAGTTTGAGAAATTTTAGATCTGTTTAGCTATATATTTGATTTAATATTTGTTATGTAGGCTTTAATTGTAATAAATAGTTTACTTACTTAGAAGCATCTGGGAATATTTGTGGAACTCTATTTTGGTCATATTTTAATTAGTTTTACCATATGTGGTTTAATTTTTATCAAAATTATTACTTCTGTTTTATGCCTATATAAATTCTGAAAAATTTATAGGACGTTAATAAGCATATGAAGCCTGTTCTGAGAAATTTTGAGCTTCATGAGTGTTGTAGTTTATCCTATAGAAATTCATCTTTGTTTAAACATAATCTGTTTTGAGTATTTTTCATGTATTCATGCCTTACTGTTTTTAGCTAAACTTTTTATTGCAAGTTGCTGATTAGATGTGCTACCTTGTATAAATTTTGTAGCTACCGAATCTATTCTTAGATTATGAATTAAAATAGTCAAATTACTTCATGCATTTTATTTCGCTTTTAAAAAAACTGCCACCCAGTTCTTTTTATGAAGTAAAGTTAAGATTAGAACTACTCTATAAACGATTGCCCATATGCTAAGTTGTATTTACTAATTGTTACTCTACAACTTTATCACAAAGTGTGTATGTTTGTAATACCGTTTCTTGCATCAGATATAGATACGACTGTTCTAGCTGACGGAACGTACGAGCTTATCCCGGAGTCCGAAGGAGGTGATCAAGAAGCCCAGGTGAATGCCACTATACTGATTGAAGACCCGGACGAAAGTTCGGAAGAGCCCAAGGCTAATCTAGCTAGTGACTACCCGCGAAGGCAAGCCCCGGACATAAACCCAGTATTTCAAATTATGCACTTTATATACTACTTACTTGTGCATTTACAGTTCTTAGGATTTGAATTGAAACCCTAGATGCATGATCTTAGGAACCTATGTACTGAACACTAGACTTGAGTTCGAGTAATTGCTAGGCTTATAGGACCGGTAAAAGTCGAGTGATTGCCTGTCACTCGCAAGCTTAATAGTTGTTGTTCGTTTTCCTTTATCTGCAATCACTATAAGGACGTTGGACGGGGTCATGTTCAATATCATGACCTTGGGTGAGACCCCGTCTGTGTTGATGAATTCTGCTAAGGTCGCGGTGTGTGGTAGCGCTGGTTATGTGTTTGAACGTACTAGCCACATGCCATAAATATGGTACGCGGTAAGCCTATTAGCTGATCAGACCGGTGAGTGGATATTCCTTTCACTCTCTCTTAGAGATAGGTTTTTATTTATGTTTATGTTGTGCAACACCACGGGTGCAGGGAGAAAGTTGGTGCCCTATAGTCGGGGAGAGTGACCCTATCCACAAGCCGAATGAAAGGTCAACGGTTGTTTCGGAACGACCCGACGGTGTTCCAAACGTGTGTGTTAGGTTTACCTTGCAAGGTTGGAAATCCGATTTGAATCGTCCGTCTCTCGCGGATATTGAGACTGCTTGATCCCTTTGCCACACAGAGTAATAAGAGTAATGTTAGTATGATCAATCTTGATGTTTGACTAAAGTTCTACCATGGTTGACTAGAATTAGTTGCTTACCTAGAATGGTTAATCAACTAGAATACTGCAAGCTAAAATGTGAAATTAAGGACCTACTCTTTGTTGCTTTTCAGCAAAAGGAAAACCTGAGCCTTACAGAACCCTTCATAGTCTAGCTAAGTGGACTAAGTATATCCGTTGATGGTTAAGTCTTGCTGAGTATTAATATACTCAGCCGTGCTGTTGAATCCTGTTTCATGTATGAGTTTTGAGGACCAGACTGCTTGTCTGACCTGGCCCATCTCTTTGCCCTCTGTCTGGTCCGTAGAGTGGGATTCGTCTTCGGCCGGCAATGACCCCGACGAGTGATACCTTGCTTGGGCTAGCTTGGTATCCTTTTGCGACGTGTTGTAGTCGTCGTGTTTTCTTTCCGCTGCTTAAACTCGGAACTTTAAACTTATGTCTTGTATAACGTTTTACTGCGTTTGGATCTGTAATAATGTTTTAAACTTGTTGTAATAACTGCTTTGCCTGTGTTGTAAAATATATGGTTGTAATATCTCTGAACTCGCCTTCGTGCGGGGTATGCTTGTTCAATCCGAGATCTGGTGGTTGTATCGGGACATTACCCGACAGACCAAAAATTGTTCCGCTTGAAGTGCGTTTGAGTCAGTGTTGCCTTTATGGTGATGGCCAGCGCACTTGAGCCGGGATAATTCAGGTGGTTCTGCCACAGCGGGGCTGCCGGACTTCACCGAAAATGGCCGTCCGGGGCTTGATTCGGCTTGATCTTGGCTAGGGAGCGAGCTAGCGCGATGGGGAACATGATGGCGGCGCTGGGTGCTCAAGTCGAGGGCCGAGCGAGGCGTGCAATGGCGAACGGCGGAACGGCGGCACCGGCGAGCGATTCCATGTGGGACAGAGGAAGAAAGAGAGGGGAAAAAGATGGGCGAGGTCGCTCACCACCATGCGAAGCCCTGGCGGGTGTCTAACTCGGCGAGGCGGCTGCAGAACGGCGGCGCGGTGGCAACTCCGAGCTCCAATGGCAGCGGCGGCTCTGGAACTAGGGTTCGCGAGTGCAGAGGCGGTGGCGGCTCAATGGAGGTCAACAGGGGGTCGCGGCGCTTTATATGGGAGCGGCCGAGGCCAACCTTGGCGTGTGGACTAGGGAAAGCGTCACGGCGCGGCGGCGCGTGCCCCGGCCGGACTCGGGCTTGAGTCCAAGTCTGGCACGGTGGAGGGGGCGGATCCGATAGGCGGGACCCGCTTGTCGGCGGAGCAGGAGAGGGGGCCACAGACTGGGCCGAAAAAGGGAGTTGGGCTGACAAGGCTGCTAGGCTTGGGCTGAAAAGGTTTTTCCAATTTCTTTTGCAATCAATTCAAACAAATTCAAATTGAACAACAAGCAATAAAAACAATGCAAAGCCGCATGAGTGCAAAACAAAACATCCTCATTTGGTTTTAGGAAAACAACCAATTATTATTTATTTTTACTAAATTCCCTGTGAAGAAAAATAATGTTGCAAAAATTATAAAATTATGAGAAAATTGTTGCTTTATTTTTTACCTTTAATCACATCTTGAAATTCAAAAATTTCAGGGTGTGACAGTAATTATACCTTCCCACACCCCTCCTTGGGTGTGTTGCTGCTCTTTTACACTTTCATACATTTCCGAAAGCCTTAACACTACTCTTTAAACTCCTCAACCATCTCTTTGTGAGAATCAGAGCCTCTAGTTCAAATTCTTTGTGTTGGGTGTGATCTTTGACTTCGTGAGAGTGTAGATGAGCACTATCTTCGCTTTGAACTCTGTAGACAAATTGTTTTATAGGCGGCACATTTGCTAGTTGAAAGGAACGATGTCAGGTGAATTAGGGATAGTAAAAACTTTAGCTCTCTATTTTCACTTAATAAAACCTATGCAGTAATCTATCTAGATGTGCCCTATGGTTTTGCTACATGTTTCTAACTCTACCGTAAAAAAAGACTTGCAACCTAAAATCCAATCCTAGAATATTTCTATTCTAGAAATGTAAGCACATAATTGCAAGTATCTAAATACAGAAGTTTAAATGCGTAAGGTAGAGAGAGGATTGGAGAAGCAAACTCCCGGATGTAGATGATGACGCGGTTAATTTATCCCGTGGTATCGGGAAGGCAACAACCTTCCCACTATTCCACATTGTTGAATCCTCTCGCAAGAGCCTTGTGCACTTGACCCCAGCAAGGATCAAGGCAACCTAGTTCATGCAAGGACTAGGAACTGTAGCTCGCGCAAGAGCTAGGCCAAGGTTGGTCTGCGCAAGGATCAAGCCTCCCGGCCGGGTAACTCCGTGATAGCCCTCGCAAGGGCCTCTCACCAGATGCTCCCCGGTCCATCTCCACTAAGGTGAGCTTCGGCCAAATCACTAAGATCAGCCCTCCCTCACACAAGGTGGCAACCACTCCACATGTTAGAAAGTCTTTCAAGACTACAAGCATGGTTTCTCTTGAGACACGCAGGTCTCGCTAATTTGCAACTAGAATAACTTGGTCGCAACAAAGTGAGAAAAGCTCTATATCCTAAGGATCACACTTGCAAGTGCTAGCCTATGCAAAGATGTTGAACTAAGCACTATGATGACTTATAGCCTTTATGGAATGTGTATCAACACTAGAGTGAAGTCTAAGGTCTCCAAACATATTGTAGAAGCTAGCCATGGGGGTATAAATAGGCCAAGCCCAAAAACTAGCCATTGGGAGGAAGCAGCTGAAATCTACATACTCACTGGACGGTCTGGTGATAGCACACCAGACGGTCCGGTGCATTTTAAACCTTCCAGTCGACCGTTAGACTTGACCGTTGAAATATAGCCGTTGAAACATCGGACCGTCAGGTGATAGTACACACCGGACGGTCCGGTGCATTGAAGTGCACCGGCCTTGAATATTTAAGCAAGTGTTGGCTTCTCGGTCTACTTGATCTAGTGATGCACCAGACGGTCCGGTGATGCTTCACAGGATGGTCCGGTGTTCATCATATTACGGTTTGGTGTGTAGAATACATCAGCCTCCAGCCTTCCTTCATCTTTGTATTCAACACTCATCGGACGCTCCGGTGAGTACAACTTGGCTCTAGAGTCCCCTCGGCCTACTTGGTCCTATGTGTTCACTGGACGGTTCGGTGAGCCTTGACGATCTCGTCCTCGAAAACTTCTAGCTGGCTGACCGGCATGAACAAGGGGCTCGGAGCACTCTTCCATGAATGTCTTGGGTCTTCTCTTGTGCTCTTGATCACTCCTTTGAGGTGTTTATTCTCCGCGTCAATGTCTTGCATCCCTGAGGCTAAGACAATTACTCAAACAACCATATTAGTCCTCAATAGCTCATGTTGTAAGGCCCAATGTTGTGGGCGCACCCAGAAGTTTGTATTACCCTTGATTGCTTGTGGTGGGAATTTTTAGTGAGATCCTTCACTTTGGATCCTTGGTGGTTGGTGAAAAGAGGATAAGGGTTGAAAGAGACCCGGCTCTTGGTGGGCCCCTCAACAACGAGGAAGTAGGGGCACCTTAGTGGTTTGACCACACCTCAGGATAAGTCTTGTGTCTCCCTTATGCTGAGCTTTGTGCTCTCACGTGTGCTTGTTTATGTTGCATTTAATTCACTATCCTTGCCTCTCTAGCTTGCGTTTCCGCTCGTGTGGGTGAGTTTGCCGTGCAGGTGGTTCTGGTGCTTTGTGAGCCAAGAACCAACATCATTACACCCATACCACACCTACGAAGCTAAGGACATAAGCTACAATCAATACTTGTGCATTTTGTGTATTAAAAGATTGGATTGTCCGGTATAGGCCGGACTGTTCGGGTACCCTAGCCAGACTTTCCGGCTTGTGGGCTGACAATTTTTTTGAGTGTTGATTTTTTAGGTTTTAGCCTATTTACCCCCTCCTCTCTAGGCAACATCTAGATCTTTTCAACTTAAAAGATGATTTTGAATTTGATTAGAACCATGTATCTGCAATCAATACTAGATGTGAAGTTGAACGAGTGACAAATGGAACGGAGCAACTCGATGGACAACATGTGTGTCATGTCCTGATATACATAAAAAAATATAAATACTGTACGCTGATAACAAATTTCCGGAGTAACAGATTATATCAAAATAAAACTATGGAACTGTGCTGTATTCCAATCATATAGACATACACCAGTATCACACGAACTCCATCTAGCCGCAATTAGTTGTGGTTCGGACAAACCTGCATAGTTTATTTTGTGTTATAGGATCATTTTGTTCGGAACGACTACCTTTAGCCATTTGAGCAGTAGTACTCCCTCCAATTTCAAAATACTAGACATTTTGGTTTTGCGTTTAGTCAATATATTTTTGCTTTGATCATTAATGTCACTTCAAATATTTCATTTCACATTTTGAAAATTACATGGCTGGATTCTTCTTCAGTAGTAGTTTCAAAAGATTACACATTTCATATGTTTCGAATATATGTACTATTATTAATTTATAGTCAAAGTATTGTATTGGTGACAGTTTTTGATGCCCAAAACATCTATTATCTCCACAACGGAGGGAGTACTTATTAATATTTGGATCTTTTCTAAAATAAATTGTATTAAGGACTACTAGAAGTACTGTCGGTGCTGCTCGGAGATTTCGTTAATGATAGTATATACGTAAAAGGAAAAAGAAAAGCAAATAAATGTAGGATCATTCAGCATCAGATCGAAATCTGGTGCACGTGGTTGTCAATCCGGCTGAGTTGGATTACTCCATCGCCCGATCTAAAATGGCAGACTTCAGATGTGAATCACAGATGCATGCTCCTCGTTTTCTAATTATTGTTAACAAAATCAGCACATCTGATTGTTGAAATGATTTAATATAAGTTAAAGAACTAATATTATATCATTGTATTGTAACCCGTGTTCACAATAAGTCCAGTGTTTGATTTAGATATATTTCCGGTATATTCGTATAGAGTTAACAAAATCCAGTCATTACAAATAAAAAAACTGACATCAGGCTTTTGAACCGATGCAAGCTGGAAGTGAGGAGTGCTCATAATTCAACAATACAAAACCCTGTGCAGCGCATGGGCCTGCAATTTAATAGAAAAGATAATATGAGTGGCCCAGGTGTGAAAATTTTACTTTTACACCGAAATGTTTCCTTCTCACATTTAAAATAAAAGTATTACTACTACTACTACTTAATTCCATAAATGTGCATTTTCTAATAAAGATTATGTTTATCTTTGCTCTTCGGTAGTAGAGTATCACAGAAATTATCTATGTAGTACAAAGGTGAAGCATTTGAAATTATCTTCGTTGCCAAAGTCCTATGCCTTAGTTCGAAGCATTGAATGGTTTTGATAGTTCGAAGAGCGGAGATACCTGGTTTCGTATTTTGATGGTCAAATCCGAACTCTGGCAGTAGTTTAGTGGTAAAATATATATTTCTTCCTTGGTTAGGTTAAGTTAGAATAGTTTTTTTTCAATTTTTTCTAAGAACATAGAAAACTTATTTCATGGTAAAGGCATGCGAGCAAAGTCATTTTGGTGGTTGTGTGCTGACAATGAAATATATTTTCTTAATACTTCACAATATTTTCACCAGTGGGTTTATTTTATTCGGCCCCAAGTACGTACTGAACCTGGCAAAACCGAAGGATGGTCAAAGCTGAACTATTTCCATAGTTTAATCCTCAAATCTAGACTTGGGGTAGTAGTTTACTGGAAAAATATGGACTTATTTAGTTAGAATAGTTTTCTCATTTTTTCTTATTATGAACTTAAAAACTTTATTTCACCGCGAAGGCATGCGAATGAAATGACATCATTTCGACGGCTGTGTACTAACAATGAAATATATTTCCCCTAAGGGTTCACAATAATTTCCGTGTCCCATATGGGAATGTAGGGGCGACGGACATAAGTAGGGCCCTAATGCTGCTAAAGTAGGGTCTTTAATCTAATCCGCTTCTTTCTCATTTAGGTGTCACCCCAAACACCTAAACATCTAATATCACTACAAAAAATCTGGTGACCATAACGATTAAATTTCGTCACATATCACTGAAAACTGTCATAAAACAGTATCTATGACGATCTCAAATAACGTCATGTATTGAGCGTCACAGATCACACCTCGTGACGTTTCTTAAATTTTCGTCATAGATTGCTTGATCCATGACATTTTAAAATCATCATGGAATGTCTCCGGGCCCCTGAAGCCCAACCCAAGCCCATTTTCTATGACGAAAATTAACGTCACGAACAATATAATTTTCGTCACAGATTCTATTGTCATGTCACACAGTGATGACATGGAGGATGATGTGGATGCTGATATGGTGATGACGTGGATGACAATGATGACGTGTAAATTGACGTGGACGATGACATGGCGGCTGACATGGAAAGTAGTGCTGATATGGCAGGTGACGTGGCGATTGACGTGGCAAGCGACGTGGCAACTGACATGGTAAGCGACGTGGCAGGTGACATCAGCAGCACAGGCCATGAATGGATGGGCCCAATTCAGAGTGGGGCCCTAAGTTGGGCCTAATTTCAGCCCAAAATTAATTATTAGTTATTCAGATTTAGCTTTATACACAACCCATTCAGGCCGAAATTGACATGAATAATATTTCCATCACATACATTTCCATCTATGAAAACTAATAGTAACATTCCAAGACCACATAGTTAACCAGAAACAACAAAGGTGGATTTCATCAAGAATATGAACCAGCAGCAGCAAAGTTTGATTTGAAGTTCTACCAAAAGCTAACAGAACACCATTGCACCTGCACAGCAAAACTCAAAAAGATTAGAGTCACGGTACAAAGATGAGTAGATCAAAAGTGAGCTAGTTGTCAGGCAACATGAAACAAGCATCCTGGTAACATCTCAAATGCATGCCAGAGTACTAGCACAAGTGCAAAATGGAATTATTTCCAGTATAGTTTTTCAATACTCGCCATAGAAAACGAGTTCTAGTAATTTATTCTAAACATGTAATAGAAAGCACTAGAATAGCTACAACTAGAGACCCAACAGTTTGACACATGACCAACAGAATAGCCTGGAGAAGATAATCATTAAATTAAAAACAAGCAATTTAATGTAGACTCAAATTTGAACAGGTTACAGTAATAACTTTACATGAAGAAAGTTACTTTTACCAGATCATGTTACTTTGACAAATAAGTAAACAAGCATGATACATTGTATAAGATAACATAAGCATGGTATATTGGAAAAGGCAATGCATCACTTACGGGATGTTGCAGCCCCAGGATGTAGGATTCGGTTCCACCAGCAACAGCACCTGCGCACCAAAAGTAAAGAAAGATCAGAGTCAGAGATTAGTACATCAGCAATGAGTAGTCAGATGTATAACTTCCTCTTGCTAGAAGCTAGAGAATATGAGCCATATCAGAATTATAGCATATTAGATACAAAATCTCATGTTACAATCTTAGCACATGAAAATAGCTAGTTACATTCTTTTTTAGCTTGCATCCAATAATAACCTGCAATCAAAATAAAATTATGCATCAGCACATATAGTACTCTGGCTGCTATGAAATTTAATTCCATTCAAGTCATGCATGCATCGCATTGGACAGAAGAGTATACAGCACATACAGTAGTCATTGAAAACATGAAATGCTATCTCGAACCTTTGTATATGGATGCTTCAATTATGTAGAGGTGCAAAGCACAAACAGCATATGGATCAAATCAAACCATAAATTGTTTTTCATCATAGATACTTGCAGAGTTGCAGAACATGGAGTTCACACATGCATTCACTATACACAGGTCCCTTAAATGTATCACAAAGATATGGCATTCACTATGAGATTATTTCACCATATATCTCACAGATGGCACATTCACTATACCTGTGCAAGCTGCTGTTACCTAGGCACCTAGCTGCTGCTAGACCAACGATTCTGAACTGCACAGAAGAATAAAACAGGCAAGCAGAGTTAGCTAGTTAGAGATAAGTAGACTAGCACATATCAGATGCTTAGTGAAAATATCATAAGTTCAGAGCTAACTCAAATTACATAGCAGACTAGCACATATCAGAACAAACATGGACTGCAGTTCACTCTAGAAGGGAACTAGTGAATATTTAAATGCATGACACAAATGGCAGGTAAAATATTCTAAGCATGCAGCACTAGAAACGGAGACAATTTATGTAGGCACATGTAAATAGTTGTTGAGCATTGAGGGATTAAATCAAACAGGTTATGTACATGCATGTCCTACTGAGCTTATGGGCATAGCAGATTTCAACTGAATACTTGCTTGCAAGAAAAACTAACCAGCAAGAAAAACTAACTTACGTATCAGGGAATACATAATTTGGGCGACAATAGTCAATGTAAGAATTCCACCGAGAAGCTAAGACAGCACACGCCAATGATTGCTTAATGTAGAGTGAAAGGGACACTTCTCATAACTGAAGTCCTGGTGCTAACATGCAAGAACTGAAGAAACAAGAAATAGAGCAATCTACAGCTGGAGAAGGAACCTAAAATATTCCCTGGAGGAAGTTGCCTCAAATCGTGCCACTGCAGTAATAGGCAAGTCACAGGAACGTGATGGCCTGCCACTCGTGGACCTGCAACACCGGCTTCTTCTTAGTGGTAATAACAAACTGAGAGGAAGGAGAGGGAAAGGGGAGCTTCTGGACCTGCAACAGCGCATCTCGCCTCCGGACCATCCGCATCTCGATCTGCCCCTCCGGCGCGAATGAGATCTTGCAGCGCCGCCCCCGCGGCCCCGGCCGGTGCGGATGGGACCGGCGGCGCTATAGCCCGGCCGGCGCAAATGAAACGCAGAAAGAGCAGAAACTAGATTCAGTTTCTGTAAAGAAGTTGAAGAAAGACTAACAGATCAGTAACGGCAATGGAAGTAGTGGTGGATTCGGACATAGAAGGTTAGACTTACTTCAGATCAGATCGGATGTGTTGAACTTTGGAGAAGGCGCCTTGTGCGGAGCCGCGAAGGTCAAACCAGCGGAGGGATTCAAGGATGGGCAGCTCCGACCTCCGGCGTTGATGTGGTGGTGGGATGGGCGGATTCCAGCCACCGGTGGAGGTGTGGCGGTGTGATACGCGGCTCCGACCTCTAGCGTTGGTGTGGCGGCGGGATGAGGTGGCGACGCTACGTTGAGGGGAGGGAGGAGGAGGCCCTGGTCTGCGGCCTGCGGGGATTTTTCCCCTTTGCCTGACTGACCAAGAGGATAAGGCAGGCAGCGGCCGCGCGCACGAGGGGAATTTCGCACATCTTGAGCTGGAGGCGTGGTGGGTTCCATTTGTCGGTGAGAGAATCAGCGCGGGAGAGCGGGAGGTGTAGCTGCCAATTTTTGGTCCGGCGCGGTGGGGTCCGCTATGTCGGTGGCAGAGCCTGCCATGGCCAATTTTTTGTCCTGGCGCCTTGGGTCCATCATGTTAGTGATAGTATTAGTAGTCTTAGGAATTCAATAGATTTTTTAGGGTAATAAATGATTTCAAATGAAAAAAGTCATGAATACCAAAGTTGTAGAACTCATCAAGATCTATAAACTTTATTTAGGACATTAATCCATGTGACAAAGTTTGAATAATCCAAATTTTGAATTCAAAAATTGATAGCTAAAAGCAAGATTTTGGATCACTAAATGATTTGAGCCGAAAAAGTCGTGAATACCAAAGTTTCATAACCCATCAAGATCTACAATCTTTATTTAGATCATTTTTTTCATTTGAGAAAGTGGTAGTATACATTGGTCATTAATCCTAGATTCACTCACATAGTTTAAGAAACTATGTTTGAGACTTGTCAAATTTGTAATACATGTTATTATCACTTTTGAAAATGACAAAATGACCCGTCATGAGGGTTATCGTCATAGAAAGTTGGTTTTCTTGTAGTGAGGGGAGAACGCTGCAAGAGAGGAGGCAGGAGGGGATGTGAGTGTGGAGTGTGGCCTGTAGAGCTAGGGTTTCTGCTTAATTTATACCATGGAGGAGCGATCCCAGCTGTTGGATCGGGAATGGACGGTCAAAATCAATTGGGCCACTTGGGCTGAACTGGGCCAGGTTTAATTATAATTTTCTTTTCCTTTATCATTTTATTGCACCATTGTGAAGTAACAAGTAAGAATATTTATCTTGTATGTACCAATATATTTTTTTATATAATAGACTACATATAAGTTTGTTTTGTAGAAGTTTAAAAAATTTTGAGCTCATTTACTATTTTAATAATTTAAATGATTTTCTGCATGTTTATAGAAAATAATTACAATTTGAAATACTTCTATTTCAAATACTATTTAGAAAATTCCTAAAAATAAATTTTAAGTATGGTTGTTCAATTATAGCTCATATCATAAAAATAGATGAAAATTTGAAATGTTTGTTAGGGATAGTTCAAATTTCTACTCAAAACCTTATTATAAAATAATGATAATAATATTTAAAACCTTTTTGAAATTATATAAATTGGCATAGAATTAGTTTATGCGTTTATAAGCTTAACATTAAAATTTCAAAGATTTCATGAAGATTGAAGTATATATTGTTCATAGAATGGATAGACTCCTCACATTGTTTCATACAACTCAACTCAAACTTGAGATTTATACATCCTACAGTATTTTCTTGCTCACATATACATCAACTTTGGGCACAATCTTACCTTCACTCTCCTATTAGCATTTGTCGATTTACATTAGCACTTGTGCAAAAAAAATGTTTACTCTATTTTTATTTTGTGGAGAAAACAAGCCTTAGGAAAAGATCCGATAGAATATAGTAAATAACTAAAAAAATGCCACTAAATGAAATATAATAATTTTAGAAAAAAACAAAAAAATCCTATCAATTGGAGTTATTCTGAGGGAGAAAAACCATCTGTAACTTTGAAATCCAAATTAAAAGAGAAAGATGAACTATTCATGTGTTTTTTCATCTCAATCCAGCAAGCATTAAGAAAGTATAAAAATTACCCTTTACTAAACAAAACTTAACAGACGCATGGTTGTACTGGAAAGGCCCGAGCTTGGAGAACCCAACAAGCCATGTTCGAACCCCCAACTGCGCACACTACCCGTTTTTTTTCTTAGCAGATCTATTTTCTTAGTGATTAGATAAAATGGAATAATACTCATTTTGTCACAAAACAGAGGCGCAGCATACTGGTACACTTTCCTTTGGAACCTCAAGACGCTGGTTCGAATCCTGGTGGCGCGGCTGGTACGTTACTTCCAAATTTATTCACCAACTGTGCCAGCCATATGTATATTACAACACTACTCTACAACATAAATGTAGAAGTGGTGTCGTGGTATTTGCTCTCTTCTCCAAAGCCAGAGATGAAGGTTCGATTCCCTGTTTCCAGTTTTTTTTAACAAGGATAGGGAGCAGAATAGGACTTAGTAGAATGTTGAAATTTGGTTTAAGGCTTTTAGTTTCCTTTTCATGTGTGCTGACTAGGCTGCCACATAAGTATCAAATAAGAGAAGCAAAAACTTGAATTGAAAATGAAAAATGTCAAACATATAGTTAAAATAGCTATGATTTTTTATGACATTAATGTTAAACGTCATGTTTTGTGGGCTCAGTTATGACGAATTCAATAAAACGTCATATTTTGTGGACTCAATTATGACGAATTTATAAAACGTCGTAAAGTTCTGGGCCTAGGGTCCATACATTCAAATTCGTCATAGATTGTGTGCAATTGTGACGCTCTATTAAAATATCATAAAATTTTCATCATAGATCACCACATTTCTTGTAGTGTTTACAACTTATTATGATAAAATATTATCATACCAAAAGGAATATATAGAAATTTTATATGTACTCCTTTATGTCAGGGCCACAAGGAGCCATCGATTTTTCCTCTACTTTTTGTAATGGACGGCAATCTATATTACGATTTTGTCAAGGCTTACTTAATTGCCGGCTTAATTTCGTTGATCTGGAGAGGAAAATGACCTAATATCAGTGGAAAATTCTTATTTTGTCAGTTTTCAGTCTAGACATAATATGGTGTCACTGTCGTGGACCATGTGGCTCCAAAGATTTGTGATGCTTCTGCAGTTAGTTGTCA